>NC_084499.1:16442113-16753988 GCF_030035675.1 Rhineura floridana | reverse complement strand
CATATTGCAAAAGAGTAAAAAGTTCCTTTTAAAAAAGGGATTTCTGTACCTCGCCCTTCTGTATATAGCTGTGGGTTTAGTGACAGAGAGCTGGAAGACAAGGTGTCTGGAAAGGCAGCTAATGCTGCGTTATATTGATCAACATCTAAGATAGTTACCAGAGCACTATGTAACATCATATAAGGCATTCCATTTTGGGGTGAGACGTACCAGTCAGAACCACCCGGGAGACACACCTGGTTAAGTTAACTTCTTATGACAAACGGTTGGCTGGTCACACTTGCTATCTCTGACAGATGGCCCAGAGAGGCAGCATGGGGAGAAGAGGTAGGTAGCCAGGCGGCACAGCTGAGAAGATCATGGGAAAACGCCCTCTCTTTTGATAAGAAAGTGTATAAAAAGCCAAAATCATTTAATACTCAGTGCCCATCTCTGGCGGTATGTTTTCTTGATCTTTGTTGCTTCAGTACATAACATACTCAAGTCTTCTACAAAGAGATGATTCTGTTGCATCCCCTCTCAAACCCTTACCATATTAGTTAGTTCACTCTTCTTCAACGTTGGGTCCCCAGATGTTATCAGACTACAACTCCCATCAACCCCAGCCAGCTTAGCCAACGGCCAAGGATAATGGGAGTTGTAGTCCAACAAACGTCTGGGGACCCAACGTTGAAGAACAGTGAGTTGGTTTAACCATATATACGATTTCCCAGAGTTTCACAATCCACTCATCAACAGTTCTTATTTTCTTCCAATTGCAGAAGTCGACATTTGAGCAGCTGTTAAAAGATGCACTATCATAGAAGATTTATGTAACGTTAAAGTCGACAATGAGGACATTGAATTTGTCAAGGATTATCAGTACCTTGGCACAGGCATTAACCAAAATGGAGACAATAGCCGATAAATCAGAAGAAGGCTAGGACTGGGGAGGGCAGCTAGGAGAGAACTAAAAAAGGTCCTCAAATGCAAAGATGTATCACTGAACACCAAAGTCAGGATCATTCAGACCGTGGTATTCCCGATCTCTATGTATGGATGTGAAAGCTGGACAGTGAAAAAAATGAGTAAGAGAAAAATCAACTCATTTGAAATGTGGTGTTGGAGGAGAGCTTTGCGGATATCATGGACCATGACAAAGACAAATAATTAGGTGTTAGAACAAATTAAACCAGAACTATCACTAGAAGCTAAAAGGATGAAACTGAGGTTATCATACTTTGGACACATAATGAGAAGACACGATTTGCTAGAAAAAACAATAATGCTGGGAAAAACAGAAGGGAGTAGAAAAAGAGTAAGGCCAAACAAGAGATGGATTGATTCCATCAAGGAAGCCACAGACCTGAACTTACAAGATCTGAACAGGGTGGTTTATGACAGATGCTCTTGGAGGTCGCTGATTCATAGGGTTGCCATAAGTCGAAAACGACTTGAAGGCACATGACACATATATTATTTATCTATTTTTATTACTGTGGAAGAGCTTCCTGTGTTCCGACGGAGAAATATTTCATCCTACCTTTCAAATTCAGGGTCTGCAGCTGAACAAGGTCCCCTATAGAATCCGGAAGGGCCTTCAAGAGATTTTTTTCAACGTTCAGGACCTATGAAAAGGAGAAGAGGGACAAGAGCGTCGGTGTCTCCCAACTGCATCAGGGAGAGGCTGCTGGGAAATCTAGGCCCAAGGCCACACTTTCCAGGGTGCTGTCTCTGAGTTCACCAGCCCGAGTTGGAGGCTTAAATGCAGGAGAGAAAAACATCTTGTTCTGATGAACTAGAAAAAACGGGAAGGCCAATCCAGAGGCTTCCTACTGGCAGCCAGTTGCAGAGGCTGCTGTCACACACGTATCCCTTTCCGTGTTTTATTCTGTCACCTGAATATGTACACACTCTGTGGTAGCTCACTTAGGTAAGTTCTCGCCTCAAGCAATCAAGAGGCTCTCGATTCAGGCCCGGACACTATCCTGTTTTGGGAGGCTGAGCCCACATGGCCAAAAAGTGACAGAAAGGATCCTGTAGGTTTTCAGTCACCCACACTCATGCTCAGTAGAGTAGTGGCAAATTCAGAACTGCAGAGTCCCTTCAAGATAATCACGGCCACATTCCTTCCCGCCCCTACCCCCCATTTTTGCTGCTGGATTGAGAATGAGATCCTTATTAATGCCTTCTCCCACAACAACAGATGCCCCAAGGAGCCAATAGGCACGAAAGGGGAGAGTGTTAGCTACTGAAAAGAGTCTTCTCTGTGGCTGACTCACCTCCTTTCACTCTGATTGGCTCCAATCAGCACGAAAGGACAAGGAAACATGTTGGAAGACTCTTCTCAATGGCTAACACACTCCTCTTTCATGCTAATTGGCTCATAGGATGCTGGAGACATAGGGACCCTGATCCCAAAAAAGTAAAGGGTCTAAGACCTCCCGAGGCCCTGGATGACTACACCCCTGCTGAGGCTGCCCAGGAGAAATCGTTCTGAGAAAAGGATTCCCCCCAGGATGTGTTTGTCTCTTTTACCTGGAGAGATGTCAGCTGACCAATATCAGCAGGAAGTGAGGTCAGCTGGTTGTCATGTAGATCTAAAACCTGGGAGGGAAGAAGAAAATAAGATGGACACCATCTTATCTGCCAAGCCTTTACAGCAGGAGTCACAAGAATTTTTTCTGTTGAGAGCCACATTCCCTCAGGTGCAATATGTTGGAGGTCAAAGCAAGTGGTGAGGGGGCCACTCCTTTCTCTCTCACATCCCTTTTCTCTCTCTGACACCCCCTTCTCTCTCTCACCCACTTTGACATCCCCTTTCACTCACTCAAACACCCCTTTTCCCTTTGACACCCCCTTCTCTCTCTCTCTCTCTCACTTTGACACCCCTTCTCTCTCTCACTCATTCAGACACCCCTTTTCTGTCTGACACCTTCTCTCTCTCACTCACTTTGACACCCCTTCTCTCTCTCTCTCTCTCTCTCTCTCTGTGCCATCCCTCTTCCCCCACTTTTCCCTCATTGTCACCCTCATGCAGGCAGCCCAGGGTCTGCAGGCTGACCACCCTGGCTCTACAGCAACAGGTCCGTTCTTATGGGTCAAAGAAAGACAGATCTGTCTTTACAACATGTCTGAAGCAACTGATGGCTGCTGCTTCACATACGGCAGAGGGAAGGGTACAGCACAGGGCCAATAGCAGAAAATGCCAGTTTTTGGGTTACCGACCTGTGAGACTCTGTAGGGTCCAGTGCCACAAAGAGAACTTCCCCCAGATGATCTAAGTCAGTGGTTCCCAAACTGTGGTCTGTGGCCCACCAGTGGTCCATGGCATGTCCACATGAAATATACTGATTTTTAATTGTTTTTATTGCTTCTTTTATTTCTGGTATTTTACTGTGGTTACCATTTGAATTCTATGGAATACAAATTGGGATACAACAAAATACAAGATAAGAAATAACGTATGCAATAAAAACACAATTAAAAGTCGTACAGCAGCTAGCACAGCACATTTGCAATAACTGCAACAGGCAGTCGACCAAGACCCTCGGCAATTTCCAAATGGTCTGCAGAGAAAAACGTTTGAGAGCCACTGATCTAATCGATCGTACAGGTCAGTACAGGGGCAGGCAGTCTTTCAGGTAACCTGGTCCCGAGTGGTCCAGAGCTTTATGCAGCCTTTCCCAATCTTTCCCCAGATGTTGCTGGACTACAACGTCCATAAGCCCCAGCCAGCATGGCCAATGGTCAGGAATGATGGGAACTGTAGTCCAGCAACACCTGGGGAACCAAAGGTTGGGCAAGACTGCTTAACATGACCGGTAGCTATTGCTAAACAGGGAAAATGGACATTACGGTGTAGGGAAAGAACCAGCAGAGTTGCGTAGGAATGGGGCCTAGTTTCAAGGGTCTCCCTTCTGACAGCACACCAGGGTTCTGCGCCTTCTCCTTCACCAGCAGACCCCGAAGCCTCCACCTTGTTACACTCCTCCCTAGTCATTTGCAAGTCATTGCAAAAAAAACCACAAAGAGAATTTCAAGTTACCTTCACATTTATCAGATTCAGAAGACTGCAGGATTTGGGCACCAGAGACGTCAAGCAGTTTGTGTGGGCAATCAACACCTGAGCAGAAAAGAAATGGAGAGAAGTGCCTGTGATTTCAGCAAAAGGGCATGACCATGCTCACGTTTAAACCATGATTTACTTTAACTATGGTTTTGCAAGCCAAGCTAATGAGTGATCAGCAAGCGGGTGGGGGCAATGAAGAAATAGCTCTTGCCAGAAAGACACTGCATAGGTTTGGACTGTTATTTGCTCCCATAAAACCCTCCAAGGAGTTTAAAGAAAGTTAAAAGACAAAATAGAGGGGGGTGGGACATTGGCCAGGACCCAAACAGCCACATTTACGCCTTGTGCTGTCTTGCTCTGGGTTGACCAAAAGGTTCGCTAGCCTCACCTATGGCTGATTAGGAGAGGGGATAAGAAGAGTCCCATGCACAGAGATGCAACCGCTCAATACTTTGATCCTGGCCTTTATGTTAACACAGCCTTTGCCAAACTGGTGCCCTCCAGATATTTTGAACTACACCTGCCATTAGCCCCAGCCAGCATGCCCATTTTGGACTACAACTCGCATCAGCCCCAGCCAGCATGGCCGTAGTGACTGGGGCTGATGAGAGATGTGGTCCAATACGGATGTGCTGGCCGGGACTGATGCGAGTTGTAGTTCAAAATATCTGGAGGGCGCCAGGTTGACAAAGGTCCTGTTAATACTGATAACGTGTCTCTTACCTTCTTCTGCAGAACTTTACAGGTTGCAAAGGCTCCGTATGGAAGCTAAAAGCAGGCACACAAAAAGAAACCAAATCTTGGTCCAACAACATATTATGAACAGAATCAGAATGAGATAGAAAGGATTCTTCAAGGCAGGCCATTTTGACACAGGGTTTATTATTAAGAAAATTTATATCCTGTTCTTCCACCCAAAGGAACCCATGGTGGCAAACACACAAGTGACAAAGCAATTAATACATCTAAAAACAATTCCAATATAGATGCAGGCTGGGAAAGATCTCTACCTAAATGGTTTATTGGAAGAGGAAAGTCTTCAGCAGGCACCAAAGAGATGACAGAGATGGTGCCTGTCTGGCATTTAAGGGACGGGAATTCCAAAGGGTAGGTGCCACAGTGCTAAAGGCCTGATTCCTATATTGTGCAGAACAGACCTCCTGATAAGAAGGCCCACCTCCCTCGCTGTAGTGAGCGCCAAGTGTGCCCCGTTGCACGAAAAACGAAAGTAAGGAGCAGGAGAAGCTGCCTTCTCCGAATTCATTGATGTTGCGAATAAAGCACCAACGCATGTTACAAATGGCCTGAACAGATGGGGAGGGGCAACAGAGAGAAAGGCAACCTATTCTTCCCTGTGCTGCTTCCTCCTCTAAAGAGTTTGTTGCTTTTACAGGCTTTGCTTCTCCCCTTCCTCCCTTCTCTTCCTGTCTTTGTTCTCAGTTAGTTTAGCAATGGGTTTTTTTAACCTTTTTTTTTAAAGATGCCTTGAAAGCTTTTTTTAAAAAAAGTTTTTAAAGATGTTTTGTTTTAATGTATTTTACAGTCTGTTTTTATGATGTTTTAAAGTGTTTGTAGTGCTTTTGTTTGCAGCCCTGGGCTCCTGCTGGAAGGGCGGAATATAAATAAAATAATAAATAAATAAAATAAATAAATAATGGCTCCCTGAGCGGAAGCCCACACGACTACTTCGCAGCAGGTATCACGTTACCTCTTTCTAGCAATAAACCTTAAGTTTCTTTATTCTTTCAGCTACCAGTCTCAACAGACGACCAGTTATTTCTGCACTCTGCAGCAATATATATGTACCAAAAACTCTTAAAAATTGGCAGCAGTGGCCTGCATGGAGGGGCAGAGCCACCCTTCCAACCCTGCCATAGCTGTAACTTACCCAAATAAGTCAGGGCTGCGCTGGCACTTCCCCGGTGCAGCTGCACAGCCCTGACCTTCTGGCCATCCCCCCCCCCGCCTCATCCCCGTCTGTGTAAGCCGCATCAAAATGGTGAGGCTAGCTCTGCTCCATCACGAGGGGCTGCTGTTGTTCTGAGGCGAACGAAAGGCAGACAGAGGGAACCTGGAACCTTCCAGATACTGTTGGAATGCAACTCCCATCATGCCTGGCCATCGGCCATGCTGGCTGGGGCTGATGGGAGTTGGAATCCAACAACACTGGGAAGGCCTCCAGTCTCCATCCTTGACGTCAAGGTACAATGTGAATCATCCATTGATGGAGGGGGCCAAGCACAAAGTCATTTGCACAGCTCCGCCTCCGATACAAATGGCAGGAGAAACTCAGTCATAAGAACATAAGAAGAGCCTGCTGGATCAGGCCAGTGGCCCATCTAGTCCAGCATCCTGTTCTCACAGTGGCCAACCAGGTGCCTGGGGGAAGCCCGCAAGCAGGACCCGAGTGCAAGAACACTCTCCCCTCCTGAGGCTTCTGGCAACTGGTTTTCAGAAGCATGCTGCCTCTGACTAGGGTGGCAGAGCACAGCCATCACGGCTAGTAGCCATTGATAGCCCTGTCCTCCATGAATTTGTCTAATCTTCTTTTAAAGCCATCCAAGCTGGTGGCCATGACTGCGTCTTGTGGGAGCAAATTCCATAGTTTAACTATGTGCTGAGTAAAGTCCTGGATCACCTCTTCCACCACAGCAGGTGCAAGGAACCTTTACCCCTCCAGATGTTGCCGAACTACAGCTCCCATCCTCTCTGGCCATGCTTGCTGGCGCTGATGGGACTTGTAGTTCAGCAACATTCAGTGGGTCAATTTCCCCACACCTGTGCTATAGGAAGGTAATAAAAGGTACAGATCTCCCGGCTGTCGCACAGCAAGCTAAAGACCATGCCCAACGGTGTGGATTTTTGACCCCCAGTGAAACAGAGGTTTTGATTCCAACCAAGAGATGTAAGCAAAACGGGCCCTGCCAACAGCCTGGTTTCTCACCCCCCGAGGGCCAACATTTGGGAATCAGCATCGCAGACGACATACCTCTGAGAGTTCACATTTGGATATGTCAAGGATATCATCGGCTCCAGCTTCCTTTGCCTGTTGAGAGACAAGACAGGTGAGCTGCAGTTGCAGAAATCAGAAAAGTATTGGAGACGGTTGGCGGCTTTGTCTCAAATATGTGAGATAAGTTTTTTTTTTTTAAAAAAGTTAAATGGGGGGGACTATGTGAGTAACACTGCAGCCCCTTTGCTTCCAAGTCTCCGGTTGTCAGCAGTACGCTCCAAGCCCTGTCCATACCAACACAAGACATTCCCAAAGGCCGTGCTCGGGGCTGTAGGGCTGGGAGAGTCTCCCTGGCTGAAACCCTGGCGAGCTGCTGCCAGTGCGTTGAGCTCCTGGTGACTGTGGGCATCCCAGCCACCATCCCAATTAGCCAGCCAAGCCCCCCCCCCCCAGACTTACCAGGCACATTTGGTACTCAAGGCGCTTGCGAGCTTCATCGCTGGGTTTCCTTTTACGGAAGAAGAGAGGCATCTTCCTCTTCTTTCCCTTCGTCCCAATTCAGTGACGGAAGGCAGGAAAAGGGTTGGCAGGGAAAGGGAGGCACAGTGGGAAGGTAACCACAACCCGAGAGACAGGAATTACATCCCTGTCACTTTGAGAAGCGGCTGCTCCTGTCAGACAAGTTCCGTTCAGCGTGCCACCCTCTGGAGAGAGAGAGACAGAGAAACAAAGAAAAAAGAGGGGGGGATCAAAACCTGCTACAGTACAACATTTTTGAATTTTATTTTTCATAGAGCGGGTCAAGATCCAGACAATTCCTAAGGCAGCTTGCTGCTTACAGCAAGGGCTAACAGAGGGATGAAGCTGGGAGTACAAAGTTTGAGAGGGATGTTGGTGTCCTTACCGGTGGCCTGACAGCCAGAAATTCAACAGGGGCAGCTTTTTACAGCATGGCTATGTGCTGATGGGAAAAGGTGCCACAAGAACATAGGAAGCTGCCTTACCCCAAATCAAAGCATTCCTCTGACTAGTTTGGAATTGACAACAGCGACTGGCAAAGGCTCTCCAGGAGTTTAAACGGGTCTTTCCCAGCCGCAACTGGGAATGCCAGGGATCAAACCTGGAAACTTCTGCATGCAAAGCAGGGGCTCTGCCATTGACCTCTGGCCCTTCCCCTGTGGATTTTTCTGCATGCGATGCAAGCACTCCACCACTGAGCCACGGCCCTTCCTGAGGATCTTTCTGCATGCAAACTGATTGCTCCGTCACTCAGCGACGGCGCTTTCCTTGAGTCATAAGGCACGGGCACCTTGCCAGAACATGCTCCCCACCCACCCTTCCCCAGCAAACGCGAGCCACAATGCCGAGGGCTGCCAATGACTCTGTGCCTGCAGCGAATGTGTTTGACAGACCTTCAGAGCAGTGATCTGATCTGGACCTGATCCATTCCTGCCTGTCAAATCAAATTTATTACAGTCATAGATCCAAAACATTGAAAGAAAAAAATACAATAACTTTCCAAATAAAATAGTATTAAGATCTTACATAAAAACAGGACCATCAAAAGGGAACATTTCCCCCCATATAGATTGAGCAGCAAATACAAATTTGGCAACAGATAAAGTAAGTTCACTATTTGAAGCTGACAAAAGGTGGGGAAGTAGACAATCAAGCGGCTTATAAGGAAACTTTTTTATAATAGGAATTACAAATTTGGAGCGTTCAGTAGTATAAAGTGAGCACTCAAAAAGAACATGAAAAAGGGTTTCAATAACGCATGCATTACATAGGCACAGTCGATTTTCATACGGTAAGCCTCGATATCTCCCTTCTAGTAATGCAGAAGTTAGACAATTAAATCTAGCCTTAGTAAAGGCTAGACGGTATTTGGGGACAGTGAGAAATTCCAAGTAAGAAGAACAGGTCAGCGGCTCATACATCAGGCCGAAATGAATGGGAGAGCATGATGAGGTAGCTACCATAATTGTGCGTTGGAAGTCTATATCCCTAAGCCGAGTCAAAATGGAATATTTGACTGCTTCTGAGTCTTGAGAAGAGAGATACTGCAAGGAAAAGCCTATGGTTGCAAGGTAGGTGGAAAACATTTTAGCCCATAGGGAGGAAAAGGGGTCCTCCCACATAAGTGGGGGATAGCCAGAAGAATACCCATATGACAATTTAATCCAGTACTTTAAGGCTATAGACCACGCTTGAGCCTCAAGCGAGGTTTGGCCAGATTCCAATCTAAGGGCTGCAGCCGGAACACATCTTGCGACTCCAAAGATTTGTCGGAGGAAGATCGAAAGTACAGCCTCTACAGAAGAATTAAAGGCACGAATCCACAGTGGTACTCCATATAGGAGTTGAGGGATTATTTTAGACCTAAAAACCTGTAGGGCTGCCGGAATATATTGTCCTCCTTTTGTAAAAAAAAATCGTAAAATGCCCTTTGCTGAATTTCGTACTGTTGGAACAGCTGCTCGAATGTGAGGGGCCCAGGACAAGGATGAGTGAAACAAAATACCCAAGTACTTAAATTGGGTAACCTGTGCAATTTGATGAGTATTAATCTTCCATTCAGAAACTGAAGGACGCTTGGAGAAAACTAAAATGTTTGTTTTGGAAAAGTTTATGGTCAACTGGTTTTCATGACAGTATAGCATGAAAGCTCGAAATAAGCATTTTAAACCAACTTTGGATAAAGATAAGAGGGCAGCAGCATCTGCATATAACAATAAGGGGCAGTGCTGAGTCACTAATTTAGGGGAGTGAAAATCAGGCGAATAACATCTAATTGATAAATCATTCATAAAAAGGTTAAATAAAAGAGGGGCTAAGATACAGCCTTGTCTAACGCCTTTTGTTGTTGAAATGGAGTTTGTTAGGCCCCCCTCATGGCCACATCTAACTCGAAAAGATGTATGCTGATGTAGTCGAATAATTAGAAAAAGAAGTCTTTTATCAATTGTAGTGTTTGCAAGTTTTGCCCATAGTTTCTCCCTAGGGATAGTATCGAATGCAGATTTTAAATCGACAAAAGCAACATATAGGCCATTGCCCCATCGGTTCCTATATTTTTCAGCTAAATGATTTAGGATTACACAATGATCAATCACAGACCTGCCTTTCCTAAAGCCCGCCTGTTCCCATCCCAGGATATTTTCCTCTTCTAGCCAAGTAGAGAGTCTCCCTTTCAAGTAGCTGGCATAAAGTTTACCAATTACAGAGAGAAGGCTGATTGGTCTATAGTTCGCAGGATCCTCTCTAATCCCTTTCTTGAATATGGGAATGACTATAGCTTCAAGCCAGGACTCAGAGGGCTATCCGGATTTATTTATCATTGTAAACAGGTTGGCCAGCAGAGCAGCCCACCAAACTTGATGTGCTTTCAACAGTTCAGATGGTATATTATCAAAACCAGGAGCTTTGCCTGGTTTTAAACTGCTAATCAAGTCAATTATTTCCTTTTGAGTGACAGGTGACCAGACCGGGAGATTTGTTAGATTTAAAGAAGGGAAGATGTGACATGTATCCTCATAATTTTCAGTAAAAATTTTTTCCCATGTGTGTGAAGTAATGGGGCAGGAATGGTCTTATAGCTCCAGAAACAAGCCTCCAGAAGGTTTTCGAATTTTTATTTCTGGAGGCTTGTATTGTTTTTCCACCCTTCCTGAATCGCCTTCCTTTTTTTGGCGGCTATCGTTAACTTATATTTCCTTTTAATGACAAAGTACTCAGAGGGAAGAGTGTTGGCATTTTGAAGGCGATATTGTAGATAGGACTGCCTTAGTTTTCTCTTGGCAGCAAGACAGTCCTTATCAAACCATCTGGAAGAGCCCATGTTGAATGTTGCCCTATGAGAGGAAGATTTGGGCTCTAAGATCGTTTTTAGGTTCGAAATCAAAATAGCATAGTCTGTTAATATTAGGTGGGGGTTTGTGGCTTTTGTTATTCATTCCTGCAAAGCCAATCCGAGACAGGAAGTAAGGAATTTTGCCACATTTGTGGCTACAGAGGGGCACCAAGAGGTCCTTTTATGTGTAGTATATGCTAAATTGTCCATTTGGTTATACTCTAGGGCCAAACGTCCCCTTTCTGGAAGTTGTATAGAAAGAGTTACAGGGAGATGGTCACTATCCTGTCTATTGTCCACCATGAATTTCGATGTTAAATTAAGTAGGTGGTGCGAAATTAGGGCATAGTCGATGACACTGCTCCCTCAACCTGAAATAAAAGTGTATTCTGCACATGGATCTACCGGTCTGAGGCCATTCAGCATAATAAGATTATGATTGCCAATTAGGCGGGTTAGACAGATGCCACCATAATTTATCTTGGTATCCTTAGAAACCCTGTCGTAGTGAGAGGCATAATGAGCATTGTCCTCTCCCCCCCAGAGGTTTGATGCAAATAATGCATCATTGTTGGGGCCAGTCCTAGCATTAAAGTCACCCATGATGATAAAAAAGGCTTTAGGGAATAGGGCCTCAAGTTCTATTAAGTATCTTTCTAAATCTTCCCAAGCTTGATCGTTTAATTCCCTAGAGGAGAATGGGGAAATATAGATATTGACTAACAAAAATGATATGGTGTTATAAGACAATAAGGCTCCCATAGCAATATTTTTACATGAATGGGGGCATTTAAGGTGGGCTGACAATGCAGTAGAAGTCAGCAGTGCCAGGCCACCTTTAGCTCTACCCTTTGGGTTAGCTTGGGAATAAACTGCAAGTAGGCAAGCACCTTCCCAGAACATGCTCCCCACCCACCCTTCCCCAGCAAACGCGAGCCACAATGCTGAGGGCTGCCAATGACTCTGTGCCTGCAGCGAATGTGTTTGACAGACCTTCGGAGCAGTGATCTGATCTAGACCTGATCCATTCCTGCCTGTCATGAAGCTGGCAGTACTGTACCACTTCCATCTGCAGGAGGTGCCGACTTTGTCTGACACAAACACACACAAATCCCTGAATGTAGGAAACCAGCCAGAACCTTTCTCCCAGGCATGTGATTCTTAAAATAAGATTTGTGGCTTTTTGATTTGGATTGGAAGAACGTTCCATCGTGAGAAAATCTGAAGTGAGGCTGTCTTTCCTTCCCACATTGGGACCTCCATGCAAAGTACACCCTCGAGCATTTATTCATGATTTCATATATAAAATATAACAGTGAAAGATACAAACATTGAAAGCTGATGCTAACGCTACGAATTTTCCATCAATCCTAACTTAAACGTATAGATTAATATCTACAGTCCATATTTCCAAGTGTGTTTCTAAATAACATTAACAACTATAAGCTGTGTGTTGAAACGGAGATATTAGATTTATATCCCGTGGGTTCAGAGAGGCTTACATCAGGTCCACTGCCACAGCCAGCCCTCCTCCTATAAAGGCTCACACATCTCCAAGGGAGCCACAACCTTAGGCTGCAGCCCTTAGGATCCTCACTTAAGGAGAAGCCTGGCTGCTAGATTGGGCCGAAAGGGACCCACCTAGTCCAGCACTTCACAGCGGCCAGCCAGAAGTCCCAGTGGGAACCCCGTAAGCAGGGCCCTGTGAGCACAACAGCACTGCCTTATCCTGAGTCAGACTATTGGTCCATCTAGCTCAGTATTGTCTACACTGACTGGCAGCAGCAGCAGCTTTCCAGGGTTTCAGGCGGGGAGTCTCTTCCAGCCCTACCTGGAGACACCATTGGGGACTGAACCTGGGACCTTCTGGATGCAAAGCAGGTGCTCTGCTACTGAGCTAGAGCCCTTCCCCGCTTGTGATTCCCAGCAACTGGTATTCAGAGGCGTATTGCTTCCGACAGTGGAGGCAGAAGACAGAGCCATTGTGGCTAGCAAACTTACCTGATGGGAGTAAGTCCTACTCGAGACAGCGTGGTGCAACGTGGTGCAAAAGTGGGAGAGGATTTGTCCCTCAAGAGGATCTTGAGGGCTGGGGTTCAGGCAGGCATTCAACAGGTGCAGCTCTGCCTGGCCTGTCATACCAGCTGCAAAAAGCAGGCAGGAGGCCTGCTGCAGGAGGGCGAAGAAGCCCCAACGGCAACCTTGGCTATGCACATAGCAAATTGTAGAGAAATGGTACCTTCCTTGGCCACACCCAGAAGACTGGGGAAGGAGGGGGGCTTCTGAGGAGCAGCCCCGCCTCCAGAGCTTGGCACCAATCCCAACCCTGGAAGAAAGGGGAGATTTAGGCCACGCCCACCTCGGCAATGTCACCTCCCGCGTTCCATACCGGCTCCTTATCCCCCCCCCTTTATTTTCTGTAAGAAACACCGAGGCGCCTCAGGAAATATCCGAGTCCTGCCCAACTCCCGCCCCCTCATGCCGATCGGGTCATCCCGTGCCTAGCCCCCTCGCCACAAAGACTAAAGGCCAGAGTGGCCTCCCGAGCCTACTGCCTTGCCTTCCTTTGCCCACAGGTAAAATGGCGCTCGCGGCCTCGCCCTCCTCAGCAAGTGCCCATAGTCGCCATGGCGGCGAGGCAAATGAAATCTCGCGAGATTGTGAGTGGGAGAGCGACCACTCCTCCCCGGCGTGGGGGCGGCGATCTCGCGAGACTTTCGCCGGTATATCTCGCGGGATCGCGACTGGTCGGCCTTTTTGCCACTTTTGCCTCCAAGTGGAAAGCAGAGTTTGCTGCTTCCCGGAATCCAACGCCATCCTCCGTGCCGCTTAGCCCGGCACCCCGTTCGCCGCCATGCCGCCCAAGTTCGACCCCAACGAGATCAAAGTCGGTAGGTATTCTGGCCGGAATCTTTTGGCATTGGGGCAAATTTGGGGTTGGGGCCTGATGGGCACGCCTCACGTGGCAATATGTACATCTCTACGAGTAGAGGGGGGCTAACTCGTGTGAATGCCTTGATGCGTGTTCAGCTCACTTTTTAGCCTGAATTGGCTGGGCTGCATAGGCTTCCTTGACTTTTTTCAAGTCGGTGAGTTCTATTTTTAAATAATCTACAGCAGTATTCCTTCATCTCTTTCGAAATGTGCCTGTTCAGGATCTTGTGGACAGTGGATGGCCCTGTGTATCTTTTTTTTGGTATGATGGATTGTATTCAAGGCCTTCCCAGAGCCGCTGCCAGTCAGTGTACTGTAGACAATACTGAGCTAGATGTGCCAACGGTCTGGCTCGGCGTAAGGCAGCTTCCTAGGTTGCTGAATTGCTCAGGTGGCTGTTTTGCTGCTGCCTCGTCGGCCTCAGCTCCCGAATGCGGGTCTTCCTATTGTTTCTTTGTCCTTGGCTCACTAGTTGGCTGATATCTTTTCCATGCTGTTTGTTTTTCCTCTCTAAGTGTTCCTGAGGTGCACCGGAGGTGAAGTTGGTGCAACGTCAGCTCTGGCTCCCAAAATTGGGCCTCTGGGTTTGGTGAGTCCGCTCTTTTATTTCTCCAGAGGAAAAGCTATCCAGGCCTTTCACCATAGAAATACTAGCAGGGAGAGCAGAGGCGTGGAAATTCACATGTGGTCCTCCAGGTCTTTACTTGGCCCCCAGGCCATGCCCCTCACTGGTCCCGCTTTGCAGCCTCCTTGGCTGTTTTTTGCCAGGCTGTAATACATCCTTGAACTATTCTCTGGATGGAGATGGGCACTCATGTGTGAATGTGTACAGAAACTTGCCTCCTGCCCTGCCTGCATCACTGGCCTGTGGCCCCTGGGATATTGCTTAGAAGAAAACGTGGCCCTCTGTCTGGAAAAGGTTCCTCACTCAGAGAATAGACCTGGTCATCCACAAAACCTCAAAGCCTGATGATGAAAACTTTGTCCAGTTCTGCTGCTGAATGCAAGTGGTGACAATTCAGATTCTGAAGGCGAAATAGTGCCATCGGCCCAGCCCTGTGGAATGCTCTTCCAAAGACAGACTCGGCAGGCGCTTTCTGTTTTAATGTTTGCTGAAAGCTTTTCTATGCTGCTGCTTTGCGCAGACAATTAAGAAAAACATCTTCTGTCATAGTTAAGCTGAAGGTCTGTGATCTTCAGGATGATGACAGGACGAACCTGCAGGCACGTAAATTATCTCTTGGCTGGTTATGATCACCTCTAGAGACAAGGGAAGCTTTTCAGAACTTGGTCCTCCTTTAGATTGACAACGTTTCACTAATTACAAGCACGGCCTGCCTACACACACGAACCTAACAAAAATTTCTTGTGGGCTAGAAACTTTGGTAGGTTCGTTTGCAAGGCAAACCTTGTATGCCCGGAGTGCAAGTTTGCTGCATGTATTGGTTAGACAGAGCTGTGTGGGTTGCGACTTCAGGAGGCTGAATCTTTGGTCAGTTGCTGATTTTGAGGAGGGGGTGGATGGGGGTGAAAAGCTCACCCAGTGTTCCAACTGCTTTTCACTCTGGATTCCCCCTTTTTTCCCCTTCTGGATGGGCATTGAGTGGCTACTAGCTGCTTTAAGCAGATTTGCAGGTTGACCACATAACTTCCTGTGGACTAGTAACTTTCCTAGGCTTATTTGCAAAGCAGAGTGTGTATGTTCTGCCACAAAATGTCCGGCACATTCTGGACACTGCTGGAATAAAAACCAGCCCCCTTAAGAGGAGGGTTTTGCTTTCAGTGTTATCCACGTGGCGGAGGAGCAGCTTTGTCACGTGCGTGTGTGGTTCTTTCTTTCAGTCTCCCAAGAAGGTGGGGGATGACATTGCCAAGGCCACCGGGGACTGGAAGGGCTTGAGGATCACCGTGAAGCTGACCATCCAGAACAGGCAAGCTCAGGTACAGCCAACGCCGTAAAGGACAGCTCTGTGGCCAAAAAAGCACCGGGCCTTGAAAACACCCAGCTGGACTGGCGCCACGAGCCACAATCCTGGCAGGGTTGACTCAGCCCTTCATCCTTCCGAGGTCGATAAAATGAGTACCATGCAGCTCGCTGTGTGGGGAGGTCTCTGGGTCGGGACCTACAAAAAAATACGGCCCGGTCATCAAAGTTTGTGAGAGGTGTGTGTGAGCGGAGACTGTATGCAGCGGGCAGTGTCTGGGGGAGGGTTGCGGGGGGCCCCTAGTGGGGAAAATTTTCCTACCCAAGTGGAACTCCTTCTCCTGAGCTTGCAATACTTGACACCTATGCATTGTGCAACCCTGTTGCCGACAGGACTAGGGTAGCCAGGCAGGATTTGGTCGCACAAACTGGTGCCATTGGCCCAGGATCAGAGCTAAAATCACTGACTAGACATGTGAAGGCCCAGGGGGGAAAAAACCCAGAAACATTTGGAGGAAAAAACTGATTCCCCCCCCCCCCGGCCTTCATGTCTTTATTCTACGCACCCCTTGCCGGTCCTTTGAGCCCCCGCCACCATGCCATCCGTGCCACAGTGACTGGCATGCTCCAATGGTGAGCTGAGAGCAAACCCCCCCCCGCTTAGGAAGCAGAGTTTATTTTCTCTGCCCCAGGGTGTCCTGTGCTGAAAAGCTGGGGACGTGGAGTTAGAAGAGCTGTGCTGGATTTAGGAGCAAGCCAAGTAAGCTATGGCTTGGAGCCTCCCTGTACGAGGGCCCGCTTAACGAGTTGGAGCTAGCCAAGCAGTTTTATTATGATTGAAATTGCTTTGGGTTAAATAGCCGTTCATACAAAATTCTGAAGCCTGGCCTCCACACCCAATCCGATCAACTTCCTTCTAGAGTTGCTGGACCGCTTGCATCGTCCACAGGTTGCCCAGCCTCACATCAGGCCTCAAGAAGGGACAGTGGGAGCTAGCCTAGCCACACGTTCTAAAGTCCGTTCTTTGCCACTGTCCCATCACCTTTTTCCTCTTTGTTTTTTACGGTATGGGGCCTCTGCATCTTGACATGGCTTTAGGGCCACAGCATGTCTTCATGCAACCCTATTGAAGAAGATGAAAATATTGCTTGGGTGCCCTTGTGTCTGCGAGAGGCCGTGCTCCCTCTTGCGTGCACCGTAAACCCAAAATCAATCCCAGTTGGGCAGTTCCTGCTGCTTTGAGTGACTTTGGAGGCGGTGTCTTCTAATGCATGAAACTGAAAGGGTTTTTCCCCCTTATCCACTCTGTTATGTATGTTGGGGGGGCTATTGTGGTGGTGGGATTACCTTTGACAGGCCAGGCTTTCCGTAGCCCTTGATCCTCGTCCCCATGCCTGCCTCTCGTGTCTCAAATGTTGACTGCTTTGCCCTCCAGATCGAGGTGGTTCCCTCAGCTTCTGCCTTGATCATCAAAGCTCTGAAGGAGCCTCCCCGTGACCGCAAGAAGCAGAAGAACAGTGAGTGTCTTCTGTGGGGGTGGGATGTGTATCCTCATCCACCTGGGTGAGGCATGCCTGGGGCTGCTCCTTTAAACCAAGAGGGCAGCAGTCCAGCCTGGCAGTACCACTTAGCTTGCAAGGAATAACTCCTCTTAGTACCACTAATCTTTGCTATAGCAGTGCGCTGTTGTGATCTGTTTGTGTGTATTGTGGAGAAGTAAACCCTGCAGTAGAATATTTAGGGGAGGAACTATGTGCAGGATGGAGGGATATAAAAAAACCCCACATTTTCACTTTGGTTATTTCTAAACCAGTTTCTAGTCCTTGTTGTGGATCCTGATCAGTGAATCTTGGGCATTGCAGTTCTGTGATTAGGGAGCAGGCGGAGAATTTCTAAGTAGCCCACCTGGACAGTTGTGAAAATAGGATTGCGGGAAGGAAAACTGATGGGCTGATTTACAGCTAGTTTTAAGAAATAGGAGACCCTTTGGAGGAACCGTACTCCCCCCCCCCAGTAATATTCAAAAGTCTGGTTCTTAACGAAAACAAAGCATAATTTAAAAGCTAGCAGTGCTCAAGAGAGAGAAGATACCAAAACCTGCTTGAATATGTAATGTGGACATGCCTTCTTTGCACGTTGCTGCAGTTTGTTCTAAAGCAGCCACCCGCCACTGTGCCTGCCTGATTTCATCTGTGGCTTGTACATTCCAGTGGTGAGCTAAGAGGAAACCCCCATTCAAGGAAACAGGGTTATTTCTGTATGTGGGTAACTCTGTGCCGAAGAATGGGAACAAAGCAAGACTCATGTAGTTAAGACCTGTCTCTCCTTTGAGGAACTGGCTGAGGTCTGTCTGTCTCTGTGTGTGTCTGTGTCTGTGCCAGCTTATTTTAGCTGGTAGATGCGCAAACCCTGCCTGACATAATTTCTCTCTTCGTTGCAGTAAAGCACAGTGGCAACGTCAGCTTTGATGAGATTGTGAACATTGCTCGGCAGATGCGACACCGGTCCTTGGCCCAGGAACTCTCTGGTAAAAGTGGGGGACGCTACCACATGGGGGTGAGGGTGAAGGCCCTGGGTGCATGGGTTGCTCACTTGCACCGCATGACAGACGTTGGAACGTGTAAAGCTCGCCTTTCATTGAGTCTGCTCAGGGGTCCATTTCGCCCAGTACACTCTACTCCAGGGAAGGGGAACCTGTGGCCCCCTTTGAATGTTGTTGGGGCTCCAGCTCCCTCACCCAGCATGGCAGGTGGCCAGAGATGACGGGAGATGTAATCTAACCAGGTGCTTTTGAGAGATTGCTGGACTCTGTCTCCCATGAGCTCCAGCCAGCAGGGCCAATAATCAGGGATGATGGGAGCTATAGCCCGGCAACACTTGGAGGGCCATAGGTTCCCCATCTCTGTTCCACACCATCTGGAAAGAACCAAAAAGTCCACACGTGCGATCCAGAAAAGCATGGAAATGCTGAAATGCAGTACACGTGCGATTCAAAATACCTTGATTACTAGAAAAACTTGGGAAATGGACATAGGGCTTTTTGTGCATGGCTGGCACAGGATAGCTAAGCCACCATGGGTTGGGATGCTGGCTTTTTCTGTCCTCTGTACACCAGGAATGGGGAACCTGCATTCTCCCTCTGGATGTTGTTGGGACTCGAGCCCCACCCAATGTGGTTGGTTAGGGATGATGGGAGTTGTAGTTCAACAGCATGAGGAGGGCACCATGTTGGCTAGCCATACCTTAGTAGGAGGGTTCTTCGGTGTAGAGATACAGGCGGATTGATTAAACTCTGCGGGTCTCTTATCTGAACACTGACCATCTGGCAGAGGTGTTCTTGCCATGAGGCAAGGCTTAGCAGGGAGCAGGGCCCCATCCATCTGCCGGGTCTGCTTTAACTTGGATTCCTGCATTGAGCAGATGGATGGACTCGATGGCCTTATGGGCACCTTCCTTCTATGATTTTGCTGGCCTGTTGGACTCCTTTGAAACGAACAGCTGCTCTCCAGCGCCATTGGGGCCAAGCAGATGCCTCTGGGGAACCCAGAGACATAACACGATAAGCACAGTAGTCCTTCTCCCGCTGTTTCCCAGCAACTAGCATTCAAAGCACATCATTATCACTTTTTACGAAAGAGCTTCAAAGCAACTAAAATAACGAAGACATTAAAATCAGGTAAAAACAGCAGTGCGGAAAAACTAAAACGTTTATGAGACAGTATATTTAAAATAGACAAGTCCTACCCACCCCACTTAAAATAGGAGCACAACAAAGGCCACTGACATATCTAACTACCCTCCCAGTGAAAAACCATAAGCCTGGGTAAATATATATATATATATTGCCTAAAAAGAGATGGTGATGGTGCCAGGTGTGCTTCCCTGGGGAGACTGTTCCTCAAATACTTTTGTATTTGTTATATTGATCTTGTAATTTTATTATTGTATATGCTTCTATGTTTGCCGCCCAGAGAGCTGTTTGCTAGTTGGGCGGGATATAAGCTGAATAAAATAAAATAAATAATAAAATAGAGGCGCCACTGAAAAGGCCTGTTCTCGTGTCATTGCCCTCTGCTCCTGCCTCCCTCAGAGGGGGCGCACCGAGAAGGTGCTCGGGTGGTGAACGCAGTGTACTATTCAGACTAGTACTTACTAGTGTGCTGCCTCTGATCCTGGGGGTCATGACTTGTACATCTCTGCCCCCTCTGCAGGAACCATTAAGGAGATCCTGGGAACGGCTCAGTCCGTTGGCTGCAATATTGACGGGCGACACCCCCATGATGTCATCGACGACATCAACAGTGGCGCAGTTGAATGCCCTGCGGTAAGTGCCTGCCTTCTCCAAAGCAGGCTGCGTTCACAATTCTTCCCCTTCCCTGATTCCAAACTGAAACGGCGTGTCTCTTGACGAAAAATTGTTTCCCAACAGAGCTAAGACTGCTGCCTGAACGGACACGACGCGAGTCAGCAAGACCTGTATAGCGGAGCTTGGTAATAAAAATGGAGTTTGACACTTGATGAGTGGTGGGCTGGCTTTTGTTTTGGTGCGTACTTCTTCTCTGCCATCCACTGACCAAGAGGAAATTCAGGGTGGAGGTTCAGCCGTTCTTTATTTTTAGTGGGTTTTTATTTATTTATTATTATTATTAATTAAATTTCTATACCGCCCCATAGCCGAAGCTCTCTGGGCGGTTCTTCGCAATTCCCTAGAGCAGGAGTAGGCTTGTTTATGTTTTGCATGGAAAAATTGTATACCAGTGTCATCAAATTCTGGACAATGTGAACTCTGAAGCCTTTAAATTAAATTGCATACACTTGATTTACTTTTGCATAACTCCTGCCTTAATTCCAAGTAAGCAAGGAAGAACGTGGCAGCCAATAACCACGTGGAAAGTGGTGCTATCACCCGGATGAGAGTTGAAGGTGAAAGCCCGGACTAGGATGATCCTGCAAACAGCCCAGTCTGTTGGCTGCAATATCAATCAGTATCCTCAGTGGGAGACACCCCCGTGATATCATTGATTACCTCAGTAGTGGTGCAGTTGAACTGTGACTTCAGCTGCACCACCCTCCAAATTATACAAGTCTGCAGCTTAGTTCAACTGTATATACTTATTCTGCATTAACCCACCCACCCCAATCTTTTTAAGAGGGTGCAAGGATAGGGCACTGCAGGCGTAGAGTAGAATGATTTATAACCCCTTGCGGATCTAGTTTTTGAAAGACTTGGGAATCATTTTACTATTGTAAAGGGCACACATTTGCTCTGTAAAAAAAAAGTGTCTGGACTCCTCGGTTCCACAAACAAGATTCCTCTGTTCCAGTGTCAAGCTATATATATATATATATATATATATATATATATATATATATATATATATATATGTAGCTTCCTTGACCTTTATTTGTGTCTTTTATATATATATGTGTGTGTGTGTGTGTATTTATGTATATATAATTTTTTTCTAGTAAATGTGGGCAAGGCTGATACTGGGTTTTGTGCTTTAACAAACTTGAGCCTGTATTAAGTTAACGGGAGCTGCCCTGGAACGTTAACACTGAGCAGAAATGGGGTTCCTTGAAGGCAGGGCAGCCCGTTTCTTAAATGCGCCCTGATGCATGTGTCATAGCGTTGAAAATGGCCCCGTCTCGTGCTTCTTGGGCCGTCTCACGCCTTGGATGAAGAAACTGGGGGAATTGGGCAAGCGAGCAACGTGCCCCCTCTCCACATTGTAAGCGCCGGGACCAGGGGTGGTGCCTGCAAGCAAGGAAGAAAGCAGCAGCAGGTAAATGTATGTGGCAGGCTCAAACTGCACATTTGAAAACGTTTTGGGTCCCTCCTTCCGAAAGGGGTAATGAGAACAGATCCCCCAGTGACACTTTTAACCAGGTAGCACTAGAAAAGCCAGAGCTGTCTTGCAAAAGGTTTGTCAGATTTCACTCACATTCAAATTTTGCTCGAGAAACTCATATCGCCTGTACCAACTTACAAAAGCCTGTCTAGTCCAGCATCCCGTTCTCACAGTGGCCAAGCAGATGGCCCAATGGGACGCCCACATGCGGGACCTGAGCAAAACACTGCTGTCTCCATCTGCAATTCCTAGCAACCTCTGACAGTGGAGGTAGAACACCACAGTTGCGGCTAGTACCATTCATAGCTTTCTCTTTCCTGAATTTGTCTAATATTTTAAAGCCATTCAAGTTGCCTTTTAAGTTGTAAAATGTGCCCCTGGGCAAAAAGATAAGTCTTTACAAGACACCTGTGAACCAAATGGTGGATGAAGCTTCACTTTAGCGGCAGTGATGGGCATAGGGGTACTCTCCCATCTGCCCCTTTAAAGATTGTGATGGTGGGATGGTCTTTGCTGGTTCTCACCTTTTCTGGCCCATCTGTACACCGTTTGCGGTGCAGGACTGATAATGAAGGAGGGTGATCTGTGTAGAATGTGGTTGTAGGCATATATGGTATTGTATTTATTGGGTCCTGGGTCGGTCACAGTGTGTGCAGAGGAGAAGAGGGTGAGAGCTGAGAAAGTAGGGAAGTCTGTCCAACCTGTCGTGCCAGAAAATTAAGGGGAGGGGATATTTGGGTACTACCTAAGAGCCACACCCTGGAAGGGTTCCTCCTGGCTCCCCTTGGCCTATCTGTCATAGCCTGCTCTCCTTGCTGTTACAGCCTGTTCACCCGTCTACTTCAAGCAAGGCAGCAATAATAGGAGCAAGGAGTGGCAACCTTTGCTCATCTTGCCCCCCCCTTTGTGGTGTTGATTGGTCTCAGATGGAGAGGGCAAGTAAATGGGCAATGGTAATACCATTAATAAGAGGAACACTATTGATGACATCTTTCCTAAGACCACTTGAAAAACCTGGAGGTGGCATTCCTCAAAAAACAGGTGATTCCTGATTGGTATTCCTCAAAAAGCAGGTGCTGGGCTTCCTGATTGGCTAGAACAGAGCAAGAATTAGGGGCCTTGGGCAACCTGACCCAGAGAAGGCTAAGTTACCCATCATGTCCTCACCTTTGTTGACAAAAGTAAACTCGCCCTTCTGACCCATGGTGAAATTGGGTCTGTTTGTCTGGTTGGCTGGCTTCGTTCCCAGGGGCTGGCTATAGTCAAAAGGAGATGGCCACTGCAAAGAACAGAAGGAAAGCTGAGCTACACGAGTCTTCTCATGGAGGGAACCAGTGTGGCAGAATGGGTGGAGCATAAAGACTAGAACCAGGGGGACCCATGTTCAAATCTACTTGGCTGCAAAGCTTGCAGTGTGACCTGCCAGTCACAATCTCTTGGCCTAACCTACCCCACAGGTTTGTGAGGATAACACAGGAAGGAGGAACCACCACGTATGCTGCATGGGCTAAAAAGTAGTAATATGATAGGTTTTCCTCTCCTGGCCTTTTATCCTTGAGGCTGCTGTCCTGGAAAGCCTTAAAAGACTGTGCCTCATTATGTCATCAAAATCCAAAGAGAGCTATTCTAGGGTTATTAAACTATATCCCTGTAGGGCAACAAAAAAGTGGATTTTGAGAGCCCTTATGGTTGCTAAGATACTTCACGCTTGGAAGGATAAACACCCAACGTCTATTACGCAATGGTATGAGTATCTCGCCACCCTTGTTACATTTGAATGTTTGGACATCGGGAGGGCTTATGCGTTTAACCTAAAATTGGTGTACTGATTGTTACTGTATCCGTAATGTGGGCTGATGGTGGTTTAAAGAAATATATATTGCTACTTCGTTTATTTTGTCATGTTTTGCCAGTGAGGTGTAGTGGTTAAGGTGTTGGACTACAACCTGGGAGACCAGGGTTCAAATCCCCACACAGCCATGAAGCTCACTGGGTGACCTTGGGCCAGTCACTGCCTCTCAGCCTCAGAGGAAGGCAGTGGTAAACCCCCCTCTGAATACCGCTTACCATGAAAACCCTATAAGTTGGAATCGACTTGAAGGTAGTACATTTACATTTTTTTGGTTAAAATTTGCAATTTTTTTTTTAATTGTGGGGTTATTAATACTCTAAATAACATCCTCATCTCATTTGAACAAAAGGCTGAATTCAGACAAAGGCTGCAATTGTAACCACACTTACCTGGGAGTAAGCCCCATTGAATTCAATAGGACTTCTGAGTTGGTTGAGCTTGGTTCCCAATGAAATCAGTGGAGCAAGTTAGTTGCCGTCTTAACTTGATTAGAATTCTACGGATAAATCTTGGGCTACCTCCAAACATAACTATAGGCTGGGATGGCTAGACTTCATGTACATCTACTACCTGATCTTTTAAAAGTGGAGATTGACTTTGGAACTTTCTGTGTGCAAAGCACGTGCTCTGCTGCTGAGCTACGGATCAGATAGGCCTTAGCGCAAAGGGGTCCACCCTGGGAGTGACACATACGTTGGTCTCGTGGGTAAAATCTGCCTTCCTGGTAAAGGGGTTCTTGCTCAGGAACCAAGACTTCTGCCAAGATCGGCGCCCTCCGCCCTCTGGAGAAACAGAGCAGACAAGGTGAGGCAGCAGCAGAGAGTAGTTAGTCGGGGAGGAAAGAACTTGAACTCTAAACAAGGACCCAGACCCCAAACTCATTCCACGAGCCGTAGGTCCAGTCTACTCATGTAGCAGAATGAGGTGACAAAGTGGAAGTGATGGAACAGGTTGCATCATTTCAGTATGCTGGTAGATTCATAATGTGGTTTCCCCCACTTGCAGCCTGAAGCAGTGGTACAGTCCATTCTAAACAGGGCTTTACCACTTCATTCTGCTGCATGAGTCCTATACGTTTCCTGTTGTTTTCCCCCTCTGATTTTTTTTTTTTGGTCAAGGAAGCTAAAGCTCTTGCATGGTTTCCAATGGCCCCAAGTGGTTTTTCATTAAACAGGATTACAAAAGCTGATAGCCCAGAATGTAACTAGCCCAGCAGGCTACAGTGTGTGTCATTGTGGCACATCGCTCTTGCTATTCCCAGGAAACAGGCCTGCCTTGCGCTTCAGGCAACTGGCTCTTTACAAGCCTGCCCACAAAACCATATTGGCTCACAAATTGCTCTGGCTAGCTGGCAGTTGCGGACAAGGAAGGGGCTGGCTTGTGCAACTGTGGCAAGCTGAGCAGGCCCTAGCCAGCTGGGGAGGACTAGCCTCAGAGGGAGGGAATGGTAAACCCCTCTGAATACTGCTTACATGAAATCCCTATTCACATGTGACGATCCCACCTTTGGCTCCACCTGTCAGGTTCCCACCTGCTTGTGGCTACCGCCTTTCACTAGGCACCACCTCAGGACACCACCAGTCAGGATCATCGTTTTTATTTTTTCTCACTCCGCTTCAGCACAGATCTCACAAGATCCCACTGCTAGGCAGCACCACCACCAGTCACTCCCTGTAAACAATACTGCTAGAGACTTTGCCTCAGTCTATAGCTTGTCACTTTGTGTCTGGGTGCCCTTGCTGTCCACAACCCCCTTGTATCTTTGTCTATAAAGCATACAATCCTGGGTTGCTCTGGATACTTGACGTGTTACAATATCTCCCTTCACCGCTGCCACCATATGATACAGTTTCCCTTCAGCCTTGGCAATTACTCTGCCCTCCCTTCTGGTCTGTGTATTCCCAGCCAAGGATCAGGCTTTTGGTAAACCAATAAAAGTATTTATTTGATAACACCAGGAAATAACAAGATTACTTTAGGAATGTTTAACAAGCGTATGGTTTCATATAGTGTCACTCTTTATGTTTCTGGTTATATATATACTGTCTAAATATCAGCCAAATATAATCCAACCCTCCCTCAGCCCTGCTTTTAATAAGTCTGGATCAACTTGAAGGCAGCCCATTTCCAACCCTTCCCTGGTACCTCTAGGGGGCGTCTTCCACCCAAAGGTGTAGGATGGTGCAATGGTTTCGCGGTAGTTCATGCTGGGGGGTGAGTAGGCTGCTGGCCCAGGGCTGTCCACGTTCAGTATCAGCGGCACCCGACCTTCCGGCATCACGTGGCACCCTGGAGCCAAGAGAAGAAGCTTGAATCGTTCAGGCTGTGACTCAGGCAGGGAAGGAAGATGGGATCAAATTGCCTTGTAAGGTAGGCTTGCTTGGCTGCCCTTGTCCCATTGACCTGGTCCTCTATAACACTGGGATGGGAAGATTCTGTGGCCCTCTCCGTTGTTGGACTCGACTCCCATCCTCCCCGAGCATTGTTGATGCTGGCTCCGGGGCTGATGAGAGTTGGAGTCCCAACAACATATTGAGGGCCACAGATTCCCCTGACCTGGCCTCCCTCTTAGGGGCTGATGTGTGTTGTACATTTTTGTCCTCCATAAGATCAGCCCCTGAGGTCCTGCTAGCTTGTCTGCCATCAAGATCTCTCCAGCCTAGAAGCACAGCCTTTTCAGTGGTGGCCCTTTGTTGAGGAACTCTCTTAAGGGAGGTATGTGTCTTTGGCGCAACCGTATTCTCTGTTGCTGGTTTCACTTTGGGTTTCCTCCTAAGCTAGTTATGGCGTGTAAGAAATACTAGGCTTTTGTTAGGCCCAAACCTCCTGCCGATAAGGGTATTGCTTCAACTTTTAGATGAGGGGTAACCAAATTGGTGTCCTCTAGATGTTCGACTCTCAACTCCGATGACTGGGGGTCGATGTGAGTTGGGGTCCAGCAATCTGGAGGGCTACAGGTTGCCCAGCCATGCTTTTAACAGCAGCTGTGGAAAAAACACAGCAGGATGCTTTGCGGAGCACAGAGATCGCCTTCATTCACTGCCTGCTCCTAAAGTTGGCAGGCTGTTGTTAAGGATAGGAGCAGAGAAAAGTAAAAGCAATTGGCAACCTTGCCGGCTTGCAGGGTCAAACAGATGAGACTGGAGTCACCTGTGGACTAAATTTTGATAAGTAATAAATGTTTTATTGCAATGAAAGCCAGCATGGTGTAGTGGTTACAGTGTTTGGATTAATACCTGCGAGACCAGGGTTTGAGTCCCCACTCAGCCCTGAAGCTCACTGGGTGACTTTGGGCCAATCACTGTCTCAGCCTAACCTACCTCACAGGGTTATGAGGACAAAATGGTGAGGGATAAGAACCATGTATGCAACCATGTATGCCACCTTGGAGAGCCAGTGGCGTAGTGGTTAGAGTGTTGTAACATGACCTGGGAGACCAAGGTTCAAATCCCCACACAGCCATGAAGCTCACTGGGTGACCTTGGGCCAGTCACTGCCTCTCAGCCTCAGAGGAAGGCAATGGTAAACCCACCTCTGAATACCGCTTACCATGAAAACTATTCGTAGGGTCACCATAAGTCAGGATTGACTTTAATAAATTTTATCTAGCTAGCTGTCTGTCTGTCTGTATACAGTATATGTATATATTCATTCTAATTGAGTTCCTTGCATCATCATCAGCGGCACAGCAATAAGATATTCAACCCAAGCAGCTTTCCCAAGAGATTATGGCACAGGAAGGAAAAGGGAAGGGTGAAGTGAAGATTCATCTATCCTTTGAGCCAAGGAGCATCGTAGGTGTCTAGAATTAGTACGACAGAGGTTCAGGGACTGAGAGGCGGTATATCCCAATGGCTACTGTTGGATCTGCAATGGGTGGGCCGCTCAGCTGTGAAACGCACTGGTTGCTCTTTGGCCAGTTATCTCACAGCCCAACCTACCTCATGGGGTTGTCATGAGGAAATACATGGATTTGCTCCACGTATGAAATGCGATGTGATGATGGTGAGTTCAGTTTATGCCTTGCTTGCCACACAGGAGTCTCCAAGAGACTTGGAACATTTTAAGAGCATAACATAAAATCAGGAAAAAGATGAGATATCACAATAAAGGCCAAGCAATAACCTATAAAACAGACCTAATAAATCAGCAGCAAAAGGATCCAAAATCCAAGGAGTTTATTTGTATTTGTGTATTTAAAAAACAAAATCTTGATAACTCTTTCTTAAAGCATTTTGTAGAAGAAAAGTTATCCTTAAAATGTATTGGAATGGCTAAAAAATTTTCAGGGACACACCCACCCCACCCCAAACTTCATTATGTTGGAATTGCATTGCTGTCGGCCCCCATGAACCAGCGGGGAGAAAACCTATGTTTGTCCTTCTCTCTCTCTGAGACCTCCTTCCTACTTACTGCTTTGTCTTCCGGAATGAATATCTGGCAAGAGTGGTGGTGCACTGGTTTCCCTGCTCAGGTGGCCCCTGGGAACGAAACACATGTAGCAAATAAGGAAAGGCTATCCCCAGAGCAAGAAACACAAAGAGTAAGGCACAGCTGGCACCAGCAGTTGGTAACATTGGGTGTTTGCTGGATCCCCAAGACTGGTTGTGGGGCCTGCTGTTATATGTATTTTCTTTAAGTTATATTGACATTTCTGTCCTTATAGTGCCCCTATATAAGGTGAGTGCTGCTGGATCATGTCAAAGGCATGTTTAGTTCAATATCTTCTCTCGCAGCAGCCAACCAGATGCCTACGGGAATCAGGCAACAGCTTAAAAACCACAATACTATGAAAATAAATGAAAATGCAAAGAGTACAACAATATTCTTTGCGCTCAGGTCCTGCTTGCGGGCTTGCTGTAGGCATCTGGTTGGCCACACATGCTCACACACACCTCCTTGTCCTTTACCCAAGCAAAGAAGATGCATTATCAGAGTGCCGGGATGCATCCCAGCCATGCAAAAACAACCAAGGAGGGTGCAAAGCAGAGTAAGTGAGGGGCATGGCCTTGGGAGGGGGGATGTGGTCAGGGAAGGGTGTGGCATGGGGAGAGGCCCAGGGGCCAGTTAGAAAGGTCTGGAGGGCCCTATCACCAGACTAGATGGTCCGTTGGTCTGATTCAGCAAGGCTGCGCTTGGCTGCTATCACATTTTCACTTGCATGGAGGGCCAGATGACTGCCCATCTGTGTTACCGGTACAATTGGCTGCGCCTCTTATAAAGCAATGGTGTTTTAGGTTTCCTTTTCTGGCTGCTGTCCAGGTAGAGCTGAGCCAGAAACTTGATGTGCTTCTGCTGGAACTCCATTTTCTACAGCTCAGCGATGTTGACTCAGCCCATGATCTTGGTCAGCCGGAATGGCTGTTACTCGTTGTGTGACATCGGCGGGTTCTCACGTTCTGTGGCTCTGCAGGTTCCATTCTGGATAGTGGCATTCATTTCCCCCAGGAACGAGGCAGGCAGGGCCTGGTACTCTAGATTGGTGCAGTGTGTTAAAGAGTCTTTGGTATACAGAGTGCAGAAATAACTAGTCTGTTAAGACGGGTAGTTGAAAGAATAAAGAAACGTAAGGTTTATGACTACGTAGAGGTAAAATCATGCATGCTGAAGCAGCCATGAGGCTTCCACTCAAGGTGCCATTACTAACGAACTGAGAACATCTATATGAAGTCCTTGGGAGTGGCCATCAGGAGATTTGGGGTGAGGTGTCAGCAGTTCACAGATGACACCCAGCTCTGGTTCCCCTGGACTGCTGCCTGGACTCGGTGGTGAGCTGGATGAGGGCCAATAAACTGAGTCTGAATCCTAGCAAGACGGAGGCTCTGGGGGCTGGTGGTTCCCGAGTTTGTGTAATGGGTCAGTTGCCTGCTTTGGATGGGTCACCGACACTTGTGCTGGAATTGTTTTTTAAGTTGTTTTTAAAGTTTTTTTTAAAGATATGTTTGTAAGATATTTAGTTTTAATATGTTTAAAAGTTTTAAAGATGTTTTAAAGCTCTTGGAGGAACAAATATCCATAATTTAAGATATGCAGACGATACCATACTATTAGCAGAAACCAGTAATGATTTGAAACAAATGCTGATGAAAGTTAGAGGAAAGCACAAGAGCAGGACTACAGCTGAACGTCAAAAAGACTAAAGGAATGACAGCAGAAGATTTATGTAACTTTAAAGTTGACAACGAGGACATTGAACTTGTCAAGGATTATCAGTACCTCGGCACAGTCATTAACCCAAATAGAAACAATAGTCAAGAAATCAGAAGGAGGCTAGGACTGGGGTGGGCAGCTATGAGAGAACTAGAAAAGGTCCTCAAATGCAAAGGTGTATCACTGAACACTAAAGTCAGGTTCATTCAGACCATGGTATTCCTGATTTCAATGTATGGATGTGAAAGTTAGACAGTGAAAAAGGCGGATAAGAGAAAAAAATCAACTCATTTGAAATGTGGTGCTGGAGGAGAGCTTTGTGCATACCATGGACTGTGAAAAAGACAAATAATTGAGAGTTAGAACAAATTAAATGATGAAACTGAGGTTATTATTCTTTGGACACATAATGAGAAGACATGATTCATTAGAAAAGACAAAATACTGGGGAAAACAGAAAGGAGTAGAAAAAGGGGAAGGCCAAACCAGAGATGGATTGATTCCATCAAGGAAGCCACAGACCTGAACTTAGGAGATCTGAACAGGGTGGTTCATGAGAGATGCTACTGGAGGTCACTGATTCATAGGGTCGCCATAAGTCGTAGTTGACTTGGAGGTACATAACAACAAATATATAATATATTATTTTATAGGTGCACGTATGCGATCGATCGACCTAGCGCGCTTACATTTTCTATCAGCCTCTTATACGCAGCTCGTGACCGCGGTACGTTTCCTTTAAAAGGCGGGAAGTCGTGGCGCGTTCAGCCCCGCCCCTTCCCTTCTCCAAACCAGAAGGGAGGGAGGCAAGGAAAAGAGCATACCCGCGAGCCTGGTGTGTATGTCATCGGCCACCGCCCGCGCGCGGATCACGTGAGGCGCGACGCGCGCCCTCGCTCCCTGGCCTCGCGCCGTGGGGGGGGGGCGCCTCCCGGGCGGCTGTAAATGACGCGACGGTGCGGCTCGCGCGCTGATTGGGCGCCGCGGCGAAAGGGTTGGTGGCGGCGGCGGCTGTGCGTGCTGCCCCGCCCCCTCCCCGTTCCCCTCTCTTCGGGTGTGCGCGAGGCGGCGGCGTCTCCGTCTGCGCGGCGGCGGCGGCGCGTGGCCTCGGCGTCTCCGTCTGCGCGGCCTCCCCTCCTCCCTCTTTCCCCTCCCCCCCCTCTCCTCTTCTCTCCTTTCCCTGCCAGGCCACGGCCATGACCGACTTCAAGCTGGGCATCGTGCGGCTCGGCCGGGTGGCGGGCAAGGTGCGGGCGGGGCTCCTGTGGGCGCCAGGAGGGACGGGCGGGAGGGTTTGTGGGAGACCAGCAGCCCCCCTCCTCCGCTGTTCCCCCCTTCCCTAGAGCCGGGCGGCCTCCGTGACGTCACACACGGCCCCTCTGTGACGTCACGGGGTTCATTAGGGTTCCATGCCCCCTTATTATTTTTTAAGGGATGTTGGAGGCTGGTTTTAGTCTGGAGTTCCCTTCTTCTTCCCCCCTCCCTTTCTTTTAGTAGTAGGGGAAGTGAAATGGTAATAGGGCTGTTCTATGGGGCAGGTTCCCAGGAGTCCTTAAATGTGGAGGCTTTAAGTCTAAGTTGGCTTTGAAATCAATGGGTCTAAGTTGACCATGTCCATTACTTTCGGTGGGTGACCCATTGAATTTAATGGACTTGGCTAACTTAGGTCCATTGATTTCACTAGTTCTACCCTGAGTAGAATTTAGGTGGATGCAAGTTCACCCTTTTAGTAAGTCATTTGTGTGAGACAGTTGAGTCCTTTACCCCTTTTCAGCCTGCAGGAAAGGGTACAGAGCTCATTGGTAGAGCATGTGCAGAATGCCCTGTGTTCAGTTCCCAGCACCTCCAATTAAAAGAGTTACATAGTAGATAATGTGAGAGGTGCCTTTCTGCCTAGGATCTTGGAGAGTGGCTGCTGGTCAGAGCAAACAATAGTGATGGACTAACACTCTAACTTTGTCGGGTAGTTTACTGTTTTGTTATAGGAAAAATAGGTAGTTTCCTATATTGTTATAGAACAAAATGGTATTCGTGTGTGTGTGTGTTGTAACCCGCTGCTGTTAGCCATGAGTACTGTTCTCGCAGTGTTGTTTATTTTGGGAATGATCAATATGGACCACAAAGGGTGTGATCCTGTATGTTGGTGTAAGATTTTCTTTATGGACAGACAATTAAAGCTAAATTCTGAAAAGATAGCTATGTTAGTTAATCTGTCATAGCAAAAAACGAAAGGTAAAATACACACACACACAGAGACAGAATGTCTTTTAATGACTTAACAGATTTCTGTGGCATAACTTTTTCTGCATCAGAACTGCATCCTTGAGTTGCAGCTGGTTGTCCCTGGGGAAGAATTCATAGTTTTCTCTTCCTCTCCTATCTCCTTCCAAAGGCAGGAGAAGCCTTGTCTTCTGATGGACACTTGGGCAGGTTGACATCTCAGAACACTCATCTCAAAATGTATTTCTTAAGGTGTATAAGTTTCCTTCTCAACTTCAGATGTAACCTGGAATAGTTTAGGATGATGTTGTCCTGAAATGAATGAAAAGGGCTTTGACAGGTATTGAAAAAGTATCCTCAATAAAGAGTATTTAATTATCTTTACTTTTTGATTCTAGACAAAGTACACATTGATAGATGAGCAAGACATTCCACTTGTGGAGAGTTACTCTTTTGAGGTAAGAATCTAGTCCTCGTTGTTGTTGTTATTAGCATTTATTGCCTGCCCTTCATCCAAAGGTCCCAGGGCAGGTTACAACAAATTTAAAATACAGCATTAAAATCAACTAAAAGCAACCTAAAATCACAAAGTAGGGTTGGTCCTAAGAATAAAAAGTCTCAGGTGTCAAAGGCCAGGGTAAAGAAGTTAGGTGTTTGATCTCCCTCAATTTTACATCAGGGTTCTTTAGCAAAGTCTTTCCTTTGTCACTTTAAATCAGAGGTGGCTAAACTGTGACTCTCCAAGGTGGGAGTGGGCTCCAACTCTCATCAGGCCCAGCCAGCATGTCCAAGGGTGATGGGAGCTGCAGTCCAGCTGCATCTGTAGAGCCACAGGGCTCTACGTTGCTATTTATACAGGGCTATTTATTGCTCTTGGTCAGGCATGGGGAATCTGGCTCTCCAGATGTTGCTGGACTTCAGCTCCCATGAGCCCTGACCCAGTATGGCCAATAGGAAGGGATGCTGGCTGTTGTAGTTCAAGGTGAAAGGTTGGCGACTGGTGGCCCCTGGACTGGTTCTGGGCCTCAGGCTTTCCTGTCTCTCTCCCCCCCCCCCATATGACAACTTCAGGAACAAGTGAGAGAGGTGAATGAGCAGCATCAGTGGCAACAAGATTTACCAGCAGGGTTGGGGCTTAGTTTATTTCCCGTCCCCCATTTAATTTTTCAGTGATATCTTGGAAAAAAACTTTTTGACTAAGAGTCACCTTATTTGTTCTTCTGCTTTTACCTGATGCTGTCTTTTTTCTATCTCCGCACACAGTCAATTCCCAACCATTTCCCCTTTTCCTGATCTTATTATTTGTTTTATTTATTTATTTGTTACATTTATACCCTGCCTTTCTTTCACCATGGAAGCCAAGGCGGCATACTTGTGGTTCCCAGGCAGTCTTCCATCCAGGCACTGTCCAGACCCAGACCTGCTTAACTTCAGCAAAATAGTGGCCTCATGTGCCTTCAGATCATAGCCTGGGACTATCTTGTCTGTTCTGTATATATTATAAGTTTCCTAAACAGGGTAACTTCTGCATGCTGTACAGAATGTGGCAAGCTAGCGCTAGATATGTTAACTGTGTGTAGCAATCAAAGGTGCTTTTATAATATGTGATGGCTATCACAGGAATTGTGCGACTGGCTATTGTTAACACCTATTAATTTTATGGAGGAGGGACTAAACGCAGAGAGTGCCAGAGGACAGACTTAAGCCTAGTCCTGTTAGGGTTGTCCAACTCTTTAGCAACGGGACCATCTTGTGGTATCATGGCAGAGCAAAGGCAGTCAGGCGAACAGACCCTGTTTTAATCAGGCTCCTGAAAGCTCCACATAATGACTGGCTGAGGGTGTGGGACAAGAGAAGGAATTGGCACTCAAAAAAAGTGGGGCATTAAAGGCCAGTGTGATTCCACTACCTGCTCCCGATCCCTGGTATCAGGCCTTTGGCAGGGATGTGTATGAAAAGTACCAAAATCTCTCTCGAGTAGAATAATTAGGCCCACAGTTGCGGAATTAGGAGCTTCTTTATTAGTGTTTTTATTTAGACTTAATGTATTTTCAGCCTTGAAGGGGGGGGGGGAGCTTAATGAAAAAGCAGTGCCCTTGGAAAGGGGGGAAAGTTGAGTTAGACTGCCATCACACTTGACCCATTCATTCTTGATGCCAATGGGTGCTTTTGAGGTGTGTGGAGACTCGTACGTTTTCTCTGTATCCTTGAGCTTGTTAACCAGCAAGATGGCTCTGATCGTGTTCAGAGTGCCTCTTAACTCACCACAGAGTAACTAAAGCTAGCCCCCACATCTCTGGGAGCATGGAGGCAGGGATCCTGAGGCAAGGGCATACATCTCATCAGGCACCTCCCATTTCCACAGTGATCCACTTTCTCTCGTCGTCTGATATAAACCTGCCTGATCTTGCTTTTCTGTGGAGGCCCTCCTCGGAATACCTCCTGCCTTCAGATGTTAGGCGTGTGGTACCTGGGAACAGAGCCCTCTCTGTGGTGACATACCCTTTTTGGAACACTCATCACGTGACAAGTGAAAATGTTTTATTAGGCCAGGTGTTTAATATTTGAACCATTTCTTTGTGTGTTAACGTTTTTGCTGGTTCTGTTGTGGTTTTCATTTTAGGAGTCATCATAGGTTGTATCCAACTAAGTTTTCCTTACAGTAAACCACTGAAATTAATGGGCGTAAGTTAGTCATACCCATTAACTTCCAATGGATCTACTCTGAATAGGTCTAAGATTGGACATGAGCCTATGTTTCCATAGGTTGCAGTTTTAATTAGGTTTTGTTGTGTTCAGTATTTTGAGCCACTTTGGAGATTAGTTGTTGTTGTTGTTATGTGCCTTCAAGTCGATCACGACTTATGGTGACCCTATGAATCAGCGACCTCCAATAGCATCTGTCGTGAATCACCGTGTTCAGATCTTGTAAGTTCTTGGAGATTAGACAGGCATACAAATGTTTTATGAAGAAATGCATAACTTTATGTGCTCTCTGTTTTGGGGCAGGCTCGCATGGAGGTTGATGCTGATGGAAATGGTGCTAGAATATTTGCCTTTGCGTTTGACAAAAACCGAGGAAGGGGGTTTGGACGCCTGCTGCATGAGTTACTGTGGTAGGTATTGCTGTGCATGGGAAAACACAACTACAGGTTTCCAAAGACCTGTATAGTGGCTGTGTTCATGTCATGGTAAACCATAAACCATGGTTTACTGTGCATGAGTTACTGTGGTAGGTATTGTGCACGGGAAAACACAATTGCAGGTTTCCAAGGAGTTGAGGAGTGTGTACATATGCTGTCTGGATCTGGGCTCTATAGTAGTCCCATTCACATCTCATGGTAAGGCATAAATGATGGTTTTGGCTGCGCACAAGCAAATTGTGCCCGCTTTATTTCTCCCAATTCATGCTGGGAAGAAAAAAACCACAATTTCTAGTTTCATGTTGCATCCGAATCGGGATGTGGTTAGCTTTGCTCTTGACACACCACAGTCTGTAGCTAAGTCTTGTTTGTTTGGCTGATTGTGATTTGTTGGAGTTAACCAGGATCCCTGGTGCAGACACACCATTAAACCAGGGATCATGGTTTGTTTCCTTCCAGCATGAGTAGAAGGGAGACAGAGAAGTTAAATGTGGTTTACAGTGCCGTACAACCTGAGCCACTGTAAACAGGAAAGTGTTTTAAGTATCTTCTTTCCACTTTTCTTTATAATTACCTATTTGAACATCTGAAGCTGCCTTATACCAACTCAGACCAATGTTCCATCTAGTTCAGTGCTACCTACACTGACTGGCAGTGGCTCTCCAGGGTTTCAGACAGAGTTCTCTCCCAGCCCTATCTGGAGATACTCAGGATTGCACTTTGGACCTTCTGCATGCAAAGCAGATGCTGTACTCCTGAGCTAAGATCCTTCCCCTTTCAAAGCCTGGAAGAGCTTTTAAAAAGAGAAGTGTTTGCCTACCACCTAAAAGATAAAGCAGGTGCCAGTTGAAGTTCTGTTGGAAGTCCACTAATCAGGGAACATCAGGTGGGAAGGTGCTCTCCCTGGTCACCACCCATTGTGATGGCAGGGGTACCTAAAGAGGGGCCCCAGTAGAAGATTTAAATATCTGGTCATGTTGATGTGAGACTGGGCGTTGCTTCACATTCTTGGGTCCTAAGCAGTCTAAAGTGTTAAATGGGGCTTCAGAATTGACCAGCCGCCTGTGAAGCTCTGTCGCACCCAGTGAGATGGGTTCCCAGTTACCTGACCCATTTAGAATGCTGCTAGCTGCGCTTTGAGCCCACTATGGTTTCCACGCTGCCTTCAAGGGCAGCCCATGATGCGTTATAGTAGTCTAAATGGGTTTACCAGAAGCAGCCTCCAAACGTTTTCTGTTGGGAATTGCAGGTAGCTTGTCTTCTCTTTCAGGGAGAGGCACCGGGGGGGCATTGCCCCCGGATTTCAGGTGGTGCATTTGAACGCAGTGACGGTGGATAATCGTCTAGACAACCTGCGATTGGTTCCATGGGGCTGGAGACCCAAGGCCGAAGAAATCTCTAGTAAACAAAGGTAAATCTTCCATAATAGAGTTATAGGTGGGGGTTGGAAGTCAGACCAGCCTGTGGGCTTGTGTCTTTGCATAACTTCTTGGTGGGTATGTGTGTGCCCTTTGCATCTGGAGAACCAGTGGTGCTAGCTCGACCCTAGAGGGGAGGCCACACACCCACACCTGTTTTTTATTACCTAGAGAGAGAACGTCTGCAGCTGCAATAAAAGCTGTGAGTTTATATTTGAGCATGTGTCATTACAGGTAGGTTGCTAGCAGGGAAAGGCAGGATCAACTGTTGATTGCCACTCAACTGCTTGCTGAGTGGCAAATGGCTCCTCTACTCCAAGGCCCAGATATACTGACAGCAGGATTTGCCGGTCTCGGGAATGAAAAATACAAGTTCTAGCACAAGAGTGTGTGTTCTTTATCATCATAATTTTTTCTTATCTGCCTCTCACCCAGAATACGGATTACATAGATTTAAAACTACAAAGCATACATAAAACCATACAGAGATTTAAAAATACGAAAACTTACAAAAAAAAACCCTTACACAAACCAATCCTTAGAATCCTTAAAAACATCAGTACAATGATATAAAGATATGTTTTTAAATATGTTTTTTAATATATTTTAAAGTCTGTTTTCAAGATGTTTAGAGTGCTTTTAGTGTTTTTGTTGGCCACTCTGGGCTCCTTTTGAGAGGAAGGGCAGGGCATAAATGTTAATAAACAAAAGTAAAAGTGTAACCAATGCTTGCACAAAAAGGTGGGTCTTCAGCAGCCATCTAAATATGGGAAGAGAGGGGGCTGATCTTACTTCGCAGGGGAGGGCATTCGGTAATCTAGGGCCACGACAGAGAAAGCTGTCTTGCAAATATTCGCCAGTTGGTTTCAGATATAGTAGGCACTCGCAGCAGGCCCTCTTCCCAGGCTCTTGTGCGATGGGCATGACTCACGAGGGGAAGGCGAGCTTGGATGCAGTACTAGTCCTACTCAGAGCTGAGATGGGAAGTCAGGCTCATCCCATCAGCTCTGCTGAAAGACTAGCTCCACCAGGCACCTCCTACCTCGGAACTGTTCCTAAGCCAGCTGGTTGTGATAAGAACTACTCCTTAAGAATTAGTGCCCGAGTCTGCTTCTTTCCTCTTCCCTCCCAGCGCCTTCCCCCTTGTGCAGGCAAGGCCTCTCTACCTGGCCTTCAACACTCTCCCAGGCCCCACCCCTCACTAGCCCTGCTGTGCACTTTCCTTGAATGTTTTTTGCCTGGCTGCAACGTGTCTTTCAATTCTAATACCTCTTGCCTGCCTGGATGGAGGGCTGGGGGTGGTGGTGGAGGTGTGTGATTGTGCATAGAAGCTAGCCTAATGCACAAAGGTGAAGTTTGCTCCACCCACTTTTGCCTCTGGTCCTGCCTACCCCTGGCACGTGGCCCCCAGGAGGTTGCCCAGAACAGCATGTGGCCCTTGTGCTGAAAAAAAGTTCCCCACCCTTGGCTATCAGCCAAGGATCACATCACCTCTCTGCTTGGAGAGCGAATTAATGTTTCTGACAGTGGTGCAAACTTGCTGAGTGTAATTTAATTGACCTTGCCTTTTTGTTGTTGTTGTTCTCGAAGGGAACAAAGCTTATACTGGCTGGCGATACAGCAGCTTCCCACAGACCCCATAGAGGAACAGTTTCCCGTCCTGAATGTGACACGCTATTATAACGCGAATGGGGATGTTGTGGAAGAAGAGGAGAGCTCCTGCACCTACTACGAATGCCACTACCCTCCCTGCACGATGATTGAGAAACAGGTGCGTTCAAAGCCAGAAGCAAGTCCTGGATAAGACCGTCCCCCGTTCTAGGCTGGCTGCTGCGAGTTCGCCCTCTTCGATGCTTTGCCAAAGTGTGGTGGTGGTTTCTTTATCTTTTTCTTCTTTAAAAGGTCCTTAGCCACAGCTAGTGTATCCTTTTGTGTTCCTCTGCAAAGAAATTCTCTGCACCATATATATATTTTTTTAAATCTAGTCATCCTGGCCAGCGGCCACCAAACTTCAGATGTGTCTCTATCTCAATGGTGCTTCTGTCCTGCGAACCTTTGTGGTGCCATTCGGCATGGAGAAGCCGTCATCCTGCCCCTCAGGGTGGTCGAGATGCTGTTGCTCGTAGGCCCAGAGCCCACCTTTTCCTAGCCCACCACTTTTTTCTTGGTGCACGGCGGGGAATGGGGCCAGAATGAACTGCTCTGGTTTCAGACCTCTCTGCCTGCAGTCCAGAAGGATGGGCGGAAGACATCTGAAAAGATGCAGAGCGAAATCTGTCCACTCTTGAGGACAGAGCTGGATGCCTTTGCAGAGGAAAAGATGTAAATAGGTCTGTGGGTACGGGGGGCAGGGGGCGGCTACGTAGCTCGGCAGTAGAGCACCTGCTTTGAATGTAGAAGGCCCCAGGTTCAGTGCCCGGCATCTTAGGGCAGGGTTGTGTCTAAAACCATGGAGAGCCACTGCCAGGTTAATGCAGGCAATACACTGAATGGACCATTTGATTTGGTATAAGGCAGATTCCCATGTTGCTATGACAAAGCAATAGATTTGGGCAGCGGGGGAGCACCTGTGGTCCTCCAGATGTTTTTGGACTCAAGCTCGGATCCACCCCCGCCAACCTGGCCAGTGATGATGGGAGCTGTGTCCCCAACGACGTATGGAGGGCCACAGGTTCCCCAACCTTGCCATGCTGGCCACGAGCAAAAGAAATTGACAGTGCAGTCCTGTACAAGGCTCAGGGGTAGAGCATCTGGGTGGTATGCAGGAGGTCACTGGTTCAGTCTTCAGGCAGGGCTGAGAGGGACTCCCTGCCTGAAACCCTGGAGAGCTCCTGCCAGTCAGTGTAGACCAGGTGTGGGGAAGCTCCTCCCAGATATTGCAGGACTCCCAACTCCCATCAGCCCCAGCAAGCATAGCCAGAATCCAGGGATGATGGGAGTTTTAATTTAACAACATCTGGCCAAAGGTTCCTCACACCACCACCTGCTGTAGACAGTACTGAGGTAGATGGGCCATGGGTCTGTCTCAGTGCAAGGCATCTTCCGATGTTTACTCAGAAGTAAGTCCCATTGAATTCATTGAGGCTTACTCCCAGGTAAGAATGTGTAAGACTGCACAGTGAGGCTTGCAAGGAGGTGGGTGGGTGGCAGGGGCAAAAGAAGCTGAGAGTCCTGTTGGGATTTGCAGGTTCAGAAATGGAGAAGTTCACATGTGGGGATCACAGAATATTTTCTTGATAGCCTCCCTTTCTTCCAAGATGGAATTTGAGGCAGCGTTTTGTAGTTTCCCAGGCTGTTCTCTCATCCAAACGCTGGCCGGGCTTGCTTCTAGTTCCAGCAAAAGGCCACTTGTGTCGTGTGTCTTCAGGCCGTGCCCCGGGACGTGACCCCCTTAGGACTTCTTGGTTGGCTTGTTTTTGGGGGGGATGGCTCCCTGAAAAAAAGGGGGTACTGATTCTTCTCCCGTGCTCCTCTCTCCAGTTACGTGAGTTTAACATCTGTGGGCGGTGCCAGGTGGCCCGGTACTGCGGCTCGCAGTGTCAGCAGAAAGACTGGCCGGCTCACAAGAAGCACTGTCGAGAGAAGAAGCGAGTCTTCCAGCAAGAGCTCGGACCAGAGCGATGACCAGCCGGCTTGAGGCCTTAGCCCACAGGGGCATCCTTCCCAGACAGCGAGGGGGGAAGGTGCCCGCTTTGCACAGACTGCTCACTTGAAGCCAGAAGCACTGACAAAGAGGAGACAGATTGTGAAAAAAAAGACAAACCAACCCCTGTGATGCTTGAGGAAAGGGACTGGCTCCTCCCCTTCCAGTGTTAAAAGTCTCAAGCAAAAGACTACTGCGGGAGCTCTCCTGACCGGAAGCTTCCTGTTATTTATATGTTAATATGTTTGTAAAGTTGTGTACAGGGTTTTTTTTTTTTTTTTTGGTTAGCAATTCTCTTATATAGGACTCATTTACTGTAATGTTCAGGTGAGAACATGTTGGTTGAAATAATAACTGTCCGGTAGCGTCCAAAAAGAAAAAGGCGCTTTTCCTCCCCCTGTGGCTGGGAGAAGGCCTGGGGAGCTAGCTCAGAACGTCAGCACAGTCGATCTGAACAACTCTGCATGGAAGTTGTGTTTTCAAGTAAAGGATTGGAATGGATTGGCTGCCTTTTTTTTTAATTTGAGCTGTTGTGGCTGACTCCCCTTCTCTACCAGCACCACCACCCCGTTCTGTTTTTTCCTTCCTAGTCACCCCTCCTTTCTCTCTGAAAATGCAAACGCGGCTGAGCTTCTTAGGTGCTTCCCATCACCACTGACCCTCATGTCTTCTGTTTATAGCGGCAGCTGCTATACCAATCCTAGCCGTCACAGTCCCTGATGATAAGATATATTTATAAGGCACCTTTGGCAGCAGGAACGAGAGCGCCTGCAGGCTTCCTTGAGCAGAGGTACAGAGTTTACAGTGAATGATTCTTTTGCTACTTTGCTGATTAATTCAAGGTGGAGCAGTCCACCTTGGCATGGCATTATTAAATGTTAGGGATGCAGTACGATATGCAATAAGGATCCCTATGTGTCAAACACAGTGAGCAAGACAGAAGGGCTGTATGTAGCTCAGCAGCAGAGCATCTGCTCTGTGTGCAGAAGGTCCCAGGTTCAATCCCTGGCGTCTCCAAATAGAGTTGGGAGATGATAACTCCTTGCCTGGAAACCTGAAGAGCGACTGCCAGTCAGTGCAGACAGTCCTAAGCTGGATGGACCAATGGTCTGACTCGGTGTAAGGGAGCTTCCTGTCTTCCTAAGACATGCAGTTAAGAAAATATACTTGTGATGTACTCCAGCAAACACACAGGAAAGGGGAAGCAAGGGTGTTTAAACAAAAAAATCCAATCTGCATCTCCGAGAAGAGCCTCTCAACAAAAAGAGTGTCAGCCGCTGACACACAAGAGGAACAATTGGGGCGTACTCCCCAAAGAAGACAGTTGAGAAAACCTTTCTCAAGGGATTTAAACGGGGACATACTTGAAAAAGACTTAATGATTGAAATGGATCTATGACTGGTTGTTCTGTAGCATTATTATACGTTGTCCTATTTGTGTTATTTTTCATTGTCCTTTCTTATGTGTTTCTTGGAGTACATTACAAGTGTATTTTCATGTCTGTGGGTCTTTTTGCTCGTGTTTGATTTAGGCCAGTCAGGCATTACTGAGAGACCTCCTCTGCCCTCCTGTCCTCCTGTAACCTTTAAGGTGGACATGGAAATGCTTTCTTACTGCACCATCTGTTGGCCATATCATGTCCTGTGCCGTTCTCTTGCAGACCTGTTTGATGGCTGCCCTTCAACTTTAGAATTCCCTCCCCCCCCCCCATCCTAGAGCCAGGGATAAGGAATGTGTGGCCCTCCCTATGTCATTGAACTCCCAACTTGGCTGCAGCCAAGCATGGTCAGGAATTATGGGAGTTGTAGTCCCAATGTCATCTGGAGGGCTGCTGATTTCTCATCCCTACTCTGGAGATTTGAGCCTTTTGGAAGTGTAAGATTATTATTATTTTTAATGCAAACTGGCTTTTGGTAGCCCAGGTAGGTAGAATAATGAATATTGTGTTATTTGTCTTGAACCAGTGGTCTGAGACAGGCGGTAAGTCCAATCACTGCATGCCACTAAATCCCCCAATATAAGGTATTTAGAGTTCCTACACTCAAGTGATTCCACTCCATGCTCCTTTCGCCTAAAAGCAGGTGTCTGTGTGACTAGTTCTGTCCACCCACCCACCCACCCACCCACCCACAGTCTCTATGGATTATATGTTGGGGGATGTTGGGAGAGTTTAATTGCCTGCACTGTCAGCAGTTGGTTGATGCAAGGTTGTCCTTTTGACACTTGTGGGCAAGGCAGACTTAATATCTTGTGGGCAAGCTGAATGCAAATCGTGTGCACACAGAGGATGGTTCCTGATGAAGTGACCTCCGCCAGCCTCAATACATGCATGCCTAGCTGCTTGCTATCTGGATCTGAGGCAGGTAAGCTAGTCTGAAAGTCCGGAGTAGGAGCTGGCTGTTAGTGAAGGGAACAACAACTGGGAGGACCTGTGATCAATTGTCTTCCTGATCAATACCATATGATCCTCTTAGCTGCCAACTGGGATGTAAGTCATGTAGATGCAGTGACAAGATTTGTTTTTTGGGGGGAAGAGTCCCCTATGGGCTGAGGCAGAGGTCTTTGGCCCATCACTGTCAAAACTAGTTACTGAGCAGGCCTGTATTACAACCTTAGAGTTGGGCCAGCTTTCTGTAAACTTGTGCCTCGCTGCTGTTTTGGACTACAGCTCCCATCGAGCACAGCCATGCCAGCCAAATCTGTAGTCCCAACAGCTGGAAGGCTTAATTCGGCCCTCCTGGCAGCATCCGTGGTGTTTGAGGACACTGCTCCCTTCAGCCCAAGGCAGCACGGGAGTGGTTGTCCAAAATGTTTGGAGGGCACCCTGCTGGCAAAGGCTGATTTACTGTAACGGTGTAGCCTGCGGCTCTTGTAAAATGTGTGAAAATGGCCCCCATGCCTGAGGGTGGGGTTGGGTGTGTTTTAAGCACATAGGAAAGCCGCCACCAGCTTATTAAAAGCTCACGCCTCATCTGTGGTTTTGTTTTGTTTTTTTACAGTTTTCTCATCCACAATGTGTGAAACAGGAGAATCATAGTGTTGGAAGGGACCTCTAAGGCCATGGAGTCCAACCCCTTGCTCAATGTAGGAATCAAACTTAAAAGTATCCCTGACAAGTGACTGCCCAGCTGCCTCTTGAATGCCTCCAGGGTTGGAAAGCCCACCCTCTTCACACACACATCCATAAGATTGGGGTGGGATGGATAAATACCTTTTTGAAGGTTCGATCTTGAGGTAGGGCTGGAAACGTCCCCTGCCTGAATCTCAGGAGAGCTGCTGTCAGTGTAGACAGTACTGTGGTAGATGGATCAATGGTCTAACTTGAGATAAGCAGCGTCCTATGTGATATATCCCATTCAGAATGATGAGGGCTAGAATCTTAACTTTTTTTTAAGGGACCATAGCTTACTGGTGGAGTACCTGCTTTGCATGCAAATAGTCCCCAGCATCTCCAGAGGGATGGGTGGGAAAGACTCCTGGAGAAGCTGCTGCCAGTCAGTGTAGGCAACACTGAGCTAGATGGCACATTAGGTCTGATTCTGTATAAGACTGCTTCTTAAATCAGCCTTGTAATTTAGAATCAGCAAGGACTCCAGTTCTCCTTCATGCAGGGGAAGAACTGTAGCCAAGTGATAGAACATCTGCTTTGCATGCAGAAGGTCCCAGGTTTAATCCCCGGCATCTCTCTAGGTAGGAGATATTCCGTCTGAAATCCTGGAGAGATGCTGCCAGTCAGTGTAGACAGTACTGAGCTAGATGGCCTAGTGGGTCTGATGCAGAAGGTAGCTTCCCATTTAATTCAGACCCCCTATTCAGAACCGTGAGGACTAGAAACTCACTTTCTTTTTAAAAGGCTTGCAGTGGCAGAGCCTCTGCTTTGCAACATGTGCAATCCCTGGCTGCATTCCCTATTCAGAATCATGAGACATCCAGTCTTTATTTTAGATGAGCCCCTGCTTCGCATGCAGGGAGGGCCCCAGATTCAATCCCTGGCAGCATCCCCTCCAGGTCAGGCTGCGTGAGACTCTCTGCCCGAAACCCTGGAAGGACCGCTGCCAGGAGGGATGTAGTCGTCGAGGGACCCAGAGGGTCTTAGACCCCTTACCTTTTGGGGAGCAATGTCTTCCATGTCCTTTCCTGCTGATTGGAGCCAATCAGAGTGAAAGGAAGCAAGCCAGCCACTGAGAAGACTCTTTTCAGTAGCTAACACACTCTCCCCTTTAGTCTTAGTGTGGCAACCAAGAAGGGAAAACTCAGCAAAGGACGTTCCTTACATTACTGCATCGTAGTACATTTGCCCCACCTACATGCACAGCGAATAGTAATCTCAGTTGAAAGGCAACACGTGGCGATCTGCATTGATCCCTGCAATGCATCACTAAGGGAGAGTACCCCAAACAAAAGAAAAAGAGGCTGAAAGCTCATTTTGTTGTATAATCTTAGAAAAGAGGCCTAGCTGTGAGGATGCACGACGATCGCGAGGTGACCCTGCACTTCTACGCCGCTGGCTGCCAGTCAGTGTCGGCAACGCGGAGCGAGATGTCCCGACGGCTCTGACTGGAGGCGGAGGCCGCTTCCTCCGTTCCTTGCCGCTGTGGGGCGGGGTGAGGGTGGCAGGAGACCTCGGGAAGAGCCGGACCGCGGCCCCCGCCTCAGGCCTGCTGGAAGAGGAGGCGGAGGAGGAAAGGGAGGCGGCAAAGGAGCGTCGTGGCCCGGCCCAGGCCAGCCTTTCCCTCCTCCTCCTCCTCGCCTCATTCGCTCCCCTCAGCGGCGGCGGGTGCGTGTGACCGGGGCGGCCTCCGCTCCTCGCTTCGCCTCCCTTCGCGGGGTCTGAGGTGCGGCGAGGCGGCCTGTTGGGGGTCTAGAGTCTGAGGAGGACGGGGGGCTTCTTCGTCCCTAAACCCACAGATGGGGAAAGTGTGTGTGTTTAGGGGGGGAGAATATAGAAGGGGACCCCCCCATACACACACCCACACCTTTCACACTACCTGTGGGGCTTTTTCTTGCCTTTATTGTGGGGTTTAGGTGGGCTCCACGAGGTGGGGGCGGAGTGGGGTTCAGACCTGTAGCCTGGGGAGGGAGGCTATGGGGGGCTTCCCCCCCTTGACATCTATCTGTACTAGTAGAGGTGTGGGGAAGCTGTGGCCCTCCAGATGCGCCTGAACTACAACTCCCCTCAGCCCCAGCGTGCAGGGCCTGTGGCCAGGGATGATGGGAGTTGTGGTTCAGCCGCACCTGGAGGGCCAGAGGTTCCCCGCATCTGCATGTACATGCACGCACGTGTGTGTGTTCTGGTGAAGAGGGAGCATTCGGACCACTCAGATGTGGGCACGTTTGTGCATAGTAGGGATCTTAATGCATATTAATAGTGGCGTGGCTGGGGTGGGGTGGGAGGGTTTTAACGCTACATGCAAGAGTGCACATGGCGGTGCTGGCCGGTTTTTAGGGGTTCCAAGTCTTCTGCTCCCAGTGCTGCCTTCATTCAGAATGTCGGGGTCTCTGACCCTTGTTTCTTGCGCCTTCCTTGCAGGGCAGAATGAGCGGCCGCTGACATGGCTCTGCAGTGCAAGATACAGACCTTGCAGGTGGTTGACACGGAGTACAACGCCGATGTCGTGGAGTGGTGCCCCGTGGAGGGCTGGCGGAGCATCCTGGCGTGCGGTACCTACCAACTCAAGAAGCCTGACAGCAATGTGAGTGGCGGTGTTTCCTGGCATTGCCTGGTGCAGGGAAAGAATCTCTGTGGTTTCTAAATAACTGTTTGTGAAGCATCTTTTGGGGTTAATGTTTCGGTGCTTTGATGGTAACAGCTAGGGGAACGTTTGGCCCTCTAGGGGTTGCTGAACTACAACTCCCATCATTCCTGCCTGCTGGCCATGCTTGCTGGGGCTGATGGGAGTGGTAGATCAGCAACCCACATCTGTTCTATAACTTGGTTACTTCTCCCTCATTAATATTTCTGTGTTTGGTAGGTTTATAACCTATCTCTGCTAAACTGATCAAGGTGGCTTACAAATAAAATAAAATAAAATCAGATAATTCAATAAACTGACTTATCTGCCGCTGTACTGGTTTTAAAACAGGCTCTAATCAGATAAAATACTAGAATATAGAACAATAGTCTCCAAACTTTACCCCCCATGATCCACTTGAAAATTACTGAGGGTCTTGGTAGGATGACTTAATGATTTTTCTGCCTTTTGTAGCAATTGTAATGCACTCTGCTAGGTGGTGCATGATTTTTAGTTGTATTTTTACAGATCCTCTGTGGACTAGCTGAAAGAAGCTCACAGTCCACTGCTGGTCTGTGGACCACAGTTTGGGAACCCCTGGCATAGAAGACAACAAACAGTTAAAACACATTAAAATTATAGCTTAAGATGTTCTTAAACAAACTGCTTTTCTTTCATCCCTACTTTATTTCATCTACAGTATTCAGTTGAAGAGAGTGCGTGTGCTACAGATTGATTTATTGCAAGGATTACTGAGATAATGCATGAGAAAAGCCTTGAACATTCTGCAGAAATACTAAGTGTTGTCATTTTGACAGGTGGTGTGGTGTACCTCTGTAGCAACTGTAGTTTTTAGTGAAGCTGTGGGCTGTAATAAAATGAGGCAAAATTATAGAAAGAAATTAACACCAAAAAGGAATAAGTTATAAAAAGTCTTTGACATAGACAGCTAAAAATCTGCAATGTACACTTGCCCTAGGAAACATTTAACAACATTTATTTCTCTTTTTGAAAATGCATACCAGCATGTATATATCTGCTTGCTAACAGAAATGCATTTTTTATTTTGTTTTGTGGGTTGTACCAATAGTCCTTTCTGTGCAACATGATGCTCTATGTATTTAAATCTTAGTCCCTGGTGAACATTTTCCTTGGACATCAATGTTATTTCACTAAAGACTAATGCAGAGCAGATGATCCTATGGCTGAATTGTGACATTGTGAGCATTGGTTTTCTAGCATTAGTCTCGCTGAGTAGGGGATTTCGCCTCTTGCCACGACCAGTGAGCTGTTCACCTGCTCTTCAGTTTTCCTTCTGGAAGTTACAGTGGTCTTTGTCATCTGTGACAGAGGTGACAGGGCAATCAGGCAAAGTCCCAGAGAAATTGGATGCTCGGAAATCTCTGATGTCCTCTAGCTATGTGACTGGCTGGCAGTTCAGGGATAGCAGGTGGTTGAATGTGAGAGAGGAAGGGGGGGGGAATTCTCCGAAGTGACAGCTTTTCATTCTGCTTCCGGTGGCAGCCTGGTGAGAGCCCTGACAAGAACAATGAGCCCCACGTGCGGCTGGGCCGCCTCTACCTGTATTGCTTTGAAGAACAGATTTTCGCACCCCTGACCGAGATCCAAAGGCTGGAAACGGCGGCCGTGCTGGACATTAAGTGGTAATGCTGGAGACAAGAGTTCCAGACGAGCACCTAAGCGGTTCTTTTGCATGTTGTTTGATGATTAGCATATTCGGTTTGCAAAGAGATGACACAGCTGTCGACAGTAGTCGCATATACTGTTTCACCAACACTGATTGTGGATTTGTGGCTTCCTGTCACACAATTGGAACAAGTGTTGGAGGTGGGTTGAAGGCCTGCTTCTCCCCTGGGCTTTATCATATGGCTTTGGGCATGTTGCCCTGTCTTGATTACCCATCTATAAGATGGGAAGAGTAATGATCAGCCTTACAGTGCTGCTGTGAGGGCAAGTCCCACAGATAGTGCATATCAAAGAACCTACTCCACCACCACAAAATAATAGCGGTGGTGTAGATTTGTGGCATTTTTTCAACCTATTCAATCAGCAAAATATTTACTGAGCTCAGGACTGGGTTATTACACTGGAAATTGCTGCTATTACTAGTATTCGTAAGTATTATTAGTATTGTTGGCCCTTCACCAGCAAGTCCTAGGGTGGGTTACAACAATTTAAAATTCAGTACAACTGGTAAGAAATATTTTTTTATGTGTTCATGAATTACATTTTTATACTGCCCAATAACCAACATTTTGGGGGCATTTTATAAAAATTAAAATAATAAATAGTAAGTACAATTTGTAATAAGCAGGTGGCAGAAGAAGCTAGTCAGCTTTAAACCTTAAGAAAACAGTAAATGCATTGTATAGATCTCTTCTTGTACTGTAAACATAATCGAAAGGGAAATGCAAGCTTAAGCCAATTCTTACAAGGGCCCCTGGACTGTACTCTTATGCTTCTGTTGAATTATTTTGTATTCATTCCTCTTCAAGGTGCCATGTTCCCATTGCAGAGCATCCTGTTCTAGGCATTGCAAATGCCAAGGGAGCAGTAGAGCTCTCCCACTTGACAGGAAGTGAGGTAGGTGAACAGGAAGTGAGATTACTGATTGGGGTGTGAGCCACTGCCATGTAAAACAGTTCCGTTTACAAGTGGGCAGAATGTAGGCTTACCTTGCCCCCCCCCTGGCTTTAGATGATGTTTTTCCTATCAGTGTGCTATCAAAGCTTTCTGCAGATGCTGAGGAGGTTGTTTTGTTTTGCTGTGTGTGTGGTTATTACTACTGCTATATATCCCACCTGTCCTCCAAGGAGCTCCAGGTGGTGTGCAAACATGGTTAACCCCTTCCTGATGTTATCCTCATAACAACCCTATGAGGTAGGTTAGGCTGAGAGACAGTGCCTGGCCCCAAGGCCACCCAGGGAGGTCTGTGGCTGAGCGGGGATTTGAACCCTGGTCTCCCAGGTCCCAATCCGACACTCTAACCACTACACGACACTAGCTGTCACACATACGTGTGTGTGTGTGAGAGAGAGATACACATACACTAATGATTTGTAGGTGTTTTGTATGAATTCTTTTAATGGCATAGTGTGTTTATTTTACACTTTTAAATGTAAATTGCTTGGAGACCTTTGGGTAACAAAGCAACTAACACGTCTGGTAAATAATAATAACAATGTGGCTCTGCATGCTTTGCTTGAGTGCATTGTCTTGCTAGGAAAATATAGTTGAGGGTGCTGAATTTCTGTTGCAGGCACTGAGTAATTGGGATTGTCTGAGCACAAAATCCTTGAGAGTAAGGGAGCAATAAAGAGGTGGTGTCTGTTGGGAGAAGCAAGGGTTGAATAGAAATATATTTTTACTATTTAAAGAAAATGTGGAGGTTGTTGATGAAAACGTGGCTCAAAAACTCTTAAGTGAGAGCTGCACAAACCTTTCCTGACATGGGGGCTGCTGTGTGAATAGTGATTTATAGGGATTCAGGAAACTGCCTCTCAGTGGTTGAAACTGCACACATGCTCTGATTTGTTTGAACAGACTGCAGAGGTGTCCATCATCAGGGTGGGCAGTAGCTCAGTGGTAGAATACTTGCTTTGCATGCAGAAGGTCCCAGATTTACTCCCCAGGATCTCCAGTCAGAGCTGGGAGAAACTCTTGTCTGAAACCCCAGAGAGCTGCTACCAGTCAGTGTAGACAATACTGAGCTATATGGAGCAATAATCTGACTCTGTATGAGCCCACTTTCTAGCTCAATGGTTTTATCGCTGTTGGATCAGAGGCTCCTCCTTGGGCCTTGATCAGTTTTCTTTTCTCTTCAGTAGAAGAGCTGCAAGCTGGAACCATTGTGCTGCATGGACCTGGGAGCTGAATGCCTTGCCTTATCTCTGGATTGGTCCACGGGACGAGAGCAGCGGTGAGCAAAGGCCAGGGAGCTTAACAATGGACCAGTGGGTGGGAATAAACATAGCACTGCCGTATTTCAAGAGTTGAACAGATGCCTCTTGGCTCTCCACTAAACTCAAATCCCTGCTGTAGCTGACAGCCCTGTCTGATGGGTGCCTGCAGAAGGCAGCAGCATCCTTCCTGGGTCTCTGTACTTAGGTTTGTCTTTTCCTGCTCCTGTTTTGTGGCTGTGATATTTTACCCTGTGTCAGGGATCCAAGGCCAGATGATGAGGGAATAAGTATTGCTGGCCCCCTGTCCGGCCTCTTCTCTGCCCACACTGAGCAGAGCAAGGCCTTGCAATGCGCTTTTCAGAGTACATTGCCAATACCTTTATAATCTGGGAGCTTTTTTCTTGCATTGCTGATTGGGCTGTAAGTACCTTAGGAAAGGTTTTTTGTTTTATTTAGACCATTTCTGTACCACTTAATATATCTTGTTTCTGAGCAGGGTACAGAAAACTAAAACAACAAATGTTATGAAAATGCACAATAAAACCATTAGTACAAATTACTAACAAATATAATAATGATGTCAGTTCCTTCTCCTTCTAGCGCGTCTCCCCACTCAACACCTCTCAGGTTCCTGGCTCTCACCTAGGACTCCACCCATCCATCCTGGCTGTCAGCCAAGGTCCAAACAAACAGATCACCCCCAAAATCTCACAAAGAAAAGAGTTTGTGGAAAGGCACAGCTGTTTCACTTTCCCTCATTTTTGACAGCCGTGCATATTCAGACACCTATCTGACATGCAGATGTTAGGATACCCTGTTCTTTCCCACAGGGCCTCACAACACAAACATTGCGAAGGTTTTGAGCCGGGTGTTCTAACTGCTAATGGCCACTGATAGCGGATCTGGCATACTGTTCAAAATTCAGTTCTCCTTTCCTGAGAATTAAGTTGTTGCATTTCTGTGGCAAGATTAAAAAAATTGCCACATCCATGGCACTGGTAGGAAATCCCCCCTCCCCCAAAAAACCCCATGCACACTAAGGACTAACTTGTCATTGCTGTTTTGCATTACTTGTTTTGGACAGTGGCTGCCCACTGCGATTGATCAGCAGCGATTCAAAGGGAAGGCTGAACTTGCTGTCCATTGATGAATCTGCCCCCTCGGTGCACATCTTGGAACAGTGGAAGGCACATGACTTTGAAGCTTGGATTGCTGCATTTGACTATTGGAACACATGTATTGTATATTCAGGTCTATACTTATTCCTTATTCTCTCACAGTGGATACTTGTGTCTCCCTCTTTGTATTGCCATTGGGGCCAGACCATTTTTGGTGACAAATTGCTTGGGACTGAAACTTTACCTGCGTTATCTGACTTATGGTACCTGAGCTGTATACCAGCAATTTGAACAGATTTCCCTAGAGATCTAGCCCCTGTTGATGTGGGATTTTGACTGTTGGTTTTGTAAGCCATCTCAGATGGCAGGACAGGCAAAATAAATAAATCTCGGTTCCCCTCCCCATCACTCTCCCCACCCCTCTTTTTTAAAAAATTTCAGGATTGTAATTGACGCTGTGTCAGAGAAGGTCTAGTATATTGGTGGATTGTTCTTTAAAAACCCTAACAATGAGCAAATCAAATTTGTAATAGCCAAAGAGCTGACTTCTTCGCCAAACTAATAGCCGCTTCCCTTAGCCCCTGTTCCATTTCTCTCTTGCTCTTTACTTACTGAAAGGGGTGAAAAACAAGCCCCCAATTTTACTCTCCTAAAAGAAGGTGTAAAGTATGTGACTAAATTGGACTTATGCAGTGGTTTGCCTGATGTATATGGTTTCTAGTGCACATTTCCAGGCTATTGCCTGCGGGGAGGCAGCTGAGGAATCGGAGGCCTGTCATCCCTTTAGGATTGTAAGAAGAGCTTGGCTGCTGGATCAGACTAAAGGTCCATCTAGTCTGGCATCATGTCTCCCACAGTGGCCAGGCAGACATTTCCAGGAAAGGAAGCAAGCAAGCCAGGCCTAAAGGCAATAGGCCTCTCCTGCTCTTGCCCCAAAGCAACTGGTGTTGATTGCCTATTAGCTACTAATATATCTTTTTTTATTTGGGGCAAGCTAGCTTGGCTGTTCTTAGCTGGTGGAGTGATGTGTCTGGTTAATTCTGAGAATGAATGAGAAACTGGTATGCATCCTGTGGCAGTACATTCCATAAATTGCACCTGGAAAGTACTTGGGTTTTTTCCTGTTCTAATCACCTCCGCACCACAATTGTTGGCACTAACATGGACTAATTTAGAAAACACTTCGCGTGCATTAGTAGCAAGGCTTTGAGTTGGCAAACAAAATATTTTCCGCCCTTCAGAAAGCTTTCCTTCAGCCATGTGGAACAGCACTGTCCTCTCATCCAGCTTCACAAGTCTTGTTTGTTTTTTTAATTTCAGGTGGGGATGATTGCAAACTACGGGGCTGGGACACCCGGACCAACCCAAGGGCTCCCATCTTCACTAGTGAGAGGTAAGCAAGTAGCCTGTCAGATGAGGTTTGCATTGCTCATCTTTCCTTGCAAGTTTCGACCATCATCTTGAGGCAGTTCCATCCAAGTGGTGGGTCCTGATAAAGGTTCTTTCTGCCTGAACTTTTGACTTGCATTCCATTATAGGCATTCGATGGGGGTGTGCAGTATTCAGTGCCATCCACTCTGGGATAATCTGCTGGCCACGGGAAGGTGAGTTTCCCTTGGATACCACTTGCCGAGTCTATTGTCTGGCCTAATGGAGAGAAAGGCAAGGTAATGGTGGTTTGTGTACGTTTGTGATAGAGACTCTGATAATTTACGGATGCAACTCTGGATGCCTGAAGAACAGCAGCTTTCCCAGCTTGGCCATGGCCTTTATTGGTAGACTGGCAAGAGTTAAGCAAGAGTTACCTAGAAACCTGCAATGCTCTGTACCCTTGAAAAGCTACCTCTAGTGGTTTCCTAAGACCTGTCTCGTGTTTCTCCAGCTACGATGAACATGTCCTCCTGTGGGATACCCGTAATATGAAGCAGCCATTGGCAGACACCCATGTACAGGGTGGAGTCTGGAGGTTAAAATGGCATCCGACGCAGGAATACTTCCTGCTAGCAGCCTGCATGCACAACGGCTTCAAAATCCTTGATTGCCAAGGTAGTATGGGTGAGTGTTCTCTGATTCTGGGAGTTGGCACGGCGGGTGAGAAATGCTGAGCAGTTAATCTGAGGTTTTTATTGGAGTGAAAAATCAAGGAAAATCACAATTGTATGGCACTTTCTCATGTTGTGTGGCTACCAACACTCCTAGAGTGGTCTAGCTGATAAGACTGAACGCTTAAATAATACTCCAAGGAGCTGGTTAAGTGTTAAAATCAGTGGTGTTTGTTTGGAGATACTTGAGAGGGATAATGTGAATGGTTTGAGAAGAGAATGTAATTAGTACATTCCTCCTGAGTAAAAATAGCTGGGCAGAATAGTTTTCATTAAAGCATCCTTCATGTCCCCTTACTCAGAGCAAGGGAATATGCAGTAGCCATTAAGTTGTTCCTCCTGCCCCGTGACAAGAGGAAATTTTTAATTCCGGTTAAAAACAGCTGCGGAAGTAGAGATAAATTATTTACTGTTGCATTTAAAGTTTGGTTCTTAATGTAGCTACCTCAAGGACTGGAAAACTGGAATAAAAGCTTATTTAATAAAATATAAAGCTGAACGCGGCTACCACTGTTGGAAGTGGCAATTATCAATGCGCTTTAATTAGTTGTTATTTAACAGACTCCTTTTCTGTCCATTAGTGGAACACAAAGAGGAATGCACTGTTCTTTCATCTTACATCTTGCACAATTCCTTGGCTTATGGAGCCGATTGGTCCAGGCTCCCTCTGAGCGACCCCTCAGGGCTGTCTGCAGTGATGCCTGCAGTTCCCATGGAGCAAGGAGCTGGGAAAGTGGACCTTAAAGCCCAGAATCTCAAGATAGTTTACGAGTCCCCTACGGCCACTTTTGATGTGATGCTGGATGAGGAGGACCAAACCCCTGGATCACCAGTCCAAGCAGAAGGTAGCTTTGACCTGCAGGGGTCATGTACTGAAGAAAAAGGTTCCGAAACCAAAGCATACAGTGAAACAGGCATGGCTAAAGCCCAAAGAGAGACCAGCCTCCTAGCAACGTGCTCTTTTTACGACAGCATCCTGCATGTTTGGAAATGGGAAGCTGTCAAGACTACCTCTTTGGCCTATACACAGGGTCAGTCTTGATTAAAGTTATGGTTTTCCTGCCTTTTTAGCATTAAGGTGTGGAAGATGACATAGCTCTTGGGGTAGCTGCCCTCCTACGTCGGGTTTCCAGCTTTACTCCTGGGAGTCTTTCATTGCTCTGAGAGCTTTGAAGACCCCTCAGGCACTTCAGGGATGTACTGCTGAGTCTGCTCTTTCCCCATCCATTCTATCTCTTGCTGCAGAAATAAAACTATTAGATTGATGTGATTCTCATTCTATTACATCTACCACAGACAGCAGTTACATCTTAGTTTGGGGTTAAGGCATCTCTATTTGATCAAGTAGATTTGGTTCTGCTTGACCCCTACCAGCCACTCTGTTCCTTTTACTTTTCCTGTGTAATAAACTTCTTCAGCTTCTTAAACTGGGCTCACTGTCTGTACCGCAGCAAGGAAAACTAGCCACTATTACTGAACCCCACTTCTCTTGGGGTAACATGTCTGAGTTACTTATCTCTAAACACCAGCTGAAAATAAGGCAGGCAAACCTATGTCTTTGGATTTGTCTGAGTTCACTAGCCATCTAATATCTGAAAGATCTCTTGCCCCAGCCAAACACTGGTAGACGGAGAAGAAATGCTAAAATGCCAGCCAGCATTTATTTCATGCTTCTATAGCTTACCTCCCCGTTGCAGGAAAGGCAAGGTCATACTCAGGTTTACGCTTCAGGTTTCTTTGAATATGTTACTAGGAGCAAATAAAATAAAGGGAAAAGGGATGTAATTTGGACCTTCACTGATGCACCTCCATATCACAGAAGTGAAGAACACCAGCAACAATCAGTATTAACAGTGGGGATACTTGCCAGAAACCTTGGTTTGGACTTTGCAAGTTCCTCAGTACTGCAGAAGTCCTCGCTGAAGGGGCAGACTTGTAATCTGAGACATTACGACTCCAAAGTAGTGCATTTATGTATAAATATAATCAGTATTGTAAACAATCATCTTTAATTAAAAAAATATTTTGGATCTTTCTAAAATAAACTGATGTCTATCCTTAGTCACAATGGATTCTATTTCCAATGGTTCTACTTTTTGTAAGTCTTCCCTTTGGGTGTGTGGCCTTGAGTTACCATGGGTGTCAAGGGTTACATTTGCCTCGCTGCTTGCCTTCACCAGATGTTTTGTGGTAGGACTGTCAAATTCATGTTATAATTTTTATTTTACTACATTTACATTCTAGAACCCCAGGTGGCATATATGTTTGTTTCCAGGCAGTCATCTCTTCAGGCCCTCACCAGCCCAAACCTGCTTAGCTTCAAGGTGGTGGCTTATGTGTGAACAGACCTAATGTTAGGCATGTGCTTGCAACCTAACTTAGTTTCTCTCTGCTGCAGCAGGAGAGTGCCCCTCTCATTTCCCCTAGCAAGCCAGGATTAATTCTGCTAGTGTGACGTTCGTATGTAGTTCAGTGGCACAACTGCACCTGTGAACATTACTGTTTAAGTATCACAAACTTAAATAGAGAATTACGCCTTTTTTACCCTTCTCCACAATTCTTACATTCAGTAGCATGCTTATTATAAAATAGCTCCATCAATCAACTAGACTTGGTGAAGCTAAGGCAACCAACCCCTCGTACTGCTTCCACATAACATTATAAAAACCGGGCCTCTAATGGCAGTAATAATGGGCTCCAATAAGAATTTTCAGGAATGCAGCTTCTAGGGCAAGATTATCCCAGTGTTGATTGTGTCAGCAGTTCAGAAGTCAGGAAGACACATCTCAAAGGGCCTCTGAATAGGCAGCTTACCTAATTGGAAGCCTATTGCCGGCTTCTATGTAGCAAAGCCAAGATTTAGCACATCAACAGTAATTCTGTCCACACACACAGGGAGAGAATGAGCCTTAGCGTTTAATAACTTTATTTAAACAAAAACGTGATAAATGTTTGCAGCCTACTTCCTCAGCATCTTTAATATCTATCCATGATAACAGTGCCAGCCTCACCAGCTACACAAGGTAGCTTTCTGACAATCCTGCAAAATTGCTGGGCTGAATACCATTTCCATCAGCTTATTACAATTACGGAGGAAGGCCACCAGGCCCCTTTGTCATCCATGCCCTTAAAATAGGACTCCTCCTTTTTTGCTTGCAGGCTCGCTTCCACAAGATGTAGAGTGTGTGTATCCATTTCCTTCCAGGGTGTTCTGGCATGGCAGCTGACAAAAACTGCATGACTGCTCATCTACGTTTCTGGTTTGGTGGCCCAGATGTCCAGCCTGAGCATTATGGGAAAGGAAAGCAAGCACCAGCTTCCTGAAGGCTCCTCCAGGGCTTCTCTTTACTGTCAAGCCCTGGTGTCCTCTTTCGTGTGGCATGTCTGGTGTCTTGACTCTTTTTAGGACTTTGGTTTGAGTTCCTCAAGCCAGTGTCTAGGCGCTTCGTAAACATTGCCCTGTGCGGCTTCCTCACGCCAATTTCCAGTCCTGGGTTTTTAGCGCTGGATGTAAATGTTGTATGGAGATCTTTCCCCTCCAGCCTCTCTTCTCCTATGCCGTCCCTAGCGCACAAAGTTCTTGGGGAAAAGCTGGAAGAGCTTGCCCTCCTGGGTGGGCTCGAAGCCGTACTTCTCCAGGCGCTGCAGGTCGAAGGTCCCGGCCTTGATGTCCTTCTCGATCTGGGGGGCGACGACTTCCTGGAAGAGGGCGCGGGCAGAGAGGGGTGGCTCGCTGCCGGCGGGGGCCCGGTAAGAGACGTAAGGCCTCAGCTTGAAGCCGCTCAGGTCGGGCACCACCAGCCGCGGCACCTGTTCCGGTACCAGCTTGAACTTCCGGCTGGACGTTATGCAGCCCAGGACCTTGGCGCCGCGGCTCTTGTAGAAGCTCCGCGGGCCCCGCTTGCTCGTCCAGGCAGCCGTGCGGTCTGCGCCGCGCACCAGGCCCCGCGTCACTTCGCCTAGCAGGCCCATGGGTGGACGGGCCGGTGCTTGCTGAGGGGCGGAAAGGATTAAGGACAGGGCCTCAGGGAGGACTTTTCCCGCCTCGTTCCTCTCACGCCTAATTTACCTCACCTCAGGAGCGTAAGCCCGTTCTTCACCTTCCCTCAGCCACACGTCAACACCGCCCGCTCTCATTGGCTAGCAAATGCGCAGCCAATCCCTGACTTCAATACTTCCGTTTCTCCAACTGTGAAAGGTGATTGGAGAGGGGGGGATTCGGACCAATGACAGCAAAGCTTTACATGAAAGGGGCTGGTCTTGGAGGCTTCTAAGGGGACGACGACTGCAGGTGTCGCTGGCACGCAAAGATTCTGACCGCGACGCTGAGGGGAGCGCTATTCTGATTGGTCAACGTGAGTGAGCCTTTCTCAGCCTCGCCCAACAAACGTGAGAATCTACATTATGATTGGTTGTGGAGGCTGGGGCGGCGGTTGGTTACTGTGGCCATAGAGAGAAAAAATAGAGTTAAACACATCGGTTTGTTTCTGTGGCTTTAAACATAACCTCCCGATTGGACTACTGCAATGCGCTCTACGTGGGGCTGCCTTTGAAGACGGTCCGGAAGCTACAGCTGGTGCAAAATGCAGCGGCCAGACTAATAACGAGGACCAGGCGGTCCGGACACATAACACCTGTTCTGGCCCGCTTGCACTGGCTACCTATATGCTTCCGGGCCAGATTCAAAGTTTTAACTTACAAAGCCTTATATGGCGCGGGACCACAATACCTATTGGAAAGCCTCTCCCGATATGAACCTGCTCGTACACTGCGCTCAACATAGAAGGCCCTCCTCCGGGCTCCGACCCATAGGGAAGCTCGGAGGATGGTAACAAGAACTAGGGCCTTCTCAGTGGTGGCCCCCGAACTGTGGAACAGTCTTCCCAAAGAGATACGAATGGCGCCGACGCTGCTATCTTTCCGTCGCCAAGTTAAAACCTTCCTATTTTATCAGGCATTTTAATTTTTTCTATATATGTTTTTAATCTGGTTTTAGATTGTGGATTTCTATATATATATCTGTTTTTTATTGTTTGTGATTTTATTGTATTCATTTATATTTGTTGTACACCGCCCAGAGAGCTATGCTAGTGGGGCGGTATAAAAATTCAATAAATAAATAAATAAATAAATAATAGTGACGGCTCTTCTATTTGCCTCGTCTCTGTGATGTGCGCCCTCTTTAAAACTCAAACGACCCCAAAAATTTAAATGTTAATATCGGAAGTGCCAATAAGGGCTATAGCGGGATTTTATTTCTATTAGACATATTTTTTGGGGGGGGAAAAACACCTTTTTTGTCTCTTTCTGTGTGGCACTCTGAAACTGTTTTCAAAAAAACACTCCACTCGAGAGGCCTGTCAGTAGAATGACGTCCTTTTAATTGGACGTGACGCATCAAAAAGCGCCGCACACGCAAGTGACTCCCTTCCCTCGCACTGACCCCGCCAACGGACTTTGCCCTTTGGCACCGCCCCGAGGGCTCGCTCCTCCGGGGAACGAGCCGTTAGGAACTTCCCTCTCCCCGCGAGGCTGCCTGTGGAGCCTCCGCCATGGAGCCCAAGGACGCCTGCTCCTCCCTCCCGCAGGTACGTGGCTTCCCTCATCTCGGCGCCCTCAGGCAAGCCTCGCCTTCTGGGGGCTCCTTCGCTGCGTTCTTCTGCTTTAGGGCGCCTTCCCTCACTTTGCCGCCGCCTCTCTCTGTCTCTTTCTCACACACACACACCGGATTTGAGAGGGGTGGTGTCTATAGACTGTGGCCAAATAAACTGGGCTGGGGGGAAAGGAAGCACCAAGGTAAGGAAACAACCACAAAAAAGGAGACACTGGGGGGCTGCTGGTGAACGGGCTGCGTTCATTAAGCTCAGCGCGTTCCTCCTTCGTCAGGGGCCTAAGACAAACCCCCATTTTGAAACTTGGGATAGTTTCAGGGCAACGTGGTATGTTGGGGCACAGTTCTGTGGGCAAGTGGCATGCAAATAAACTGATGGTGGTGATGGTTTTTTAAAACTATATTTAATTTTTATCAACTGTGTGTTGCTTTGAGTGCACATGTTTGTGTAGAAAAGCAACTCATGTAATAAACAGCATATATATATATATACACACACACATAGAAAGACTTTGGGGTTGAGGTGGCTCTACTTGCTGGGTTGGATGGGCATTTTGAATTTAATGCTAGACTCCATGAGGTCCTGTCTGAAAGGACCAGTTTCAAAGAATGCCAAGCTATAGTAGGTTTACCCAGTGACCTCTGGACCCTGACTACAGGAAAATACACGTTTATTATGCCCAAACTCCCTAGAACTCAGCAGTTATCTGAAGAATTGATCCTGTTTTCTGGATTGCAGATGAAACAAAATAAAAAAAATCTCCAGTGTTGCATAAAACTATGTCCTCAGAAGCTTCTCTAACAAAAGATGTATGCTAATACACTTAGTCATAATACAGAGACATGTAATATATATTTATGATAAGCCCTTCATTACTTCAAAACAACTTTATGCTAACTCCTAGTGTTGGGCCAGGGAGAAGTGCCTTGAAATCTTTACTCAACTTTGACATTTGCTGGGGCCTTGGGCCAGTCATTCTCTCTTACCCTTCCTCACAGGAATGTTGTGGGAATATAAAGCATGTGTGAGCATGCACATGTGCTGGCTGAAGAATGGGGTGGAGAGAACCAGTCATGAAAGCCATATTATTATTGTTATTGGGTGGTATTCAACTAAGTCCTACTCAGTTGGCCAATGAGAACAGGATGCTGGACTAGATGGGCTGTTGGCCTGATCTAGCATTCTCTTATGTTCAGAGTAAAGGTAAAGGTGTCCCCGCACTTATAGTGCAAGTCGTTTCCGACTCTTAGGGTGACGACTTGCGACATTTACTAGGCAGACCGTATATATGGGGTGGGATTGCCAGTTCCTTCCCCGGATGTTCAGAGTAGACCCACTGAAATGAGTGAACCTAAGTTAATCATATTCTTTAGCTTGTTGCCCTGAGCTCCCTTTGGGAGGAAGGGTGGGATGTCAACTTAATAATGAATAAATAAATAATTTTAGTAGGATTAGCATTGAACACCACCAATTATTTCATAGGAACATAAGAAGCTGCCTCATACTGAGTCACATCATTGGTCTATCTAGCTCATTATTGTTTACACTGGCTAGCAGCAGCTCTTCTGGATTTCAGACAGGGAGTCTTTCCCAGCTTGTAGCTGGAGATGCCGGGAACTAAACCTGAAACCTTCTGCATGCAAAGCGACTGCTGTCCCACCAAGCTATGGCCCTTCCTCATTTGCCAGAAGACAAGGAAGAGAGGATTTCTGTGTCATTCTTCCTCCTGAAGGGGCCCAGGGGCAGCAAACACATGAATATTTTTTTAAAAAAACAAACAAACTTTCTAAGAATGGTTAAAAAACATTATCTCAACCAGTGACTTCAGGGTTGCCAGGAACAGTATCTTTTAGCCATCAAATGCTAGGCTAAACAAGAATGTTTTTAAATTCCTCCTAAAAGTTAATAAGAGAGAAGATGGATGCACCTTAGCATGGAGGGGATTCCACAAATTGGGATCTGCCACTGAAAAGACCCTGTCACGGGTCAGTGCCTACCAGGCAGCCCTCAGTGGCAGCCCCACCATATGCATCTTTCTGGTTCAGAAGCTGAATACAAGTTCTTGGCAAGAAACACCAAGTGAGAGGTGTTGCCTTCATGTTCTGCTTTACGGTTTCCTTGAGGCAACTGGCTGGCGTTAGCAGCTGTGGGTTACATCCAGTGTTCGTTCTATTGAAATTAGTGGACCTGACGTGAGAAGAACTTAGCTGGGTGCAGTCCTTTGCTTTGCCTGCAGAAGGTGTCTTGGTGTTTCCAGGTAAGGCTGGGAAGGACTTCTGATTGAAATCCTGGAGAGCCGCTGCCAGTTGACACAGGTAGTGCTGAGCTGGGTGGACCATTGATCTGACTCAATATAATGAAGCTGCATGTCTCTCTGGGAAGTACAGTAGGGCCCCGCTTACCGGTGCTCCGCTTACTGGCGTTCCGCTAATGTGGCGGCTTTCCTCCTCTTTTAAAGCTGATTTTGCCGATTTTGTGGCATTTTCGCGCAACGCACCCCATTAAACTCAATGGGGTTCCGCTTTACGGCGATTTCTGCTTTACGGCGGGGGTCTGGAACGGAACCTGCCGTATAAGCGGGGCCCTACTGTAGATGAACTTCAGATCTGATTCATCTGGGTGCTTCTGAGGGTCTTAAAGGGTGAGTCCATCAGCTGCTAATAGCCATGATAGCTAAATGAGCCTCGCATGTTTAATGACTGTTTATCTTGGCGTACTTGGTCTTGGAAACATAAAACTGGGGAGGGGGTTGCATTCAAAGGCCTCTTGTGGGCCTCTTGGAGGTTTCTGTTGGAAGAAAGATGGTGCTCTACATCAGGTGAAGGGAACCGTTGGCCCTCCAGATGTTGCAGAATGGCATCTCCCATCCTCCCTGGCCATTCACTGGGGTTGATGGGGTTGATGGGAGCTGCAGTTCAGCAACATGTGGAAGGCAAAGGTTCCCTACACCTGCTCTAGATGAGTTTTGGATCTGATATAGCAGGGCTGTTTTGCTGATACATGGAATTCAATAAATATCAAATAATATAGACTGTGTCACTCATTAATATCCTCTAGTAGCAGTACATATGTAGAGTGGGATTGTCAGCTCTGGCTGGCTAGAAAATATGGTATAGTGAGGATTGAGAAGCCATATGAAGAAAGCCAATTGGCATAGGAGGCTTCTTTTCGTTAATTATTTCTGTAACTCTCTTCAGTGTACAAACGTAGCTGGAAAGTTGTCACTTCCCAGGAAGTTTTTGTTGCTGTTTATCTCTGTAACACTGCTTAAAATGCCAACTGCTTTGCAATGATATTATTTATTCTGAGACACCCACGCACAGCTCCTCAGCCAGCATTGCAGGAGAATAAAGATGAACCTGCGTCTTCTCGCCTTTGAAGTGCACAGAGAAATTTCTGCACTCCTGGAGTGCTTAGAGTAGGGCTGGGGAACTTAGGGTCCTCCAGGCCAACTCCCATCAGCCCTTACTAGTATGTACAGTGGTCAGGGATGATGGAGGCAATAGTCCAACAACTCTGGAGAGCCAAAGGCTCCACTGTTGGTATCACTGTCTTGGTTTTTCTTCCTCTTGGTTTTCACTGTCTTGGTTTTGCTTCCAGCCACCTTCAGATGGTCCTGGTATCTGTGCTGTTCTGTTTTTATCATATTTAATGTAAAGTATCTTATACTCGTTTATACTAGAAAAGCTATTTGATCATGCTGTATCAACTTGCCTCTCATGTGTTTCAAATATGTATGTAAAACCAAAGCTTGTCTTCTAACTACCGGTTTGATTGCCACAATGCTGTCTTACCGTACAAAGAAACTAAACCTTGCAACTTTGCTAACATCTTTTCCTTTGGTTTCCCTCCCTCAAACAGCTGTCCTTTCTCAGCTTGCTGCTGTTTAAGCCTGGAACTGTCTCCCAGAGCACCTCCGTACTGCCACCTCTGTTTTTTCATATCCCTCCTCAAAATCCACTTTTTTCTGTGAAGTCTTTAACGCTACCTGCTAGTTCTCTTGCCGTGCCTTGCTCCAACTAAACCTAAGTACACGTAACTGTAAGAATTGCTTATTCTTCCCTTGTTTAATCCTGCTTCCATTTTCTCGCCTTCCTTTGTTGCCTCCTTTGTCTGTCTTTATAGATTTGTAAGCCCTCTGGGGCAGGGCCCTGGTCTCTCATATTTTATAAAGTGCCATGGACATGGTTGGCACTATATAGTAATAATATATGTGTTAATTTCTTGAAACTACAAATGTTTAGCGTTGGTGATACTGTATGACAATAAAACATTCAAATTAATGAACATAAATGTCTGTGTGTCTTCTGATTTTTATCTTTTAGAGCCAAACAGATTTCTCAATGGATATTTGTTTTATAAATAAAAATATTGATAAAAACATAACACCTTGAGGATTTTCGTCTCTCCCCCCCCCCCGTTTTATCCACCTTTTAGATGATGTATGGACTTTAAGCTGATTGCTAAACATTTAATACTGTACAGTATGTGGTGAAGGTTAGAGTATGTATTTGATGTGCTAATTTGTACCTGAAATAGCTTTTGGGATCCTGGCCCAGGTATGCTGCATGGGAAGGAGGGAATGCCTTAAGATTGCAAACCTCTCCGTTCCAGAATTCATCTCCTTCCTAATTCTTGATGGGGCAACCTTGGCCTTGATTGTAGTACAGGAGAAATACCAAGCTGATGCTTTGAAACTTTCCAACAAGGAAAGAGGAAGAAATTCCAAAATGCTGAGAGAAAATTTATTTCTTAGGAAATCCCAGTGCGTTTTGGCTTCTAATATATTGGGCCTTCATGAGGGGATAAAATTGTCTGTAGAGATCTCTAACAGCAAAAACACTTTGTGGTTCTTTGGGTGCTGAACATTTTTTGTTTCTAGTTGAAACGTCCCAAGCCGATTGAGTATCAGAAACCATAAAACTGTATTATCCTGGCTCTAGCATGAGAGGGGCACAACAGAATTTTAGGTGGGAAGTTTCCTTCCCTCTTCTCCCCTGTAACATCTTCAAGCAACTATAAAAGCATCAACACAGAATCTGATTTTATAGCTACTTGGACTTTCTTGTCCCCAGGGGGTGGTCCTAGTGAATTCTTTTCAGCTAGAGAATTAACCCAACAAGTGCTTTGCAAACTCTTATCTCATGACATCTCTGGGAATGGGGAGCGGCTGCCTTCAATCTGTGTTACACTTCTGCTGTTCTTGTCCTTTAGGTCAACTCCTCAAGTTTAGACCTAAGAACGCAAGTTCTTCAGTTCGTACAAGACCGAATGCAGACTACTATGGTAATGTTTGAGCCTGTGTGTTTGTTTAATTTGAACCATTCTGAACAGCACTAAACAGCTTAAATGGACCTTGATCTGGTTTCAGGTTTCTGCTATACAGTGCCTAGTCCTTTTTTTTTTTTATCCTATGTGTTAAGGTGGAGGTTTTTCTTTTGTGTCTCATCAGTGGTGCAGGGATGGCTGCTGCACATTCAGACTGGCAGGGTGGAAGGCAGAGAGCCCAATAGTAGGTGGAGCCAGAGCTAATGACAGGCAGAGCCAGAACCAATGGGGGCCAGACCCAACTAATTCTGGTTTTATCCCCATCCTTTTCCTCCCTGCTGAGTTCTATGAGGGCAACACTGAGACTGAGGAGGAGGAGTGACAGGTGGGGCCCACCCCTGGGCTGGTTGTAAGTAAGAAGGCAGGCAGGTGGGGGCAAACTGGGATTGGTGGGATAGTGCCCCCTGTGTCCCAATGGGCCTCCCTTGTTGCGGTGGACTAGTCAGAAGCTTCTTGAGGGAAACCAAGGCTCAGTTGCCACCTCGGGCTCCTTCTAGGAGGAAGGGCAGGACATAAATTTAATGAATAACTAAAGTGACTCATTTTATCCAGGATTCTGCAGATTCTACCAGGACTTTGCGGCCAACTCACAATGTTGATCGCTAGGACCCTGCCCCTCTTCCAAGGCGGTCGGGGGCTTGTTAGTGGCCTCAAGCTGGGCCTTCCAAAATGCAGCACCAGGTCAGGGACAATCCCCTGCTCCATGTTTGGAGCTAACTGAAGTGCGCTGCCAGATCAGACCAAAGGCCCATCTCTTCCAGCATTCTGGTCGCACAGTAGCCAACCAGATGCCCCTTGGAGCAACCAGATGCAGGGTATGAGGGCAACCACACTCTGCTGCTGTTGTGAGTTCCATCAGCTGATGCTCGGAGGCAAGTTGTCTCTGATCCTGGTGGTGACATGCAGCTAGTAGCTTTATTCACCGTGAATATGTCTAACCCCCCTCTTACAGCTTTCTCAAGCTGGCGGCCAACACGACATCTTGCAATAGCAAAGCCCTTATTTTTACACAGTGTGAATGTGAAAAGCGTCATTGTGGAGTGTCAGGTCCCTTCCTGTCAAAGTAGCAATGAGTCAGGAGGAGACTAAGGCACAGTCTCAAGGCATTATTGTTTACAGGGAGTGTCTGGTGGTGCTGCCTAGCAGTGGGATCTTGTGAGATCTTTGCTAGAGCCGGTGAGAGAACTGTTTTGAGAGCAGGACCCTGAGGTGGGACCGTGGCAAGGCGGTGACCGCAAGAAGGGGCCTGACATGGAGCCCTTATATTCCTGCCTTTTTAAAAACAATTATAACCCACTTGAGTTAAGAAAAGTTTAATTTTCAGATACAATGGTAGAATAGTTCAAACAGAACCGACCCCCCGCAAAGGAGGAGGAGGCAAAAATGTAGAGAACATTCCCAAATGTGGAAAAAAGCTTGCTGAGCAATAAGAAATTGTACCCTGCAAGCATACTGTATAGATAATGTCAAAAGATACTAACAAAATGGCTATTTGGCAGGTGTTTTTTTTAGTGATGCTTACAGTCCATTCTGAAATGGTATTAAAGGGGGACCACAAAACTCAAGGTGACGAAACAGAAGAAATGTAAAATATGGAAGGACCAGAGCAAGCCTTCGAAAGGGGCCTCAATGCCTCTCCCCTCTTCTGCCAAGTGGTGGGCTGCTGATGGAAGGTCAAGGGCTGTTGGGGCAAGAGGCCAGTGGACAGGGCCCCGCTCTCTCCCCCTCCTCCTAAGCCACAGAATGGCCAGCTCGAGGTTCTGCTCCTAACTTACAAAGCCCTAAGTAAGTTGGGTCCCAAGTCCTCTACAGGGCATCCCTTCTGTTGCCTGTTGGCCTGTGCTTTAAAAATCTCCTAAGGAGGCCCTCGTCGCAATTCCAGTGGCACAACTTTGACTTCTAGTGTACATGTTGAAGTTTTCACATTTGCTTTGATGTTGCAAAGGTTAGGAACTTCAGGCCCTAAAAGTGGCCCTCCAGGTCTCTCTGTCTGGCCCTCGGGACTCTCCCAGGCCACTGCCCCCCCCAGGCCCTGTCTCCCACCCTCCTCGAGTGTTTTTCCCTGGCTGGAATGCATCCTTGAAGGCTTCATGCTTGCCTGGATGGAGGGTAGAGAGGGGTGTATGTGTACAGAGAACGGGTGAGGGACCTTTTGCAGCCGAAAGGCCGCATTCCCTTCTGGGTGACCTTCCAAGGGCCACACACACACTCACACACCCTCTCTGTCACCAATCCAGACAAGCAAGAGGCGTGATCAGAGTTCAAGGCCAGGCAAAAGCAGTGTGGGTGTGAAGCAAGGCCAGTGAGGGGTGTGGCCTGGGGATAGGGGGTGTAGCGTGGGGAGAGTTCAGAGGCCCGGAGGCCACATTTGGCCCTGGACCTGAGGTTTCCCGTGCCTGGTGTGTGGAAACTAGCTCGCTGTACAAAAGGTAACGTTTTCATGAGTGGTTCCGCCCACTGTTGCCTCTGGCTCCGCCCCACCACTGGCATGTGACTCCTGACAGGTTGCCCCGAAGAGAGCGTGGACCTCAGGCTGAGAAAAGTCTCCCCGTCCCTCTTAGGACAGATGTGTAAATCGCCCCGATACCAGTTTTAACGAGAAGTGATTTGGAAATTGCACATGAAATAAAAACGTACATGCATATATATTGAGATGCTTGGTTGAATTTGTCAGATGCAGCAGATTTTTTTTCAGAAATAAGTTGTCTTCCCAGTATAGTTTGGGGGAGAAAAAACAAATGCCTAAGACTCTCCCTGTCTCTGTCTCTTTCTCTCTCCTTCCCACAGCTAACTGGAATAATCATTGGTGCGACGGTAGCCCTGTTGCTTATTGGGATCATTGTCTATTTTGTTTACCGGAAGGTGAAGCAATCAAGTAAGTTTGATCACTTTCCTCGATAGTCACTGTGCTGTTGGGGTATTCATGTGCAGCATGATACCATTATTGGTGCACGGGGGAACATACTGATGGCTTCTTCTCAGGCTGGTGGAGGTTCCGGTACTCTCCTAACAATTTTGTCTTTTGAGGATGTGCAAATTATATTGTTGTGGTCAAAATGAATAGGGATCCTTTGGGGGAAGCCACAACTGCTTAAAGTGATATACTGCTTTGAGTGTAAGGTGTGGGCGTGGCCAAGGGTGTATTGGGTTGTCGTTTTCTCCCCGTGCAGCACAGAGACCTAGCTGGCAAGCTTGGGTGGGTGGGAGGTTCTCTGACCCTTCACAAAGAGGGCTACAGGACAATGCCTCTTTTGCTGTCTTCCAGAGCAACCTCAGCCACAAGTGCCTCAATACAGGTTCCGCAAGAGAGACAAAGTCATGTTCTACGGCCGCAAGATCATGCGTAAGGTAAGGTTGTCTGCAGCCAGTCAGAGGTCAGCAGTGAGCTCAGGCAGAGGGGTCATAGAGGCTGGCATTGCTGCGAAAAGGCCTTTGTGCACATTTTTCCACTTATCTCGGCAATATTTTTTTTTACAAAAACAAGCTGATGGATTGGCTCTGTGTGTGTGTGTGGTGTCATGACAAACTGCACTTTACTCTCCATTGGATCTGCTAATTGTCTTCCTGCCAGTTTAGGGAGCAGCCCTGACAAGTGTTTGTCCGTAGGGCTCCTCTGAAAGAAAAATGGGTCTTGCAAGCATTTACGTTCAGCACTTGTGACTGAGCTAAGGAAAGCATCAAAGAGAACTCCACAAGTATATGGGGGAGGAACTCTGAGTAGTTGCTAGGTGACCGGCAACTTTATTGATCTGATTTGCACACATGCACGCACACACTCGTTACTAGGGGGGAAGAGGAGACTGTGCATCACTGGGATTCCCTTCCCAGGCCCCCAGAAATGCAGAATCTGATAGAAAACAGATTGGGAACTAGGAGGAACGATGGCTGCTGAAACTACTAAGTCTCCCAAGTTAAGCCTGTCAGGTAGCCAGCCCCACCTGCGAGGTCCTTCTGAAATCCACGTCTCTGTTCTGCGGGTGTGTGTGATTTTTTTTTTTATGTATATACAGGTAGAACCAGGCTAGAAAGATCGGTTAGCAGATCAACTTTGGCAGCCTGCTTTCATTTGCAGTATGCACATTACTCCGCTAGATGGCGGTCAACACTCTGCCATTGCCAAGCAGGTGCCTTTGGTTGCAAAGGGGCGTTTTCGCAGATTACTGTTTCCCAACGTGCCACTTAAATGTCATCTATTAATAATGCCCACAGAGAGCGAAAGGAGTTCTCCTCCAGTTCTCCTCCCAAAGCTGAGTTATCGGCAAAGAACATGTTTCGACCACCACCACCATGCTGTGATCTAACACGCTGCAGATGGGAACACCTTAGATCAGCCTTTCCCAACTAGTGGGCCACCAGATGTTGTTGGACCACAACTCCCATCAGCCTCAGCCAGCATTGCCAACGGTCAGGAAAGATGGGAATTGTGGTCCAACAACATCTGGTGGCCCACTAGTTGGGAAAAGCTGCCTTACATCAACCTTGGCCAACCTGGGGCCCTCTGGATGTGTGGAACTACAACCCCCATCAGCTCCAGCCAGCATGAGCTGGCAGGGGCTGATGGTAACTGTAGTCCCACACATCCGGAGGGCCCCAGGTTGGTGAAGGCTGCCTTAGATAGGGCACGCTATCTGTCTGGGAGCCATTTATCACGTTATTGCAATAGTATAACTTTTGGCCTCCCAGCTCTAGCCACCTGGGCGACCCCTTCCCTTCCTCTGCTGGATTTCTTCCCTTTTCGCCTCTTCTCTCTGCCATCTCTTCCTTCTTCACTTTCCGCCATCTGCTCCCCCGCTTTCCTGTTATAATTTGGGAGCTTGTTTGCAATGATGGGGGGGGGAGTTGCAGGAGGTGGTGGGCGTAAACAGGAAAACTTGCCTTTATTACGGATCAACTGCTGGTCTGTATTTGTAACATTAAAATTTAAGAACCCAATTTTAAAAAAAAGTTTGCAAGCCACCAGGAGAAGTGCGTGTGGAATTTTCGGATTAAGAAAATAGAATTTCTTGTTTTTGCTTGCCACATTTTTTTTCAGGCCTTTCTTCTCTTGTCTAAGGACAAGCTGAGGCTCTGTATTAGTAGGGTTGTCGCAAGCGAAGTTCTACTTGGAGTAGACCCGCTGGAACTGACGGAGTTAAGTTAGTCGCGTCCATCGGTTTCAGTGGGTCTGCTCTTGGGTAGGGCCAATGTTGGATATGACCCGTAGTCCGCTAGCACAGGGTTGCAAGACTGTTGCTTCAGACACGACCCAGTAAATCCCAGATCGTCTGCATTTTATTCCCTGGCCACCCCTCTGCAGGATGAGATTCCTCCCCTTCAGGAGACCTGTCTTCCTTTCTAGGTAACGACTCTGCCAAACTCCCTGGTTGGAAACCCAGTGCCTCGGCAGCGGATGCGGAAGAGGGCCAAGGTCCTGTCCTTGGCAAAGAGGTATGGGGGCACAGGGCTGTTGGCTGTGCCAGGTTAACCAGGAAGGAAGGAGATGGAAGACCGTCTTGTACTTTTCCCCCACGACCCATGGCGGGAGAGTGAAACGGCTCTGCTTCGTTCCCTGCAGAATCCTGCGCTTCAAGAAGGAGTCCCCCACGCTGCAGCCAAAGGAGCCGCCTCCCTCCCTACTGGAGGCCGATTTAACCGAGTTCGATGTGAAGAATTCCCACTTGCCCTCCGAAGTCCTTTACATGCTTAAAAATGTCAGGTAAGGGCAAACATGACAAGAGAGACCTGGGGCGGTGGGAGGCTTAAAAGCAACAACTCCCCACACACACTTTAAAGAGATTGCATTTGAGCAAAATAATGGTTGACATTCTGGGCCCATTTAGCTGTCTCATCCTGGTTACCGGCAGCAGGCAGGTGAGCCCCTCTGGGAAGTTCATAAGCCGGTCAGGATGGCAATCGTATTTGCTGTTTAACCTTTGCATCGGGTTCTTCTGCAAATGGGCTTTGGACTTCTCTCTGACTTTGGCTAGCAGAGGTCACGAGCAAATCATCCTTCTGCACATGCGTCTCATGCTTCCAAAGAAGTGTTTAAAGTAGCAGCTGTGCCACTGTCCAGTGGCTGTGAGTTCCACTGGCTGATTCTGTGTTGCATGCAAAGCTGCCTCTTCCTTTGTCTAAAATCTGTTGCCTGCATCTCAGTGGGTGATCTCCACGTGTTGGTGTTTTGAGATACAGCATATGCTCTCTCTCTCTCTCTCTCTCTCTCTCTCTCTCTCTGTAATAGAGGCACGGTGGAATGCCTTTTTAATAGGTAAATGGAGAAGAGAATTCTCAGCTGCTCCACCTTTTATTACCTCTACAAGAAAAACTGGCCTTCTTTGAAATCCTTTTTTACTGTGTCATCACTGATGGTGCACCATCAGCCTACCATCCAGGGGTGGGAACCTCTTTGGCCTGGCGGGCTGTATTTTATTTCCCCCAGACCCGGTTAGCCAACTTTCACAGGTGCACCCACCTGTAAATCATGTGATGTTATGATGATGCCAGGTGACAAATGCTGGGCTCCTGCTGGGAGGAAGGGCGGGATATAAATCAAATAATAAATAAATAAATAAAATAGGTGGGCGGTTGCCCCCACCTGTCAGCGTTGACCCACGGGGGCGAGGGGAGAGGTCTGTTTTGTGAGCACATTCCCCGCAGGGAACACACACACAGTGGCAAAGCAGTACCCACAAGGCTTGAACTCTAAGATCATCGGCTGTTGAGCGGAGGATTCAGTCCTGCACTCTTTAGATGTCTGTTTCACCAGCGTGTTCCCCGCACGCAGTAGGGTTGAACCATGCCTCCCTGCCCATTAGCTGATTAACAGATGGCTGGGGTTTGGGGAAAATGGTCTCGCAGGCCAAATTGGACCCCCTGGTGGGCCAAGTGTGGCCACAGGTGTGGCCGGAGGTTCCCCACCTTGGTCTACGTGGTGGCCTTATGGAGTTCAACAGGCTACACAGAAGGTTTCTGCCCACAAGGAGCTTACAATTTAAAATAAGGCAGTGGGGAAACGAGGACAGGAAGGGTGGAATGTCGGCAAATGCAGTTACCGTGCCCTTCCAAGCTTGGTTTCAGTTGGGAAGGAAGGTGGAAGAAGGCAGACCAAGGGGGATCATGTACCCATTTGAGAGGGAGTTCAAGGCATAGAAGAGCACTGAGGGAGAACGGGCAGAGTCATGGTAAAGAAGCTTTTAGGCCAGCCTCCCCCAACCTGGTGCCCTCCAGATGTTTTGGACTACAGCTCCCATCAGCCCCAGCCAGCATGGCCAGCGATGATAGTAGTTGTAGTCCAAAATACTTGGAGGGCACCAGCTTGGAGAAGTCTGCATTAGAGTCCAATTTCTCTGCTAAGGGGTGCTGGAGATGCGATGATGGGGGCAGGGACAGGAGCTGCCGCGGGTCGCTCCAGCCACAATAACAGTGCATTAGAAGGTGATGTCCAGCCCTGCTCTGAGCCCATGGCAAATGTCCCAGGCTATCTCTGTCGCTACCCTCCTGGCGTGCTGCTGCCTCCACCTCAGGGTGGCCTGGCGCACAAGCTCCTCCCCAGCACCTGTGCATCTCTTTCCCCGCAGGGTCCTCGGCCACTTTGAGAAGCCTCTTTTCCTGGAGCTGTGCAAGCACATGGTCTTCGTGCAGCTGCACGAAGGGGAGTACATCTTCCGCCCAGGGCAGCTGGACAACAGCATTTACGTGGTGCAAGACGGCAAGCTGGAAGTCTGCCTCCAGGAAAATGTAAGGGCGGCCGGGAGGCCAAACGCTGCACAGCGATGTGGCATGAGGCGGAGGCAGCAGCAGCTCCTGCTGCTGCTCATTGGCTACCCACCCTTCACCATCAGGTCCCCGGGCAGGCCGCCTCAACTTGAAATGCAATAGTAGTCTACAACAAATTGGTCACAAGAATAGGGTGGGTCAAAAGATTTCTCCCTCTGTCTTTCGCAAGTGTCAAAGTAGGGACTGTCCTGACTCTTCTTCCCCATGGTGGCTGGCTCGATGTTAGAATCCTCCCAGGTCCTGCGAGGGGAGGAAGCGAGCTCTGTAAGCATATCTAGAGCAGAGATTTGTTTCAGGTGCAAAGTTGGAGCAGCTAGAAAGCATCTCTCTGCCTTGTTCCACCCACCCCTCCAGTACTTATTTCTTAGTTGCCCTTGCAGAGAGACATACACAAAGATCTTTGAATGTAACTTGCTGTTGGGTAGACGCCGCGTGGCCAGCTTATTCTTTTTTCCTCCCCCCGAAAGGATGGCACAGAGGTGGTGGTGAAAGAGGTCTCGGCGGGAGACAGCGTCCACAGCCTCCTCAGCATTCTGGATGTCATCACGGTGAGCCCCGACTCTTGATTCCTTACCTTTGGTGCAGGCGTGGAGAACCTTGCGCCCGGTGTGGCCCTCCAGACCTCTCTGTTTGGCCCTTGGAGCTCTCTCCAGGCCACACGCCCCTCTCCTCAGCCTTACAGTTACTGTCCACCAGCCCTACCCTACCTGCCTGACAGAGTTGCTGTGAGGATGAAATTGAGGAGGGGGTTGGAGAAAGGCATATATGCCACCTTGAGGTTCTTAGAGGATATATAAAGGCCATAATAAAAACAAATGGAATTATAGAACCATGGTCTTGTGATTTATTTACAATTAATGTATGCATTATGTATAAATATTATGAAAATATTTATTATATTAAATTTAATCTATTTACAGAACTAACAAAAGCGTTTAATTTCTTTTTATATTTTGTAATGGACTGTTGTATTTTAATTTGTCGTGAGCCACTCTGAGTTATACAAAAGTCCTTGAAGGATACAGCATAAAATATCTAAATGGAATTAATTTCTTTTTTTTGCAGGGCCACCCTGCCCCATACAAAACCGTTTCTGCTCGAGCAGCAATGCCTTCCACCATCCTGCGCCTCCCAGCCAACGCATTTCAAGACGTCTTCCAGAAATATCCTGAGACTCTTGTTAGAGTCGTGCAGGTCAGGCTGATGCAACATTCTCTTGCGCTGTGCCTTACAGGAGAGAACTTTCAAGGCTGGACTGGGGAACCTTTGGCCCTCCTGATGTTGCTGAACTGCAGCTCCCATCGTCCTTGGCCATGCTTGCTAGGGCTGATGGGAGTGGTAGTTCAGCAACATCTGGAGAGCCATACCTTTAAGGCGATAGATGCAGAGGTGGCTTGACAGAAAGGCAGATCAAGATGGCTGCCTTTGAGTGGCAGGATGGGGGGATGGAGGGGCAGACGTACATCCCTTGGGAAGTTCTTCCACCTAAGTTTCTTCCTGGTTCTTCGGCCGCTCTCCTGCAGGGCTTGAAGTGACATCCCTGGGGACTGTGGCCCATGTTAGTCAGCAGGAATGTGAGTCCGCCTTGGATTCCCCCTCCCCCCTCTTCCAGCACCACAAGGCACTCACTCAATCACTTATTACAGTCAAAGACCAGCACTGTAAAATATTAAAACGATAAAACTTACCAATATTATACAGAGAAAGAAGCACACAGCCGCAGCATAAGATGATATGGCACTCATGGTGTTAGATAAATGCACCAATGGGCAAAAAGCCCCCCAGAGGTTAGCTATTATTATTATTTTCCATCACTGATCTATCCCTGGACTGATACCTTGAAATTTTCTCTGCTGTGATAGGGCAGACGTAGCTAACCCCGGGCAAAGCTTCCTAGCAGCCGGCAAATGTTCTGCCTTATCACAGCCAGGAAACTGGAAGGCATCAGTCCAGGGATGGACCGATGCATTCTCAGCCCCCTGCTCTACCCGCTGGGCTGCAGGCTGCCAGACCCCTCTTGCTTTTGGCGGCAGCAGCAGCAAGGAGAGAAAATGCGAACATGTAGACACAAAGCAGATTTACTCCCGTCTTCCCAGCCCGACAGCCTGATATCTCCCCGTCCCCGGTCATCAGGGTGATCATTTGAGGGGAAAATAAGTCCCCTCCTGAACTGAATGTACCTTGGGAGGGCATATGCAAGAGAGCGTGAAGTAGCCATGGTCACCACTGGCATGTGGCCCCCAGAGGGTTCACCAAGGGTGAATGTGGCCCTCAGTCTAAAAAAGGTTAGCTGCCCGTGAGAGAAGGCTTAGTGTTTTTTTTCTGAATGCTTTGTATTTAATTTTCCATAAACAGTTATACGCATGCATGCACACGTGCACATACACACTTGCGTGTAACCAAAAGAAACGATAAATATTTTAACTAGTGGAAAAGAAAAGGAACATTTAGTGACTACCTTGCCATGCAAACAGGATGCTGCTGTTGTAAATCAAAACTTGGTTCCTCAAAGACCCCATCCTTGCAGGCGTCAGTGTGTATGACTAGTTCCTTGATCGCCCTCCCCTTACCCTTGGTCCTCTGCTGAACTTCCGTCTTGATTCCTCCCTCTTGGAGCAAACGTTTGAACCCCCCTGGAGCCAGGTTTCTCTCTGATTCCAGGCAGGACTAACCATTGGTCTGCACTTGACCCTCCTCTCTTAGATCATCATGGTGAGGCTGCAGAGAGTGACCTTCCTGGCTTTGCACAACTACCTTGGCTTGACCACCGAACTCTTCAGCTCCGTAAGTGAAGCCCGGTTGATTTAGTAGAGAGAAGGACTAGATACCTCCCGATAGGCAAACGTCAACTGGTCTCAGTTCCTACGTGGAGACCCAGCATGGTCTAGTGGCTTTAATTTTTTTTAAAGCATTTTCATGTCAAAAAGGCTCCCAGAATGGTTTATCTAAAATAAGTAGAAACAAGGCTGTCCCTGCCCAGAAACTTGCATTGTAAATCACACGACACAAAAGGAAAACGGGGGAGGAGGGAAGATGCGAAACTCACGCACCAGTCCTGAAAACTACCCAAAGTATTCGACTTAGGTGGAAGAGACTTGGGCTGTAATCACTGTCACATCTTTGTCTAGCCTACTTCACAGGGCTGATGTGAGGATAAAATAGTAACCCCCATATGCCAACCCTGAGCTCATTAAGAACATAAGGAGAGCCCAGCTAGATCAGAGCACAAAATCAAGCCTGTCCAGCATCTTGTTTCCTGCAGTGACCAACCAGAATCCTCTGTGAAACCCACAAGAGGGGCGTGCAGGCAGCAGACCTTTCTCACTGTTGCTGCCTGGCAACTGGTATCCAGCAACATGCTTCCTTTGAAGATGGAGATTCCCTACAGCCATCACAAGTAGCCTTTAATAGACTTATCTTCCTATGTGAATCTGTCTGGTCCCCTTTTAAAGCCATCTTAGCCAGTGACCGTCTCCAAATCTTGTGGCAGTGAGTGCCATAAACTAATTGCACGGAGAAGTCCTTTCTTTTGTCTGTCCAAAACCTACTGCTAAACGATTTCATCTGATGACGCCAAGCTCTGGCCTTATAAAGAAATATGTACCCATATTCTTCACACAATACATCCTTTCAGGAAGTCTCTATCACGTCCCCCTCCCAACTCACTGGGGGTAGGATGAGATTAAAGTGACAAAAAATAAACTCTATTAGTGATTTGTGCCAACCGAGAAACCCAGAAAAAAGAAATTAAAAGAAGTCCTCCATTTGTGAGCTACAGGGTCCATATCTACTTCCAGATTCCATTGATCCAGGGCTGGAGGTACCTGCATACGCCCCTCAGCCTAATTTCACGCAGGTGGAGGAAGGCATCTGCAAGTAATCAGTTCAGACCTCTGGCAAGAGCGATTTGCCTGTCCTCTGGCAGCAAGTTGGGCAGGGAGGACGAGGGAGGGAAAGAAATGGGGGGGTGTCCCTCCCCCCTCACCAGCATGCAGTCCCCAAAGGATTACCCTCAAGGGATTGCAGCCCTTGACAGAAAAATATTCCCCCACTTTTGCATTAATCCATTGTAGTTGGGACTTGGGACCAATTTACTGCTTAGCCCAGAGAGAGATGGGGACACCCTCTCGAAGCACCACGCCATAAAGACAAGGGCTGCTGGGGTGGGATTAAGCAAGGCATTTTCCATAACGGATTCGAGTGGTGGCATTGAGGCAGGAATGCGGAAAGCTGCCTTAAACCAGAGCACCATCCCGTTAAGCTACACTGACTGGCCACAGCTTCCTGGGGTTTTAGGCCAGGTTCTCTTCCTGCCTTACCTGGAGATGCATTCAAAGAGTGAACCCGGAACTTCTGCCACTGAGCTACAGTTCGGTCTTTCCACAACAAAGATTCTAGTCCTCACCGTTCTGAGTAAATGGCTGAATTAAAAAGACGGGGCAAGCTGCCTTACATTGCATCAGATCATTCATCCGTCTAGCTCTACGCTGACTGGCCGTGGCTCTCCGGGTTTTCAGGCAGGGAGTCTCTCCTGGCCCTACCAGGAGATGACATCAGGGATTGAACCCAGGACCTTCTGCCTGCTCTGCCCACGGATCCACGGCCCTTCTGTGTAGCTGCCGGGCTGTGGCGCCTCCCGATCTGCACAGTGCCGTGCCCGTGTCTACCTCTTGTGCTTTGCCCCTACCAGGAGAGCCAGGCCATCCCGCTGGTGTCGGTCGCCAGCGTCACCTCTGGTGGAAGCAGAGCGGTGAAGAGGCAGCTGTCCAATCTGTCCGAGGATGAGCGAGCAGAGAAGCCAGAAACTGGTAAAGATCGTCATGGTGGGGATTTGCTCTTGTGGACCATCTTGAGTGGCCTGGTTTCATAAAAGGCGCCTTGCAGTTTGCGTAAATGTGGGGTGGGGTGGGGGACAGCGGCAGCTACTGGCTCTATGTCAGTGCAATAGTGGAGTCCGCTTCAGATTTTAGCTCCAGCCTTCAGAGAGCTGTCCAAGGTGCTTCAGCTGCCCCACTGACATCAGAGCCACCAATTGCCTCCAGGTGGGAGAACTCAGGCTTGCGGGGAATGGAGGATGTGGTTGGTGAAGCCTTTGTCTGGCTCCCAGGAGTTTTTCCATGCCACATCCGCTCTCCCCAGGCCGTGCCCCTTGCCTGTCCTGCTTTGCACCTGCTTGTTTTTTGCCTCGTAGGGATGCGTCCTCGACCTCTGATCATGCTCTTGTCTCCTTGGATGGAGGGCAGAGAAGCATGCGTGTGTGTGTGTAGAAGTTAGCCTATTGTACAAAAGGCAAAATTTACATTCGTTGCCCTTCTCACTTTTTGCCTCTGCCCCCCCCCCGCCCACCACTGGCATGCGGCTCCCCGGAACGTTGCTCGAAAGGGAATGTGGCCCTTGGGCTGAAAAAAGTTCCCCGCCCCTGCCGTGAATGTATCTGAACATGTGGCAACAACGGCCGTGCAAAAAGCAGTTCGTTGATGTACCACTCGGCGTGTGATGTGTTCTGAATTGCAGAGCCTGGGAAGTCTCCTGCATCTGAAAATCCTCTCAGAAGGAGCTTGTCTTTGTCATCATCCTCAGCATCGTCCTCTGGATACGCGGATACTTCTGGTGAGTAGGAATGGGGGCGGCGGGGAAAGCATGGCGAACTGCCCCATTGGCTCTGAAATATCCCTCAAGATCGCTTCCAAAGCACTTTGCCCTTGACCAGGGTGAACTGAGGTCCTGAAGATGCCCAGGCGAGTGATGTCTGAAGCTAATCTCCCTCTTACCTCCCATCTGCAGGAACCGTGACTGGTGGTAATCCAGACTTGGACAGGGCCTATGAAAGAGCCAGAGTCGCCTCTTCTTCCTCCTCTTCGGAGGTGCTTTCCAGCACTGCCACATGCAAGGTAGATTTTTCCGAGCCCTTCACCTCCCTAACTCCTGTTTTTAAATGCTGGTGGATGAAGTGATGAGTTTGAACAAGTGTTTACGTGTGACTGTGAACCTGGATCATGCTGACACAGTCTTCTGTTTTTGTTCTGGTAGCTTTTTGAAATATTTATTTACTTAGAAATGCATTCTCCGCTTTTCTTTATTAAATAAACCTCAAAATGTCTTATAAAATACATAAAACAGTGTAAAAAAAAAGTCCAAATTCCTGAAAATCAGTTTGGTACAATGGGTTGTATACAATGCTAGTTCTACTTAGAGCAGGCCCATTGAAAATAATGAGCGCGACTCACTCATCTATTCTTTTCAAGGGGTCTCCTCTTGAGTAGAACTTAGTTGTATACACGAAGCCGTGAACAGGTTTAAAACCATTCAGCACAGAAGGGGGACTGAATTTAAACCCACCCTAAAAGCTTGGCAAAATAAAAGATGCTCAGCAGCTCAACTAAAACTTAAGAGAGAGAGAGAGTCAACAAAATCTCTCTAGGGCAGCATTTTGCCAACTTGGTGCCCTCCAGAAGTTTTGGACCTCAGTTCCCATCAGCCCCAGCCAGCACGGTGGGCGGGGCCAGAGGCAAAAGCAGGTGAAGCGATGGCTGCAAATGTTCACTTTGCACAGTAGGTGAGTTCCTACACACGCTCACACACCCCTCTCTATCCTCCCTCCAGACAAGCAAGGAGGCATTGTCAGAGCTCAAGGTCCCATTTCAACCAGGCAACAGACACTCGGGGTGCAAAGGAGGTCCAGTGAAGGGTGTGGCCTAGGGAGAGTTCCAAGGGCCAGGCAGAGAGGCCTGGAGGGCCACACGTGGCCCCCAGGCCTGACGTTCCCTACCCCCTGCGACAAGGGTTTGTACCAAGAAGCGGCTGCCACCAGCATCCTCCTCTCTCCCTGCCATCCTTGCTGAGCTGTGGAATTTCATCCATACTGGTCCCTCCTCCTCCATTTACTGAATTTTTTAATTTACCCCATCCTGAGCCACTCTAGGCGCCAGAACAACTATAACAATTAAATGCCCATTAAGCTCCCTCTTCACTGGCACCAACCATTAAGATTAAGCCCGTATACGGCCTCGGTGAAAAATTGCTGCCGCTGCATCTTGCATATCGTTCGGACTCTTTGCGTGCAAATCTGGAGGGTAGATACGATAAGTCTCCAAGTAACAACAGATGCTGTCCTTGTGACAGCGGTGAAGTGGAGTCTGTTTTACATGTTTTGTTCAATTGTAGGTATTATGAAGGGGCCAGAAAAGATCTAATATACTCTATTATGCCGTCTTTCCCAGGCCGCCCTTCTGAGTTTCTTGTGACTGTTCTGCTTGAGGGTTCTGATAAGGCAACCACTGTACAAGTGGCCAGATTTTTGAACTTGGCCATTTTGACCAGATCCTGTAAGATTGTGAATGGCAATTAATTCCACTGAACTGCTTTGCTGTCTGCCATAGCTCCTGTTACCAAGTAGTCTTATTTTTAATACTTAATACTATGGTTTTTAATTGTGGTCGGTTGACTGAAAATAAAGATTGACTTGACTTGTTTTTAATTCTTTGCATGCAAGATTGAATTCAACTGCCTCGACTCTTGCCTCCTCTGAACAGCACATCCTGCCAGAGCGGCTTTTGTTCTGCTCTTTTTAAACAATCTTTCAGATGGGTTGATACGTTTTTCTTCTTCTTTCTCTTCTGGCACTCGAACTGCAGTCTCTGTCCAGGGCTTGGAGAATGGCCTGCGCCAGGTTTAGCAACTGGCAGCCCGGTGGCCAAACGTGATCGCTTGAAAGGCATCTCCGCCTGCTTCCAGTTTCTGCTGCTGCTCGCTGCTTCCTTCCTCCTTTGGCAGTGGGGCTGTGGAAGAAGCAAGGTGGCCCGGGGGGGGGCAGAGTCTGAAATGGGAGTGCACTCCAGAACCCACTATGAGTTTGCACAGGCTTCAGAGTTCCATAAGAACATGAGAGCCTGCTGGATCAGATCAAAGGCCCATCTAGGCCAGCATCCTGTTCTCACCACGGCCAGCCAGATGCCTACGAGAGGGACCTGAGTAAAAAAGGAGACTTCCCCCCTGCAGTTTCTAGCAGCTGGTATTCAGAACCGTGCTGCCTCCAACTGTGGGAAACCATAGCTCAGGAATTGGAAGTCCTTTGGCTCTCTGGTTGTTGGTTCCCAACTCGGACCAGCATGGCCAAAGACCAGGGATGATGGGAGTTGTAGTCCAGCAACATCTGTAGGGCTATGGGTTTCCCATCTCTGCCATAGTCAGTGTTATATGTTCTAGATTCCCAGCCTTTGCGAACAGGGCAGTGGGGAGGGGGGGAGTGAATCTGGCCCTCCACCATCCATGCAAGTATCTTATAGCCAGACTTGGTGGCCAGCTGAATCTCACGCTTTCTTATGTTTTTATGCTTTGCTCCTCTTTGTGTGAGCATCAAAACAAGCCAGAATGTAAAGCTATGGTTTAAAGCTGGCTGAATATCTTGGCTCGTGTGGAAGCCGTGAATGATACTTTTGGGTTTTGCACAGGGAGTGAAGGTTAAGGCCTGAAGTGGTTGCTGAGAAGTTCCATGCAGCTCATGCATTGCTTGGCTTCTTCAGATGGGATATTTGGCTTACTGTGAGGTGTCATTGTGGCCACTGTGTGTGTGTGTGTGTGTGTGTGTGTGTGTCAGGTAGATGTTTAAAAGTAGCATTAAAAATTAACCTCTAGCGTTTCTGCTTTCTGCAAGTCCATCTTGAAGAAGGTGACCGTGACGGAAATGCCCTCAGTCATCTTCCATTACACGCAGGACCACCTCTCCGCGCAGGACCCCGGTGCCAACAAGCAAACTGGGGCCATCTTAGAAGCCGCCAAGATGGATCTTTTAACCTTGATGAAGCTGGATGTGAGTTGTTGGGAGGTTCTGAGTCGGATTCACAGGTTAAAGCCAAGTATGCAATGAACGGACACAGTTTGGGCTTTCGAGCCTTTTGGTACCTTAATGAAAGATTGTCCCAAGTGCAGCCACGAAGCAAATTTTTATCCAGCTGTCCTTGCCTAATGGGAGCGCGAGTTGCTTCAAAAATATTGTTTTGTCCAGGACAAAAGGAGTGGGAAGAGAGAGACAATTTCAATTGGCAAGAAATGTAGGATTTTCTACGCTTTATTCCATTTACATTCCATCTCTCAAGTTTGTTAATGCTCAGGGTTTCAGCTTTTCATCCCCTTTCCCAGGACACTCCATTTCTCTTCCCTCTCATCCCCCCCAACCCACAGTCAGAATTCCATGCCACTGAGCATGCTGAATCCTCGCTGAGCCGTTTCATTTCCTTCCCCCCTTAAGTTTTTTTTCCTAAAAAATTTTTTTTTAAATACAGCTGCAAACGTTGGAGTTTCCCTAAGCTTGCTGATACTTCCCTCTCTAGTATCGTTTTGGCTACATAAGGCTAGTTGCCCAGAGAATAAGGTTTCCTGTTGGTATATCAGACACTCTGTGTGTGAGTTCTTGCACTCCATAACTCTGAAGCACGCACGGCTGGACTTTGGCAATTGAACGATGGAGCTGGGCATCTCGACTCCTTAAGTTTGGGCAGTGGGCAGTAGAATCTCAGCGAGGCTGTGTGCAGTGGAGGCTGGTCTGTTAGGCCAAAAAGGGCGCTGCCCTGCTAACCCTAGTCTGCCTCTGTCCAGCCCCCGCCTGCTTGCCCCCTTACTTAACAACCTGTGCAGGGAGGCAGCAGCAGTACCTGTCAGCTGGCTTTTCCTTAGTTGCCCGTAGTGTTGCCCTTGTAGAACCCAACAGGAGGGTGGATGGGGTGATGCTGTTGTCCTTGGCTGCACCAGTCATTTCCTTTGGCTCCACCTACCGTTGGGCTCCCCGCCATCCGCCCTACCAGTCCCAGTGGGTACCAGCCGCCACTGGTTCTGTGTGATGGGGGCGGGTCAGTGAGGAGGATGGAGCGAGGCCCTTGCATCCAGTGTCCTTTAACTCTCTGTCACTATCTGAACTGGAATGCATAATTTATTCAGCTTCCCATGGTTTTTAATGCCACGTCTGCGGCAGCCCTAGGTTTAAATTCAGCTCCTTGGGTTATGCCTGGTGTGATGAATACGGACCTTGTTTTGCCCCCCAATTTTCATATAAATATGAGTATAAAATAACATAAACAGCCTCTTACCCAGTGTTACTCAGGAATTCCAAGAAACAAACAAAATCAGTCCAGTTTTGAAACCAGGGGTTAAAACCAGTGCACTTTTGAAAGGTTCAGTCTGCCAACTTCTTTCAAAATGGCTTCCAGTTGTATCCACACATAGATGATCTTGGGAAGCATTTCGCAAAATTTGGTGACGATGTCTTACCTGGTGTCCATGTGCATAGTGAACACAGACAACTGTTCCATATATACAGCAAACACATTCTTTTACTCCATGTCTGCACGCCGCACGGAGCAACCAGGGTTGGGGAGAGGGGTAAGACTGGGGAACTTTCCCAGCCGTACGCTGCCGGCCTGCGTCACGTTCACGTGTAGCGTTAATGCACCACGCCTTGTTCTGGGTAGTCTTATTTCTCTTCTTGCCTGCTTAGGACCCCTGCCTTTTGAATGGGAAAGTGATGCTGCATCAAGTTACTGGTGGGACGGTGGTGTCGAGGCAAGGGGACCAGGTGAGTCTCTACTTGATGCTGTTCTGTGTGAGGCAGAGGGGGTTGTAGGTGGCTTAACCTTTTCAGATCTTGGGTATGATTGGAGCTGCCCCTGTACAGACACATAAAGCCGCATTATACCGGATTTGGCTGCTGGTTCAACTTGCTCAGTACTTTCTACTTTGGAGGTCGCCAACCCATTGCCAGCAGACACTGGGGCACCTACAGAAGCCTTCAGTGGTGCCCCCAACAGGTAGCCCAGAGTCTGAGCTTTCTTTTTTTTTTTAAAGTAACTCTCTAGTTCTTAGAGAAAGAAAGTTATGGAGCCAAATGTGCAGGTAACCTTCTAAGTGACTTATGTGAAATAAGCCAGCCTGCCTGCTCCTGCCTGTCAGTGTTATTGGCCAATGAGTGAAGTCTGAACTGTGATTTAATAAGTGAGTTCTTTGGCAGCATGGGCTTTGGGTTAGAATTGGCATTGGGGGGAAAACAGGGTTCTTGCTTCTTTAACAGCAGGCAGAAATTCAACAGGTCAAGCCTTTTCTACTATGGAAATACAGTTATGGGAAAAGTTTCACCATACTACTTTCTAATTTTGTATCCCCCCCCCCCCGGCTGCCATTTTGTGACTGGTTTCCCCCCTCTGCCCCCAGCACTCTTTCTAAATTTGAAATGTGCCCTCTGGTCCACAAAGGTTGGAGAGCCCTGGTCTACTCTTGACTGGTGACAGTTCTCCAGGGTCTTGGGCAGCAGTCTTTCCCATCACCTGCTACCTGATCCTTCTAAGAGGAGATGTTTCCTGGACCATACCGCCTGCAGTTTGAAGGAATACAGCCCAGGAGGAGCTGCATGACTTGATTCTGTTGGGACGGGCCTTGCGCTGCTGCTTGATGTGTGCCATTTGGGATGGCAACCTTGGCTGACCCTCCCAAGTTGTCCTGGCGGAGGGAGGAGCCAGCCCACCTAGGAAGAGGCCCGCTTGGTTTCTGGGTGGCTTCACATGCCAGCGAAACTTCCCCATTTGTGTGTTGTGTGACTTGGTACACCCCGATGCCGACTGTAGAACGGCGGTTCTGTTCCCCGCCCCCGCTGCTCCATTTGAGAACTCCTTGCATTGAAGAAGGCAGCTTTCAGACCCTCGAGTGGGATTGGGTGGGTTGGGAGGAGCAGCGTGTAAAGCGGCCGGACGTCCGTTCCCACCCTCATCGCCCCAAGCGCAGCTCCTGCATCAGGGAACATTCCCTGTGGAAGGTGGCGGGCTCTGGAGCAAGTGAGCCCAAAGCAATTCTTTTGCGGCACACGCTTCCAGCTTGGCATCCCGGCTCGCCTACTGAGGATAGCGCAAGGAACCTCTAGAAGCCAAGGGCAGGCAAACCGGAGCAGAGTGTTGGTTTGCTCATCGGTTAGGTTGGACCAAAGAGGGATTGCGGTGCGGGCCAGCAGGGGGGGGGGCATTTCTCTCTTTCCACCCCACAGATGCAATGCCCAGTTGGGGTTAGGAGAGAGGTGGTACCAAATGCAAGGAAACAGACTCTGCTTCTGCCCTTGGCAGGACGTCAACATCCGGTTTGTGATCTCGGGAATGCTGCACGTCTATCAGCGGAAGATAGACTCCGAGGAGGAGACCTGCCTGTTCATCACCCACCCCGGGGAGCTGGTGGGGCAGCTTGCCGCCCTCACGGGGGAGCCCCTCATTTTCACCATCAAGGCCAACCGCGACTGCAGCTTCCTGGCCATCTCCAAGTCGCACTTCTATGAGTGAGACCCCCATCTCCTTGTGTGTGCGTGTGTGTGTATTGGTGAAGGGAGCTAGGACTTCCCAAGCCTAGACTGCACGAATCAAATCTCTAGGCCAGCCTTATCCAACCTGGCGCCTTCCTAACGCTTGAGACTACAACTCCCATCAGCATGACCCATGTCAGGGATGATGGGAGTCTAGAGGATGGGGTCATAGCTCAGTGGCAGTGCGTCTGCTTTGCACGCAGAAGATCCCAGGCTCAATCCCCGGCATCTCCAGGTAGGACTGGAAAAGATTCCTTGTCTGCAACCTTGAAGAGCCACTGCCAGTCAGTGTAGACAATACTGAGCTAGGTGGACCAGTGATTTGACTTGGTAGAAGGCAGATTTCCTGTGTTCCTAACATCTGGAAGGCACCACACTGGCTGTGTTAAAATTGTACAAAAAACCCCAATGACAAAGTTAACAAGACAAAGTAATGCCAAACCAGCAAAGCAAGAGGTGGAAAAGCCCCTCCCCCCCAAGCATCTGGGCAAAGAGTTGCGTCTTGATAGAAAAACATACAGAGGTGGTGCAAGATGCACCTTGGAGAGATCCTCCTTGCTCAGTTGCTCCCATGCGCCCAGCACCTCTGAGGACTTTGCTGGGTATTCCACTTTAGAACATTTCTGTTCAATCTTAAGGACTAGGACCTTGGTTTTTTTTTTGTAATGTTGCATTAAAAAAAGGATTCTTGGGATGCCAGATTCTATACGCAGTGCTGTTTCCTGTCTGGGTATTGATATGTGGCCCTGATCACAGCTATTTGTGGCTTCTTCCCTGTTGTCACTGCTGAGGGGCCGTGGGAGGAAACGGCTGAGGAAGGCCCGCCATTGTCTCCAGCCCAGCTGTAGGGCCAACAAAGGCAGCAGCTTGTCAGCAGTGCCACAGCGCATCCCACCAGCAGGCCTTCGCAGTGGGATTTAAGTACAGGGCAGATGCCAGCTAATTACACCGTTTCCCCAAACTCGATGCTGTGATGTGCTAAATGCAGGGTACCGGCGATGCAGCGTAGGGCAAGGGAGCTTTTGAACCATCACCACCCCCAAGCATCGAATTAAGCCATCACCAGGGGTGTGTGGGATTACGAGGGAAGGTGGTGTGAAGTCTTGAGCAGTCTGACTGGTTGCAAAGGGGATGGGAAGCCTTGGATCGTGCCTTTCTCAGAAGCTGGCCAGTGGAAGCTGCTCCTTTAAAATAAATAATAATCCTGTCTTCCTAACACAGAGAGAGCCAGTGTGTTGCTCTCCAGATGTTGATAGACTACAACTTGCAAACTACAACTTCAAAGGATGTGAGACCTCAATCTTAACAAAAGCTGAATTTCAAAAGCGGGCTAGTGGGTGACTAGCTTGAATTGTTGGAATGATTGATGTAATTTTAATGTAAGTTTAATAAATAACACCATTGAACATGATTGAGAACAACCAAAATATGCAATTAAAATAGATATACAAACATACATAGAGCTCGAAAGCTTGCATAACACAATTTCTTACTCTCTTACGTATCTGAACGTGCCAGCTTCACAAGGGAGTCCTATTGTGAAGGCTTTGCAAAATAATAATGCACACTATCAAGATAGTCTAACCCAAGTCTGTCACCAAATGTGTTTTGACCTTTATGAGGTGTTCTTCAGTGGACAATATGAATAATTATTGGCTGTATGTTACTTAGCTCCTTTTAGGTCTTGATTGTAGTGAATATGGCCTATATAATGTAATATATATGTGTGCTGTTCAGTCGGTTGGTCTAGAACTGGTCAATGGATGTTTTAAATCTAGAGTAAGTTATAGAAAAATGCAGTGAAGAATATCTCATAGAGGAGTATAGATATCGCATGTAGGTTGCATTTAATTAGTAACTAATTGTTATGCCGGCCCAATATTTTGAATATGACAAATGCTTAGAAATAGGGCTAGGATGGTACAGTCAAGTCCCAAGCTTCTAGAACAAGGTGGGGGAACCTTTGGCCCTCCAGATGTGGCAGAAGAGCTTTGGACCGGGTCTCTGGGCACCAAACACAGATGGTGCTGTTGACCATCTCTGTGCGCTGCACACCACGCACCTCAGCACTCTTCCCTAAGGGCGAGGCCTTGCCTTCCAGGATAATGCGGGAACAGCCCTCGGTTGTCCTGGGCGTGGCTCACACGGTTGTGAAGCGGATGTCGTCCTTTGTGAGGCAGATCGACTTCGCCCTGGACTGGATGGAAGTGGAAGCGGGGCGAGCTGTTTATCGGTAGGGTTTTGCGCACAAAACGGAAAGCTCGCCGTGCCCTTTTGCCCCCAGGTGGGATGAGGGTGGGCGGACGGGTGCGACTCCCCCAAAATGGCCTCACAGGCCAAATGGGGAGGCCTGATGGGCCACAGTCACCAGTGGGGAAGAGGTTCCCCACCCCTGACATAGACGATTCTGAACCCACCCGAAAACAGACCCAGGATGGAGACTGTGCCGGAGGCTCTCCCTGTCTTTAACTGGGATGTGGGATGTTCCTTCGCAGACAGGGCGACAGCTCAGATTGCACCTACATTGTGCTGAATGGTCGGCTCCGCTCTGTCATCACGATGGACGATGGGAAAAAGCAGCTGACGGGTGAATACGGCCGTGGGGACCTGATTGGCGTGGTAAGAAACTGGTGGCTTTTCCTCCCCCCTCCTCCCCCCTCCTCCCCCCAGTTTATGAATTAGATTGGGACAGGCCTGAGCCAAAGCAAAGATACAACAGGATAGGGAGCTGCTTGAACTGAACTGATTATTTCTGAGATGCTGATGGAAGTTGGGGGCAACGGGTTCCAGGGGGAATCCGTGGGCAGCTCTTCCTGGCCCTCAGTCATGAGTTGTTCAAGCTGAGGAGCCAAGCCATCTTTGTAGGGCCAAAAGGAACCTCACTGGGTCTCTTTGTGTCACCTGACCCCCACCGGCAGTGGTGGGGAACCTGTGATCCTCCAGAAGTAGCTAGACCACAGCTCCCGTCCATCTCAGCCAGAGAAGAAGCCAAGTGGAATTACCCTGGAGGGCTAGCATTGATGCCTTCAGGGTAGGAACTCCTTTGCACTCTGATTCCCAAACTGTGTGCCATAAGAAACAAATTCTTCAAGCCTCTGGTGAACCCAAAGTTCTTTCCCCACACAGTTATATTCGTTGTATCTCTGCATGACTCTCTGCTCTAGACTTTCCTCCACCTAATCAGGTTTGACTGCAGGTGACTAAATCTGCACTAGTTTATTATTTATTTATTTTTATTATTTCTTAAACTTATATACCGCCCGACTAGCAATAGCTCTCTGGGCGGTTAACATAAAATACAATAAAATTACAGAATCTGATACAACAAGCATATAAAAACTACACAATCTAAAACCAAGTTACAAACATTTAACTAAGATTAAAATGCCTCAGAGAAGAGAAAGGTTTTAACTTGGCGCTGAAAAGATGATAGTGTCAGCGCCAAGCGTACCTCCACGGGGAGACTGTTCCACAATTCGGGGGGCGCCACTGAGAAGGCCCTAGATCTCGTCACCACCCTCCGGGCCTCCCTATGCGTCGGGACCTGGAGGAGGGCCTTCGTAGTAGACCGTAGTGTACAAGCCAGTTCATATCAGGAGAGGCGTTCCGACAGATATCGTGGTCCCGCGCCGTATAAGGCTTTATAGGTTAACACCAACACTTTGAATCTGGCCCGGAAGCGTATTGGAAGCCAGTGCAGGCGAGCCAGCACAGGTGTTATATGCTCAGACCGCTTAGTTCTTGTTAGCAGTCTAGCCGCCGCATTTTGCACTAGCTGTAGCTTCCGAACCGTCTTCAAAGGTAGCCCTACGTAAAGCGCGTTGCAGTAGTCCAAACGCGAGGTTACATGAGATTGTGGGATTGTTCATTCAGCCGCTTCTGATGCAGCAGAATTACCTGCTCTTGGAGTAGGCTGGGCACAGCATCTCTGCATGAGTTACTGCTCTGGTCTTGGCCTCCATCCTATTGACCTTGGCTGGGCCTTAGTGGGTACAATTAGCTCATTCAGTCATTTCTGTGCAAAGGGGAGCAGAGTGACTTGCCATCAGAGAAGGCTGCTCATTGTATCTCTGTGTGGTTTGCTGTTCTGGGCTTCTCTTTTTCCATCTGGAGGCAGGCCCAGAACAGTGGTGTGGAAAAACCCAGAATCTGGGCCTTTCTGAGAGCAGGTAATATTCGTCCTCTTTTGCGTTCTGAAATTGAATCTCTTTGGGTTATAAGACTGCATTGTCTCCATTTTCTTTTTCATCTTAAAAAACATTCTTATTTTATATTTTGAAGCCCAAAACATTCTTATTTTATATTTTGAAGCCCATACCTCTTGTTGCCTGTGTTCTCAGAGAAATGTGTTACACTTCTACAAATATATAATACACAATTAATGTCACTTGGCTCTTGGAATATGCACTTTAATGAATTCATAGATTCCAAAAACGTATACTTTTAAGAATCTTAATAACTCCTTTTCAAAAATAACAAGCTCCAGTGTGACATTCTGGCTATAATATCTGTTCCAACGAGAGGTTTACAGTCTTCATGCATATATCATCTTTTTAATTAAGAAATATTTTGCCTCTACTGGCAGCAGAATTAATTATGTACAAAAAGCATGGAGGCAGTGTTTGTTTTGCTTTTAACGGGTTGCAGAATTTAATGTATCCTGCTGCAGAATCTGTGTTTGTGTGTAAGTAAAATGTGTATAATTTTAAAGCACAGAGAACTTCTGTCCCTTGTGGCCTCCCTTTTAAGTAAACTCTGAAGGAAAACAAAAGATTTCAAAGGCTTTACAACAGCAGCATTGAGCCCGTGATATATTGCCACAAAGATTAAATTAAATTAGCAAATGCTGCTTTGAGCCAGCTTGTGAGACAGTGAATTCCATTTTACGCTCCAAGAGTTAGGGATATTATAGTCTGCTCTAAACATTTCAGGTAATTCAGGTCATAAATATTAGTGGGATGAGATGACCAGCAGGGTGGGGGACGCAGACACTATCAGTCAAGCCCATTCAAATGTGTTTGTCCAGTATGCAAAGATTCGCACTGCTAGTTGTGTGCCCAACAGAGCTTGTTTCTCAGTCACTCCCCATCATTCCTTCTGTTTCACATGGTAACCTACTTCCGAAACTGAAGGGGGCTTTCAAAAGTAAGATGACAAGTAAACACAATTTGGGTCTAAAGTAGATAATTGGATCCTGGCTGCAGAAGGTTCCCCCCCCCCTTTAACCATTGAAATGAAACTTGCACCTCTCATCCATTTACCATTTTGAAAGCGTCTCTGAACGCATCTCTCTCATTGATGATGATGAAGTCCTGAAATCGGAAAGGAGGTTGATCTTTGACACACACACACCCTCCAAAAGGCTGTGGCCGAACGATTAATTTTGGGTTGTTTTGGTCACATTCTTTGCCTGAGCACTCGTTCGCTTGCTGTATTTATGCGACCGCCCAGCAGCATATGCTCCTGGGATGGTTTGTGGAAGATTTGAAAAGATAAAAATGGCAATATCAAAACAGTCAAAAGCAGCCTAAAAATAGTTCTTTTCAAGAGGAGGAGGAGAAATGGAACAATTCAGAAATGCAGAGAGACAATAAAAATGCAAATAATAGGCTGAGCAGCCCCAGCCTGTAAATCATGAGTTGGCAAATGTAAAGGTCTTTGCCGGGTGCCAGAAAGATAATAAAATTGACCCCCAGGTGAACCATTTTGAGGTCATTAATAAGTTTCTCTATAGAATGCTGAGCACCATTTAGGAACGCAGGAAGCTGCCTTGAAACAAATGAGTCCATTGGCCCATTGAGCTCAGTATTGTCAACACCCAACGGGTAGCTGCTGTCCACGGTGACAAAACCTGCTCTTGTTTCCGTGAGTGTTGCAAGGCCAAAGGTGATGCGAGTCCAGACTTCTTGACCTGCCCCTCAGAACTCTTCCCCCAGGGCCATAACCCCTCCCTGGCCCTGCTTTTCACCCACCTTGAGTGTCTCTACCTGCCTGGCATGCATCCTTTGGACTCTGACAATGCCTCTTGCTTGTCTGGAGGGAAGATAGAGAGGGTGGTGGGTCGGTGGGTGGGTGGATGTAAACTAGGGTACTGTACAGAAGTGAAATTTACATTGGTTGCTCCACCCACTTTTGCCTCTGGCCCCACCCACTGCTGGCATGTGGCCCCCGGAACGTCACCCAGAAGGGTACATGGCCTTCAGCCTGAGAAAGGCCCCTCACCCCACCCCCCATGCTAGATGGACTGATCCAGCAGGTCTGATCTTACATTCTGAGAAACTGAGGTGGCAGAGAAGGCTGTAGGGAGGAAGGCTGAAGAGGGTATAAGAACTGGCAGCAAGAATGTCCCAAGAAGAAGCCAAATCTGTGACTGCAGCCTCCTCAGTCTTCATTTCAGCTTTCCAGTTTCACTGTCTTTCATATTTGGTTTCTCACTGCTGATACGCACGCACACACACCTTAGTTCCTTCATCTCCTTTAAAAGAACACACATACCAAGGTGTTTTAGTAGTAGTAGTAGTAGTAGTCGTCGTCATTGTTGCCACTGCCGCTGTCGCAGCAACAGCTTGACACCTGAAGGTCCCCAAGTGACTTACACAGTGTTAAAACATAAACAAATAAAACACACTATAAAACAACAATAAAAAACAAAACAATAGCAATAGCACCTCTGTACCTTTTTAGTGTTTTTAAATTAATTTATATACCACTTAAACCTGCCCAAATGACTTCTAAGCAGTTTCCAAGTATAAAATCAATTATAAAATCCATGCGTAGTGAAAATATGCAAGGAAACGGTTCCAGCAAAGCACTGGATGCATCTGTAATTAAAATACACAATAAAATAAACCAGTTTAAAAAGCATAGTAAGTAAAGCAATGAAATTGGAAAGCTCAGGTTCAGGGTGTTATTGATACCTTGCAAGTATCTTGAGTTCAAGCTCATTTGTACTTTTTTTTTTTGGTAGATACGGAGTTGAGGCTTGCAAATAGGTCCTGCCTGCCCCAGATTGTTGCTGCTCCCTTTCAGTGGGGCAGAAGAGATGATCCTCCCCCCTTTGGATGCCTGTCCTAATCTCAGACTTTGTTTGGCTCCGTCTGACAACACAAATCAGATTAGTCTACCCCAGAAGCTGAGAGAGAGGGAGGGAGAACACTCCGGCAGACGTCTCTGAACAGCCAGGGTCCTTTTCAGTGTGAAAAGACTTGGCTGTGTAGGGGTTTTGTGGTACAAAAGCTGGCCTTATGTCGGTAGAGCCCGGCTCCCTTGGCAAGGAGGGTGAAGAGCTTTCCAAAGGGACATGCTGTACTCGGCGCAACCTTTAAAGTTTCAGTCCCGTTGAATGTTCCTCCTCTGGTCTCTGCACACTACCCCATTAAGGGTGTGCGCATGTGCACCACAATTCCACGGGGTGCAAAAGGCTACCTTGTGAAAACTTCCTTAAGGTGATTTATATGATATCGTCATCATGTGTATCTATATTTTGGAAAGATGTTGCTCTGTCTGTTCTCTATGCATTCAGACACCTCTTAAGACGCTGTTACCAAATTTGGCGTGATGGTTCCTGAGAAGCAGGTGTTTGTCTATGTTTGGGTACAGTTGGATGCCATCTTGAATGAAGATGTCAGACTGAACCTTTAAAAAAATACACGGTATGGTGTATTATAATTAATCCAACAGCATTAGAATGCAAGTGCATGACTTTTTTTGTCACTAAGAAACTAAAAAAATTATCCACTTATAAACCTCAGAATGTTGTGTTTTCTTAGAATTCCCAAGCAATGCTGAGTATTATGTTTGGGCAAAACAAATCAATGCAGTGTGGCCTCTCAGGATGTGATTTTTGGCCTGGAAGGAGGGAAAGTTGGTGTGTTTTTAAGGGAGGAGGAGTATCTTCTTTCCTCTGTCTTCTTCCTCTCCCCGCTCCTCCCCTGCTGGACTTCTCTTCATCCTGTCCTATATTCCATTGATCCCCTTTCCTCCAAAGGACAAGAGTCAGCATCTTAACACTGAACTTGTCTGTATCTCCTGCGTTCAGGGAGGCCTCCTGGGCCAAAGGTTGTAACCCTTGTATTTAGTTATTTTAAAGCATTTTAAAAACCACACTGCTTTTTTAAAAAACCTCAAAGTGCAATCCCAAAATGCAGCGTCAGAACAATAAACCAGTCTCATTAAAAACAGAGGTGCAACATAAAAACCCAGTAAAGCAGCATTATAAAAACAGATAAAAGCGGGAATTCAGAGACAACAGAGTCCTATCTAAGTCGAGGAAAGTCTGGGTAGACAGATCTGTCTTTACAAGACATCTGAAACAACTGGTGGATGATGTTCCCTGTAGGGGGGGCACTCCCCATGGCAAGAGCAATGAGTGGACAGTGCCCATTTTCAAGGCACTGCCCTGTGATGTTCATCCTGTGATGAGGATACAGTACCACGTGTCAAATTTCCCCAAGTGATCTATGTGATCTTACAGGCCTGTAAGCTTGTACTGAACCTTATGTGAGCGATGGGAGCAGGATGGAACTGGAGAGCGTGTAACGTGGTTAGCAAGGAGACAGGAGAATGCGAGTGATGTCAGTGAAGAGTAAGCAATGGGCAGAGAGGGAAGGACAGTGATGGCAGGCTCGGGAAAGTGAGAGCTATAGTGTGTGTGCATAAAAGTTGTTGTTTATTCTGTGTTTGTGATACTGAGTTAATTTTCATATCCTGTGTTCACCCAAAATAATAATTAGTAGTAGTGGTAGTAGTATTTTCCCCCTTCCCAAAGTAACTTAGACAATAAAATAAAATAACAAAGACATTAAAATCAGGTAAAAACAGCAATAAAACGCTCACTTGACAATACAGTAATACCTCAGTTAATGAATCCTCCAGGAACAAGCTCCCTTGAACTAAGGCTTTTTTAAAGGTGAAACTGACAAGCTTTGCTTTGCAATGGATAAACTTTCAAGCCTGTCTTTGCTTTAAGATGAAACTGACTAGCCTGTGTCTTTGCTATCAATAAACTGGCATGCCTGTGTATTTGCTGTGCATTAAAGAGATCTGGTACTTTCTCCCAGGGCTGGGGAGGGAAGGATCCAATACAATTCAGAGGAGGAGAAGGAGTGGGAGTGGGTGGGTGCCAGGTAGGCACCCTTTAAAGCTCCTGTTGAAGCTGCCCCCACCATCTAAGGGCCGGTGTGGGAACCTATCCCTATTCTTGCCATGTTATTCCTACCCCTGGTACCAAAGTCTCTGTTAAAGAAGTAATGTCCAGGACGCATCTACTTTGCTAACTGAGGTATTACTGTATATTTAAAAGGAACAATTCCTACCCACCTCACTTAAAAGATGTGCACCACGAAGGGCACTGTATAACATCTTATCTGTAAAGTAAATTATCTGTGAAGTAAACCTACTCCAGGAACATTTCTTTTGCAGCCTGGTAGGGTTTGCACACACCCTGTCCCCAGAAAATATTGCTTTTACAGCCCCTTGGGAGGGGGGGGATAGCTGGGGGCTGATGGGAACTGTAGTCCAAAACACCTGGAGGACACCAAAGGCTGCTTTAGGAAAAACTTTGATTTCTAAAGAGAGAGAGTGAGAGTGTGTGCGTGTGTAATATATTAAACCATTCCCTAGCTCCTCTTGCGACAGGGAAAAAAGAGACCCAAATGGCAAGTGACGTCCGTTCCCTCACCACAGTCCATTAGTTGCTAGGTGCTGGGCTGGCTTGAGTGCTCTCTCTCCGTTTCACCCGGGCTGCTGGTGCTTATCGGGGTGTGGTGTGCCACCAGGAGCCAGGCGGCGTTCCCATGCGGGGAAATGTCAGTGCCTCCCTCTGAGCAGCGGGTGGCGTTGCTGTGCTCAGCACGAGGTCTCATTAGGCGACGGCTGTGTTTGAAAGCGACTGACCGGCAAAGCCAGCTGCAGCTTTTTCAAAGGAGGATGAAGCTGTACTTCTCTGTTGCCTTTTAAAAACAACAACCCAGCACCGTCCCATTGGATCTAAGCATGAAGACCTTCCGTGAATTAGAACAGAACCGTCTGAACCTATCCAAATGGGAGATGAATTGGGCAGCCTCCAGAGTGGGGGGAAGGGAGGAACCTTTGGACCACAGGCCAAACCTGCCATGCCAGGCTTCCCTATTTGGCCCACGAGACTGTTGTGTCTTGAAACCAGGCCCACCTGCGTCCCATGTGTGACGTCAAGTTGGGGCAGGTGGAGATGAGGCTGCAGGAAGCAGGACTGAAAACCTCCCAATGCATCAGTCGATGCGTGGGAAGCTCAGTCCTGCTTGGCTCGGGCACCTCACACACACACACACACACACCTGAGCAAAGCAGGATTGATGAGGGAGCTCATCCCTGCTTTGTGCAGCATCACTCCACCCCGCCCCGGTGGGCCAAGATGGGCGAGACCGCCCACCTGTCACTCATATGCTGCCAGATAGTTGCCAGGTAGGTGGGGGAGATAACAATCTGGCCCACTGGACCAAAAAGATTCAACATCCCTGCTCTAGAGCATGAGTAGCCAATGCGGTGCCCTCCAGATGCAGCGATGGCTGGTGCCCTTTGGGACCGGGATCAGGGATGATGGGAGTTGTACTCCAGCAATGTTTGGAGGGCACCACGTTGGCTATCCCTGCTTTGAGTATACCCTTTCCTGTGTTTTCATGCAGTACTTCCTAAAGCTTTTTTTAAAAAAGATGTTTTTAAAGACGTTTTGTTTTAATATATTGTAAAGTCTGTTTTTATGGTGTTTCGGCATTTTTGTTTGCCGCCCTGGGCTCCTACTGGGAGGAAGGGCAGGATATAAATGTAATAAATAAATAAATAGATAAATTTCTGATACTTAAAGCACACTTGTATATATGTGGTGTTTTTTCTCTCAGTTAAACATTTGAGTCTCACTTTGCTCTTGCATCCAAAATGGTTTATCTTTAGAAAATACACACAATCTATCTCATATATCTATTTATCTATTTAGTGATAAATAGGAATATAGGCAATTATTACCTTTATACTGAAGCAGACCCACTGGCCCATCTAGTCCAGTCTTGTTTACACTTATTGGCTGTGGCTCTCCAGGGTTTCAGACATGGGTCTCTCCCAGCCCTACTTAGAGATGCCGGGGACTGAACCTGCTTGTGGTATGTTTCCGTTGTGGCAGCACTATGGCGGTTGCTGGTACCATCTGGACAGTGCTGTGGCGGTTATCGGTGCCATCTCAGCAGCGACTTTCCCTTCTCCCCATCTTAGGTCGAAGCCTTAACCCACCAGCCCAGGGCAACAACGGTGCATGCAGTTCGTGATTCTGAGCTGGCCAAGCTTCCTGAGGGAGCACTTACTTCGATCAAACGCAAGTTCCCCCAGGTAAGCTGATGGGCTTAGATAAATGCTAAGATTCTTGACTTCTGTGCTTTTAAAAAAAAAAAAAACAGCAAGTTTCTAGCCCTTACAGCTGCAAAGATATGCTTGGAAAAAGATGTATGTTCCATGCCTGCTGAAATGTCAAAAGTTGACGATGGGGCGACTGAAGCTGAATTGGCATCAGTGTCCCTTGTGGCTTCTTGCTCTTCTCTATGACAAGCAGAAACAGGATACATTATGCAAAACGTTATGCAAAATAGCGTGACTTATTCGACTGGCACCAAATAACAGTTTTTGAAGAGATTGTTGTTCCACATGCTTGACTGGCTAGTTAAACAGTCCTATTCCACCTTTAATCAGTGATTTCAAGGCAGTTTACAAAACTTAAAAACAAAACCAGCAGGGTCGGGCTGGGGGAATGCAATTAACAGGGAGCTAAAAATATTTAAAAGTATTAAATGTGTTTTATACATTTGCAGTTTGCAGCATGTAGCTTTTCTAAAGCTTGAAACTGGAGTCGACCATATAGAGTGCAGAATTTAATTTTACCTGTGAATTATCCACAGCTTATCTAGCATCCCACCCTTTCCTCAAGGAACTCAGGACACTGTATTGTACTTCTCTCCCCACCACCACCTTTAATTCTCACAGCAACCTTATGAGGTAGGTTATGTTGAGAGATAGAGACAGGCCCACGTTCATCACCTGTTGAGGTTTATTGACTATGCAGGGGTTTCCCATGGTCTTTCTGGGCCGCGTTTGACACTAACCGCTACATCAGCCTTTCCCAACTAGTGGGCCACCAGATGTTGCTGGACTACAACTCCCATCAGCCCCAGGGAAAGGCTGTGCTACATTATGGTGGCAACGGACAAAAACACTGGAAGAGCCTGGCTACTGGATCAGGCCAATGGCCCATCTAGTCCAGCACCCTTTTCTCACAGTGGCCAACCAGCTGCAAGAGCACTCTCCCCTCCCACAGTTTCCATCAACTGGTATTTGGAAGCATTCTGCCTCTGACCATGGAAGAAGAGCATAGCCGACGTGGCTAGTAGCCACTGATAACCTTATTCCTCCATGCATTTGTCTTAAATCCTCTTTTAAAGCCATCCAGGCCGGTGGCCATCACTGCCTCCAGGAGCGGATGTATCTTTTTCCTGGGCTTATGTTTAGGGCAGCCTTTCCCAACTAGTGGGCCACCAGATTTTGCTGGACTACAACTCCCATCAGCCCCAGCATTCCTGACCATTGGCCATGCTTGCTGGGGCTGATGGGAGTTGTAGTCCAGCAGCATCTGGTGGCCCACTAGTTGGGAAAGGCTGGTTTAGGGTTTCTCTGAAAGCCTTTTTGCTCCCTTTTGTTCCTCTTCATTTTCCTCAAGATGGCTTGGTGGAGGCTCTCTTGTGTTTTTGAAAAGAGGAACCTAACCAAGGACCCTCCTGGGCCTAGCATGTGTCTTGCGTTTTTAAAATGAAGTGCACTGCACTGTGAAATTCAACAGCTGGGTTGTTGAAAACCACCTGCGTGATGTGACTATGTGGGCTCAGCGAACGCTGCCAGAAATGCGCACACAGGGCCAGCTCAAGGTGGGCGGTCAGGCTCAACATGCCGCCGCCTCTGCCTCTCGGCATAGTGTGTTAGACAAAAAAAGAGCACTTGTGTGCAGACATACGCGCATGTGCATCTAGGTCAGTATTACCTGCCCTGGGGTGGCCCCCCAGTTGATGATGGACTCCAGCTCCCATCATCATTGGCTATTGGCCATGCTGGCTGAGACTGATGGGAGTTGGGAGTCCCAACAACAGCAGGAGGGCCACGTGTTCTGAGCTGACGGACGGCATTTCTTTGAGGTTTCATACAGGGCTCTTTCCTGGCCCTGTCAGGGACTCACTCTGGGGACCTTTTGCATGCAAAGCAGGTGCTCCATCTCTTAAGAGATGGAAGTTGTGCACATCTCCAGGCCCGCCCACCCCCTTCATCCCTGGGTCGGCAGGAGGAGACGTCGGGAAGACACCTTCTGATTTCTTGACTATTGTCTCCATTTTGGTTAATGACTGGGCCAAGGTATTGATAGTCCTTGACAAGTTCAATGTCCTCATTGTCAACTTTAAAGTTACATGAATCTTCCATTGTCATTACTTTAGTCTTCTTGACATTCAGCTGTAGTCCTGCTTTTGTGCTTTCCTCTTTAACTTTCATCAGCATTCGTTTCAGATCATTACTGCTTTCTGCTTCATCTTGGTCCAATCCCACTTTCCATATGATATGTCCAGCATATAGATTAAACAAATAGGGTGATAAAATACACCCCTGTCTCATGCCCTTTCCGATTGGGAACTGGTCGGTTTCTTGGTAACTGTATGCAGGGCCAAAATCAATTCATATTGGCGATTGGGGGGAGGGCAGGAAGAGATCTTTTGGCCCCTGACTAGCCTTGCCAGCTGTCTTAAATGCAGGTCTTCTGGCTGGCCCCACTGAATGGCATTTTCCCTCCACTCTCCGGGTTTCTGTGCTGCTGCCCTGACTATTAACTTGCGATTCTACTCTTTTTTTTAAAAAGGCTCTTTTTTTCTACTCTATATTTAGAAGGAAGCTCCATCTGCGTATTATTGCCAGAGAGGCTGTTGTTGTCTTCATATGGAAATGGGGCCATGGAACTGGTTTGGGATTTTATTTATTTATTTCAGTTTTAACAGGCAGTGCCAGGTAGGAGAATTCTTCCCCCCAACTAAAGCACGTCGTTTTTTGTTTTTCAACTGAAGCAGGTGAATAAAACAGGTCCTCTTTGTGTACTGGCACGCATCTGAGAATAAGCTAGGGCAGGGGTCACCTGCCTGCTTGGACCAGAGGACACCAGTTCGAATTTTGAGAAAGTGCTGTGGCCACCGGTCATAAAAATATCTGCCATGGGGCCTTGGCATAACGTAGAATTAGAGAGTACTCATGGTGAAGCTTTCCCCATAATGGAGAAGAAGATGCTAGAAAGGATGGACCATTGGCCTGATCCAGGAGCCAGGTGCTTAATGTTTTTATGCTGTCTCTTGGTAGCCTTGCAGAAGTTTTTGAACTACAACTCCCATCAGCCCAATCCAGTGGCCATGCTGGCAGGGGCTGATGGGAGTTGTAGTTAAAAAAAAAGTAACTTTTCCAAGGTCTGACATCCACCCCTCACCCTCTTCAGCTCAAACCACAGAACCGCACTCCCCTCACACCAACTGTCATTCTCACATATATACCTTCAACCACCCATGCACTCAGCCAATCACAGCGTTCCTCAACATTCTATCACGTACTCCATCCCCAACTCTCTCTACTTACCATACTTACACTACAAAACCCGCACTTACCATAAATACTGTACAAATATAATAGGGGCATCACAGACTACATCTCCCATCTTCCTTGAACCGCTAGCCATGCAGGCTGGGGCTGAGGGGAGTCTAGAGTCCCAACAACATCTGAAGGGTACAATGTCGACTGCCCCTGTGACCTTGAGTGATCAGGAGAATCGCCACATTATGTGTTCTGGTGGAGATGTCATGCTATCAATGTGCATTTTTTTTTAAAAAAAATGATGATTTGATAGAGCACCTGCAAAAGGTGGCTGTTGCCCTTTCAGAAAAACAAAACATATCACACCCTCACCCACCCTCTCCTTAGACCTTTGCCATACAGTACATGCACTCTTCCTGTGAGCTACATGCGTAGTGGGCCAGTCAAAAAAAAATACGTCGATTGACATTTGTGTGTGGAGGTGCTAGTCCGTAGCTTCTAGTTTGGGGTTGATGGAGTTGCCTCCCTCTGTTCTGAAGTTTTCTCTATCCATAAACTTTGAAAAACTGTTGAGATACACAGGAAAGCAACTAAGATAAAGCCAAATTAGACAGTGGCCTGTGTCCAGTATTAACCCTACTCAGAGTAGACCCATTGAAACTGATGGACATGAGCTAACTTGGGTGCATCAATTTCAGCTGGCCTACTCTGAGTAAAATTTAGTTGGGTGCAACACATAACCACTACCCAAAACTGAAGGACCAGGGTAGTGGTGGTTTAGAGTGTTCTCCATGAATCATGTTCAAATCCAGACTTGGTACGTATTTGGGTGACCTTGAACTTGTTGCCAGCCACTTCTGCCTCCCCAGGGTTTTCGGATAACTGCCATGTTTGTTGCCCTAAGATCCTTGGAAGAATGACAGAGATTCACAAGGGATAAATAAAAGTTTAGGAAAACTAGCAGTAGTCAAAGGTGTATACATTCATCCATATACACACACACACATATACCCCTTTGGCTAGGGGTTAAGGTATTTTTTTGTGTAAGGTGTGTGTTTTGTCATCTTTGACACCCTGCACGTTTACAGGGTATTTCAAAACAAAAAACTATTTCAAACCAGTCTTGTTAGCCTTTCTGGGAGACATTCACATTAAGGATAGAGGCAGGTTTTTTGGTGGGGAGTGAGTCACCAGGATTTGGGCTTGGCAAGCAATCTGTTTTGTGCTTCATGTGGTGATGTCCTTTGGGTCCTGGTTGGGAAAGTGATTAATGGTTTTCATGTGCAGTATTTGCATTTTTCTAAAGCCAGGGTCTTGGCTCTCCCCCCAGATCCATAAAAGGGTCGCCTTAACATTTAATCTTTTTAAAAAGCCCAGCTTCGAGCTCTTTGTAAATGCAGTGCATAAATCCAGAGGCGTCTCTGGGAACCACAATAAATTACCTCTGTCATGCCCCCCCCCCCCAAGAGGGGACAAGTCCTTGGAGAGCTGCACGGTTGCTTAGGTCTCATAACATAGGCGCTGTGGTTGCAATTTGCAGCCTCGTTTCTACTGCTGCAGGCATGTGTGGGATGACAGAGGCTTCAGAGTGATCAGTCGCTTCCAAGCCACGCTTTATCGAGTTGGGAACGGTGCAGAAAAAGCAGAAACCATCAACTGGTTGAAGCACTCTTACTGCAAAGGCAGTGAATGTATTTGAGACTTTCTCACACAATTTTGCTCTCCCCCCCCCCCATCATAAGCACGAGAAGCTTCACTTTGATTTTTAAAAGAAAGTGAAAATAATCAGAATGCGGATGCCACACTGGGCCATACCTTGTGCGTTCTGGATTGTGGATGGATGAAAGAGTGAATGTGCATTGTTCTCGTAAATGGGTTTGGATCTTAGATAGAGGTTGCTGAAATTATGGGTTACCGGAGTAGGCCCATTGAAACAAATGGATCTAACTTGGTTATGTCTTTTAGTTTCAGTGGGCCTACGTGGAATAGGACCAGCATTGGATGCAACCCCATGAATGCTGGGAGTTGTGAATTTTCCCCTCCCCCTCTATAAATGCTAGAACTCAGAGTTGCCCAAGGAAATTAGTCAGCAGTTGGTTCGGAGCCAGACAGAAGGAACTACAGTTTCCCTTGAAGCGTTGTTTACCTAGAGCATTGGTTTTCAACTTGTGTGTCAGGACCCACTACGGGGTGACTGCCTGAGCTAAGGTGGGTCTCGGTTCTGTACAAATGTAAAATTAAAAAATGGGTCCCCAAATGCATGTTGGGGTCCTTGGTCTGCAAAGGGGGGAGGTCTGTTGACTAATCGACTACCATGCAATACGATAGCTACTCACTTAGATGGTGATAGCTATTGAACCATGACAGTGAAATGGAACCTCTGTGTACAGTAGCAGTATATCACTGAATACTGGGTGCTGGTGGTAAGGAGCAGAGCCAAGCCATCGCCTTTGCGCCCTGCTTATGAGCTTCGCAGAGTATCTGGCTGGGTGCTGTTCGACTTGGAACCTGTCCCAGCAAACGCTTTCTCGCGCATTCCTGTGCACAAAATGTGTCAGAATTCAGATGGGTAGCTTAGTGGAAAAGCGTGTTTTATATCAAAGATGCAGATCCTGCCTAATTTTCAAAAGAAACTCAAGGCTGGCCACTAATCCAAATGTCACACAACCAGGATTCCTGAAATACTGTCTCACCACTTATAAACCCAGCCGATCCCTGCGCTCTGCAGGTGAGGGCCTCCTGCAGATACCATCTTATCAGGAAGTCTGTTTGCACAATATAGGAATCAAGCCTGTAGTGTTGTTGCGCCTACACTTTGGAACTCCCCAGTCCCCCCCACCCTTTAAATATTAGACAGTCACCGTCTCTGTTGCCTTTTTGGCACCTTCTGAAGACCTTTCTCTCCCAACAAGCCTTTTCAGGAGAGATCTTTATCTTGGTCTGCTCCGATATTGAGATTATTTTTAAGAAAAGATGTTTTCATTGTTTTATCACATGTGTGTTTGTCGCCCTGGGCTCCTTTTGGGAGGAAGGGCGGGAGATAATTTTAATTAATAATCATAATAATTATATTAAAAATATATCACAGGCCTCATTCCTAGCCTTTACCAAAATAATGAGGTTAAAAAACCCCACAGGAGTAGTTTTCAAAGCAGTCTTCAAAATTAAAGCGACTTCAAGTTGGCACTCTCTCTTCTCCCCGCGCCCTCCAACCAGCCAGCTAGCTTTAGAGTTTCCTCCCCCCGCAACCCACAGTTTTGTCTGAAGCTGTTCTGTGCTTCAGCAGGGATCTCTCATGCCCCACGTTTTGGCCGCCCTCAGCAATATTGGAAGAGCTCATGCGTACAGTTGGGAATGTCTGCAGTTTTTGTTTTCGTTACTGGCATAAGACTAGTAGAATCTCTCTCTCTCTCTCTCTTTATGTAGAAAAAAAGCCCCTGTGTGCCCTTTTTTTAATATATGAGCGAAACGTTCAGCGTGCTTTAAAACTCCAAGGAAATCGCATGCCACTCGCCTCGCTCAAATCAGAAATTGATGTTCCTTGTGCGTTGCCATGGCAGCGACGGAGTGACTCACCCAGTGGCAGCAAGCAACCCGCCGTGCGCTCACTCAGAGAGCTGTGTTGGGGTTTGTGTGTGTGTGTGTCTTCTTCAGCAAGTCATCACGTGAAGGAACGCAGTCTCTAGCAGAGTGCTGCAAATTCCTCTCTCTGTGACCTTGGAACATTAACAGGCAGGGCCATGAATAAGCTGCCCTTTTAATTCCCCTTTTACCTACCTACCCACCCACCCACCTGAAAATCTTATGCCAAGTAAAGGTGGCTTCTTCTGTCTGTGAGTAATAAGTAAATTTGGATGTGAAAATGTGCACACACACACACACTTCCAGTTGTGTCTTGCATAATTTAATCTGCTGCCTCTGGGGAAGGGCAAAATGTACGGCACTGAGGTTGTAAGGCAGGTTCAGGGAACCTTCGGCCCTCCAGATGCCGCCGAACGACAGCTCCCATCAGCCCCAGGAAGCATGGTTAACGGCCAGGGGTGCAGGGAGTTGTTGTTCAATTTCTGGAGGGGCCAAAGGTCCCTCACACCTGGTGTGAGGGCTGTCGCTCAGGGGTAGAGCATCTGCCTTGCGTGCAGAAGGTTCAATCCCCAGCAGCATCTCCAGGTAGAGCAGGGAAGAGACTCACTGCCTGAAATCCTGGAGAGCTTCTGCCAATGTGTACTGAGCTAGATGGACCAAGTGGTCTGATTCAGCATAAATCAGCTTCCTTTGGCTGCTAGACATCTAACTTGATCCTCCCTTTCTCCCTCCTAGGATCCGGCTTCAAATTCCTGTTCAACCATGAAGCTGACCCTGGGCCAGTTCTTTCATCTCCCTCTCTCTGCTTAACTGATCACGTAGGAATTAGGGGATGAGCTCGGTCAATGAGCTAGGAGGAGGCACGGCTCCTGCGCATCTCTTGTTTTTCTTAGGACTCATCCCCACCGTAGCTTTAAAGCACATGGCTTGATACAGGCGCTGGGAAGTTGTAGTTCCATGAGGTGCAACTGACAATTCCCAGGATTCTTTAGGGGAAGTCACGTGCTTTCAGTGTATTTTGGGGATGTGACCATAACTAGGAGGACTCTGACCAGACTTGTTTGGAGTGCTGGAGCAGACCAACAGGAAGACCGGGGCGTATAGATCAAACTATGAATGTATATGTAAATGCTCTTTTAACAAAGTTGAAAAAGTTAAAATAGAGTCTACATAGAAGGAAAGATTTATTTCGAAGGAAAATCAATCCACTACTAAACCTTAACAAAGAGGTCATTGTCTCTCCTGGAGCTGTTGCCTTCCATGTCAACCATGACCTGTTTAAAACCTTCCCTCGTAAATCTTGATGTTGAGGCCGCTTGCTGAAGATGCTTCCGTCTCACTGCTGTTTGGTCTGACAGTTGTGTGTGTTACGTGTCTTTCTCTCTCTCTCCTCTTTATCTGCCAGGTTGTGACTAGACTGATCCATTTGTTGGGCGAGAAGATCCTTGGCAGCCTGCAGCAAGGGGGTAGGACATTTATTGACCCCCTTTTTCATTTCCTTCTGGGGGGGAGGCGCAGGGATCGGCTCTTTAAATGGTACCACGGACAAATTGTATCTCCACTTAACACTCTCCTTGGCGTTACAGAACCGGCAAATTTTTTGGGGTCATTTTTGGTTTTTTAAGGTGATTATGTGGTGTAGTGGTTAAGGTGTTGGTCTACGACCTGGGAGACCAGGGTTCAAATCCCCACACAGCCATGAAGCTCACTGGGTGACCTTGGGCCAGTCACTGCCCCTTAGCCTCAGAGGAGGCAATGGTGAACCCCCTCTGAATACCACTTACCATGAAAACCCTATTCATAGGGTCTCCCATAAGTCGGAATCGACTTGAAGGCAGTCCATTTCATTTTCATATGGAGCACCACTATTGGTTGGAGAGCTAATTGCCCTCCCGGAACTCTTAATACAATGTTCCACTCCGGCGTGCCTGAGCTTGGTCAACCCTTATTACATTATTTTTACCCACTTCCCCTTTTTGCCCATTTTCCTGCTTCCCCCCCCCTTTTTTTCCATGTCTGGAAACTATAGCTGGAGCAAAACGAACTAACCTTCCAGGCTGCAGCCCCTGAACATGAGGTACAGAATCTTCCCACCCTGAAACATCTATTGGGGTTTCCTCTGCCACTAACCATACACAGTAATAATAAGTTCAGTGACTAACAACTCAGTGCTCTTTTCATGACGCCCAGAATTAGCTGCCCAAGGTTTCTCCCTGCTTTAACAGTAGGGCCGGCCCCGGCAGGGCAGGAAGGAGGGGTAACGTGTGCTGGTGTCTGGTTGGCTGTCTTTACAGCAGGTCACCCGCTTGGACTGCATGCGTCGGGCAGCAAATGGGATGCCAGCAACCCTGCCAGCAACCTCTCCACTGTCGCCATCATGCCTGTATCGGAAGATGTGCCCCTCTCCACCTTCACCTTGGAGCTGAAGCACGCCCTCTGCGCCATTGGTAAGGTCATTGTTGGCTCTGCGGTTTGGATTTCTTCCTGCATGAAATGGTGGGGGGAACTGTGTGTGTAAAAAGAAGAACCTGGCTCTCCCTCTCAAAATTCCTTTTAGGATGCTCAAATCAGTCTTGTCTCTTAAGCATCCCTTCAAGTTCTTCAGATGACTGATTGACTGATTGATGAGAATACACAAATACTACAATTTTATTTTATTTTTTTTAAAAAAAAAATCAAAGTGCTTTACAACAATTATATCTAAGTGGTAAAAGCTGCATAAAAATGTGAATCAGATCACCAGCGAATGATTGCAGAAGGTGTTCTTGTTAATTGTCTGCATAAGCCTGGCGGCCAGGGCCTTCTACCTGCAAAGTTTGTAGCGTGCCACTGAGCTACCTGACCCTTCGCTAAAGGCGCTTTGTGCTGAGGGTGGGCAGCTTGAGGAAGCCGCCTGCCTCATTTTGTCAACTGTACAAAAACTGTGGGCAGATGAAAACAGTCGCCCTCTTTGATTTAGAGGTGCTTGCTGAATAACAAGGGCCCCTTGTAGATTAATGTAGCCGTTGCCCACCGGTCACCATCCAGATGTTGTTGGGCCATGCTGGCTGGGGCTGATGGGTGTTGTAGCCCAACAACATCTGGATGTCGAAGGCCATCCTAATAAATTCAGCCATGTGCAAAGCACAACTCAAAGCCTCCAGCATGCCTGCAGCCCCTCTTTCATCTCATTCGGCCATGAACCGCGCTCGTGACTGCTATGCTACTGTTCCTGGCTTTCTGACAATAACCTTTCGTTTCTGCTTTTTTCCCCCACAAAGAGCTGTTGCTCCCATCCTGCAAACCTCCCGCTGGTAGGTTTTCAAAAGGCCAAGGCCCACGCGGCTCTATCCTGGTGAAAACTCGCTTTCTTTGACTGACTAGTGCTGGGTCCTCCCCCCCCCCTTTGAGTGTTGCCAGGCAGGCAGCGCTGTGCTCTACGCAAAGAGGCTTGTCGTCAGAGTTGCTTGCGTGAATGGATGACGCCTTTGGGGGGGGGGCACAAATCCAGGTTTGCGGAGGCAGCCGTCTGAGTTAAAATGAGCCTGCGAGGCTGCTGCCTGATCCTGAAGGTGCTCTGTGCACCGCTGGCGACAGAGTGCTCGGCTGGGTAGGTCCGTGTCTGGATCACTCCAAGTGCTCATCTGCGGTCCTCCAGGCCTCTCTGTCTGGCCCTTGGAGCTTTCCCCAGGCCACACCCCTCGCCAGTCCTGCTGTGCACCCTCCTTGAGTGTTTTTGCTTTGCGGGGCTCTGCTAATGCTTCTTGTGTCTCTGGATGGGGGAAATAAGGAGACACGTCTGAACATGTGTAGAAACAAGCCCTGCGATATGTCGAAAGGTAACATTTGCTCAGCCCTTGTTTGCCTCTGGCTCCACCCACCACTGTCGCATGGCCCCTGGAAGGTTGCCCAGAAGGGAATGTGGCCCCCAGGCTGGAAAAAAAGCTCCCCGCTCCCAGGTCTGTTTAGTCCTCTACATCCTGTTTCCCGCAGTGGTCTGCCTCCCAACAGCCTGCAAGCAGGGGCAGGAAGGCCACAGCCTCTGGAACTCAGTGGTACACTGCTTGTGAACATGGAGGCTCCACTCGGCCATCAGACCTGATAGCCATTGGCCAGAATAGGTTTGAGTTTGCTGCCTAGCCTGTTGCCAAATCCATCTTTAAAAATATAGGAAGCTACCTTTACTGAGTCAGATCCGTATTCATCTGGGTCAGTATTGTCTGCACTGATTGGCAGTGGCTCTCCAGGGCTTCAGGCAGGGGACATTTTCAGCCCTACCTGGAGAAGCCAAGGATTGAATCCGTGACCTGCACACAAAGTAAATGTTCTACCGCTGAGCTGTGGCTCCTTTCCTAAGCCAGCAGCCACCTCTGCATCTTGTGGCGGTGCATTCCACATGTTAATTGTGTAAAGATCTTTCATGGAACCACCCGAGATTCCTTGGAGCAGTCGGTTAACCTTCCTCGCCTGTATTCCCTTTCTCTGAAATTGGCGTGGGCCCTTAACTTCCAAGTTGGGTTGCAGCCAAGGGCCTCCTCCTCCTCCACCGCTTCTGCCCTGCCATGAGGACCCAGTTGAGCTTGTGAGAGACACACGCACCACTTTGCTCTATGCGCCTGGATCTGTGACTCATTCCGGTGCAGACTTGAGAAGTGTGCATGGTGGGTGGTGGTGGCGGTGGAAGGCTGTTTACTGAGAGGGGGATGCTTTTCTGTGTCCTCCAAATGTTGCTAGATCAAAAGCGTCTGCTGTGCATTGTGGAAACCGCTTCGTGCCGGTTGTTGAGACGGTTCCCCATTCCTCATTTGCCGTTTCAAAGCTTAGTGACGGAAACGGCCACAGGGAAGCTATGCAAAGGGCAGGGCGGGGGGAGATGTACAGCCAGTGATAAATTCTTCCTGTTTTTTTCTTAAGATAACTTTGCTACAAAAGGGCGTGTGCTGGTGGTTATGATCCTTTTGAGAGCTGTTGCTTGCTGTGCTGCTTTGCAGCTGAGAGATTCTGGGTTTGTGTGCGTGTAAAAAGGCCACTCCATTTAATTCTGTTCCGTTCCATGAATGTATGGAACTCACTGCCACGCAGGCGGCCCTGCCAGCCTGTCGCTCGCTCAAGCCCGATCTGGGATATGTAGGCCCCAGGAGAGTCCTCTCGTGCATTACACAGCAGTTATGTGACGGTCAGTGCGGAAAGGGTCTCTGGAAGATGCGTGACAGTGCTGCTCTTTCGGAAACAAATCCAGCACAGCTTATCTCCCACCACATTCATCTGCCAAAGCAGCCTTCATCAACCTGGCACCCGCCAGATGCTTTGGTTGATGAGGCAGTGATGGTCACCGACCAGGAAGACTTTTAAAATGGTGGGCTAGGCAAATTCACGGAGGTGCTTCTGTCTCCAGCATTAATGACTTTCAGGAGGGATTTGAAAACATTTATGTTTACCCAGGCATTTGGTGGCTGAAAGAGACTGTTCCTGGCAGCCTGGATGTCACTGGAGGGAAGAACGTTTTTATTTGCAACTGTTTTTAGAACATTTTTAATTGTTTTTAGAATGCTTGTTGTTGCTGCTGCTGTTAAATTGTTTTGTTTGCCACCTTGGGCTCCTTCAGGAGGAAGGGCAGGTGGTGGTGGTGATAATTTATTATTATTATTATTATTATTATTATTATTATTATTATTATTATTATTATTATTATTATTATTATTATTATTATTGGCTACTAACCCTGACGGCTATGTTCTCCCTCCGCTCCTGGAGGCGGTGAATGCCTCTGAATGCCCGCTGCTAGGAATCACAAGTGGGGAGAGTTGCTGTTGCACTCAGGTCCTTCTTGGGGGCTTCCCAATGGGGCATCTGGTTGGCCGCTGCTAGAACAGAACACTGGACAAGATGGCCTTTGGCCTGACCCCGCAGCCAGGCTCTTCTGATGTTCTTAAAGCATTTGGAGGGCAGCAGGGTTGGCAAACGCTGGCCTAAAGGAGAGATTCCAACCAAATCCCAAACCCATAGCAATTGCATCAAAAGAAAGGAAGAAAAAAAGGGGATGGATAGGAGGAACAGGTCATACATCTGACGCTGTGAAGGCAGCATTGTTGAGTTGCATTAAAATGTTTCTCATTTGGTTTACTGTTTGAAAAACAGACCCAGAGCCCACATCTTCTGGGTGCATTCCCCCCTCCCCACAGTAGCCCCCAAATCCGTCCTGCCTTTTGACTTTTATCTCACACTTGGGGCTCTGATTGATGGGTCTGTCACAGGGCTGAGGAACCTCTGGTGCCCTCCGGAGGCTGTTGGACTCCCATCAGCCCCAGCCAGCATGGCCAGCGGTCAGGGATCATAGAAGAGTAGAGTTGGAAGGGGCCTATAAGGCCATCACGTCCAACCCCCTGGATGATGGGAATTGCAGCCCAACAACATCTGGAGGGCTGCGGAATTTCCCCATCTAGACAGTAGCCTCCAGGCTGGGGACAAAGGGAAAGGTTCTCTTCTGTGCCCTTCCTGTGGGTGTCCCAGAAGCATCTGGTCTGGGTGCAGTTGGATGCGGTTGGCTGGATTGTATGGACCTTCTTCCCAGTCTCATCCAGCTTGGCACGTCTCACGCTGTTGTGTTTCACTTGCAGCCAAGAACGTGTTTAAGAAGCTGAAATGAATAAACTCATGCTGCTTCCAAGTCCTCATCAGGCTGGACCAGATTGCTGCCTTATCCAACAATTTAATTTTGTTGTGTGTCTCTCTCCCTTCCTCCCCCCCACCGCGTCTTGGCATATCTTCTGAGGGACACAGTAACCATGTTCCTCCCTTGATGGGTTTTCTGCAGTGGCCCAACGACTCTTTGGTGGTGATACCCCAGACCGCTGCTTCTTCTGCCCTGGGACCCCTCAGACAATTTCTGCAGCTGTTGCTCGGTGGGGCTGGTAGAGCGGAAGGCAGAGATGGCAATAGCAGGTGGGGTCAGAGCCAGTGGCAGGTGGAACTTGCTAATCCTAACTTTGTCCCTATTCTCTGGGCTGAGTTCTGCAAGGGGCAACACTGAGACCCGAGGAGGAGGAAGCTGACAGCCAGGGCCACCACCTGGATTGGATGTAAATAAGAAGGCCGGCAGGTAGTGGCTGCCTGAGGGCAGACTGAAGTTGGCAGGGCAGCGAGCCATTTTGCCCTGATGGACCAGCCCTCCTCTGGTGGTTGCTAGCCACTCAAATGGATTTGCTTAGAACAGATCAGGTCAAATCGGTACATTTTCCTTACAGTGTTTTGATAGGCGACCGGTGGGACTGGCTCAACCGCCCAGGCAGGCTATGGGGCCCTTCACATACAGTGTAGCCAGCATGAGCCTTGTGCTGACCTACTCCCTGTTTCCCTTCCTTGCATGCATGATTAGAAACTTCCCGTCTTGGTTTAGCAGCAAACCATAGTTTGCTGTTTATTCAGAAGCCATCACACTAGGGTTTGGGCATCCCGGGGTTGTAAATTAGTTTGGAATAAAACCATAGTTTGCCACTAAACCAGGATCGGAGGGAGATGGAAAGGGAGGATAAAATGTGCAAACTTGAGAAATCTGCCCATTGATTCTCATAGTGCTGAAGCATAACTTGGCATTATGCTTAAAAACAAAAAAGTATTCTACCTTTTCAAAGATAACATTTTCCCAAGCCAGCTCAGAAAGCAAGATGATCAAGACAAATAAAACAATATCAAACCGCTGAGCTCATCAGCTGTAACATACAAGAGCTCTCATGAAACCATAAAATTAGCCCCTATATTGTCTTAACATCAGAAGAGCCCTACTAGATCAGACCAAAGGCCCATCTGGTCCAGCATTCTGTGCTCAAACAGATGCCTGTTGTGAATCCCGCAACCAAGAGAACGGGCGCTTGCCACCATTTCCTCCTTGTGATCCCCAACAACTGGTATTCAGAGGCATCGTATTAGATCTTTTCTGGTTTGATGTAACACGTCAGCAAAGGAAAGGAGTTTTGAAAGAAAACAACCACTGCCGTCCAGTCTAGAGACCATCACTCCCTTGGCCTTGTCTGCCCTTCCTCCTCTTCCTCCCACCCCCCGCATCCCATTTGCCTGGTGCTCATTCAAGCGCTGAACAACTTGTTCCTCTAATTCGCAGCTATGATGTTTTGTTAATAGGAAAATGAGTTATTTTGCACGACGCGATTTTGGCAGGGTTTATATTTCATACTTTGCTAAACACAGGCACTTCTGTCAATACCACCAATGACCTTTCTCTCTCTAGCATGACATTAATCCCTGGCTTTCTCTCTCCGCCCCCCCACCCCCCCATTTGTCATGTCTTACAGCTGCAATTACTTTGGAGGGAGAACTTTGGCTCAGGGTTGACATTTATAGGAGCAAATCACAATAGGGCCAAAAGGCGGCCGTGGCCAGCAGGCGCCTTTGTGAGCAAGAAAAAAGCTGTTTCTTCAGAAACAGAGTTCAGGGCGTCTGAGTGTTCAGAAGGGAAAAGTATATCCCAAGGCCCGTGTCTAGAAAGCCTGTGAGCTGAACAAAAGATGTGAGCTAAGGGCTGTGTGCACGGCTTTTGCTTCTTTGTAACTGATTTTCAGGTTTGCTAGCCCTGTGGGTAAGTGAGGAGCTATGCTTCTAAATGGGCGTTTGCCTATGGCAAGTTAAGAACCTCCACCAGGCGACCAATCAACCAATATTAATTGGAAGGGAGCTGGTCCTTTTTTGTGTTCTCCTATTTTGAAGCTCCCACATCCTGTAAATGACAAGTACCAGGCTAGTAATAATTTTTGGTGGACTTATTTGCAAGGTTTATGAAAAGAACAAATTACTGCCCCCCCCCCCAATAAGTGCAAACCCTGCTGTGCCCCTTTCTGACTTCATACTGTTTTAATCTTTGCAGCCGTAAGTTTTGGTAACCCAGGTTGGTTGAACACTTGGAGCTACCTGCTACTGTCTACTATGAACAGCGGCAGCTGTCCAGGGGCTCAGCAAGGAATCTCTCCCAGCCCTAAGAACGTATGAAATAGCCTCCTTGGTGTATTATTGAATTAGATCATGAGAGTTCTGTGCCCTGAAAGGAGGGATAGGAATTTAAATAAATAAAATGGCATCTACATGATTGCTCTGTCCAGCCCAGTACTATGGCTGATAGCGTTTCATGTTCTCAGGCACGGGCCCTTCGCAGTCCCATTATCTGGTGACAGAGCCAGGGATCTTCTCCCTGCAGAGCGCGTTGCCCTGCCACTCAAATGACAGCTGTTTCCATTTCATTTTCAAAGTCAAAAGAAGAAACGCCCAGGGTGGCTTGAAGCTCTACAAGGGAACCAAAATGGCTTGTTCTGCAGCTTCTCTGGTGCAGTCAGTGAGGGCTAGCCACTCTGGATTTGTGTGTTTTGCAAACTGAAAGCCAAGATTTGCAGGATAGCAAATACTGGATTCCAGTGGCGGCTGAGGGCTCCATGTCAGTGGGGCAGTGGAATCTGAACCTTGGACAGCTCCTTGAAAGTTCAGACTGAAATCCGGAGCAGATTCAACCACCCCACTGACATGGAGCCACGAGCTTACCACTGCTAAATGCTGAACTTCTTGTGTCGTAGCTGTGTGCTCAATAGGTTACCAGCTCATCTTTTCTTCTTCTAGGTCCCGCTCTGCTGCTCACCAGTGACAACATCAAACAGCAACTTGGCTCTGCAGCTCTCGACAGGTGACTAGCCCTCATTGTCCCCTTAACATCAGAGAGGACATTTTGAGCCTAGGAATCCCATGCCGACTGTTTCATCCTTCTGATGCCAGGCAAAGATGTTTTGAATTCTCGCGGGCATTTGGACAGCACTAGTGTTTGTTCTTACATGGGGGCGGGGGGTATTTTATGTTGTGCTTCTGTCACAGGAACATGGAATGAGGCTGCCTCCTTTCTTCATTCAATCATTTTGTTGAGGTGCATTGGCCTGCGGCCTTGTTTGCAGAAGGCAGTATATAAGATTGACTGATTTTTGTGGGAGAACACTTTCAGTATATTTTGTTTTAATGGGTTTTTATTGTCTGTTATATTTTGTATGTTGTCCCTGTAAATTGCTTTGAGACTCCTCCTGGCAATGTGAAGCGATACGTAAATTGATTTGAATTGAAATATCCTCCCTTGCAAGAATGTTGTGCAGATAAAATAGGATGAACAACAACACCATCACAGTGTATATCACTTGAAATGCAAATGAGTAAAAACTGAAAGGGTTGTATCCTGGGTAAGAGGGCCAGTGTGGCGTAGTGGTTAGAGTGTTGGCTACGACCTGGGAGACCAGAGTTCGAATCCCCACACGGCCATGAGGCTCACTGGGTGACCTTGGGCCAGTCACTGCCTCTCAGCCTCAGAGGAAGGCAATGCTAAATCCCCTCTGAATACCGCTTACCATGAAAACCCCATTCATAGGGTCGCCATAAGTCGAAATCAACTTGAAGGCATTCCGTTTCCATTGTATCCTGAGTTACTTCGACTCAGAATAGACCCATTGAAATTAATATACATGGCTATTGGTCTGTTGATTTCAGTGGGTCTACTCTGAGAAAAAACTTAGTTGGATACAACCCTGCATAATTCCAGTTGTGCTGTTTATGTTTCTCCAGCCTGGGGTTGGGAGAGGGGGGTAGGTATTAGAATTGGAATATTAAACTAAGAAAAGGGGAGGGAACCACCTTTAATTTCCTGCAGGCTCATTTTTCTCTCGTCAAGCCCCTGAAATACCAGGCAACTGTCAGGTTAATTAGCTCTGCTTTTGAAGGAGTTGGATGTTTTCGCCTACTTTTTGAAAAGTTGTCATGAAATGCCTGATTAGCGTCTGGTAGCCGCAGATCCCATGTCTTTTGATATGAGGTTCCCGAGTGGAATAGAAGGCAGGAGACAAAAAGAAAATGAGAAGCAAGCTGGGCTGGTTGCTAGATGGAAGATTGGGGCGGCATCCAATCCAGCTCTACCCGGAGCAGACCCATTGAAAATGAGTGGCCCTCAGTCACGTCCATCATCTTCAATGGACCTGCTCCGAGTAGGACTCGGTTGAATATTTATTCTTTATTTCTTTATTTAGATTTATATCCCTTCCTCCCAGTCGGAGCCCACGGCGACAAGCACTGAGACATCATGGAAACAGACTTAAAAACATATCGAAACAAAGCATCTTTAAAAACATGCTAAAACAAAACATCTTTTTTTTAAAAGCTTTAAAAACATATTGAAAAGTAATTCCAAAGGGATAACAACCCTTTGGATCCTGAGGTTAGCAGGAGGAATCGGGCTTTGCCCAGACGGTGGGAGAAGGATGCTTTCTGACAGATAGCGGGAAATTACATTATGACAAACAAGGGGGCAAAGAATGCTGTATCCGGAGACGGAAGCATGTCCAAATGATACCAGGCAGTGCAGTGATGCCTACTAGTTCTGAGGCAGGAGAGTCCCTGACACACACCCCCTCTCAATTCTGAAAGAACTGCTTTAAAGGAGAAGGGGGTGACTCGTGTTTGGAAGGGGTGGACTGTGAAGCCCGAGAGGCAGGGGACAGTAGGGGGCAGAGATGCCATGCTTTGGGGGTGGGGGCTGACCCATCGAGAGTCCTGCTGCTCCTGCACAGCCCCCCCTCCCCCGTTTCTTTCCGTTCATGCAGGAGAACTTCCTGACCGTGGCGCTGTCAGGGGAGGACTTTGAGACAGAGGCCCACGGTCCCCCTCACCAGAATGGGCCCCCTCTCAGGGCTCCTGTGGGAGGAAGGGCAGGATAGAAATGTAATAAATAATTAATTAAAGTGAGTGGTGGAGGGGGCTGAATGCAGCAAGACTGCTTTATCGACCTTGAACATTTTTTTTCCCTGGCAGGGTCAGGAAACTGGATCTGGACGATGAGCCCGGATCCCCAGTTCTCCCACCCCACATGGGCCAGCTTTGCCAGGTGGACTGTCGCCTGGCATGATGGTGGTCATGGCATGGTTGCCTGACATGTCAGGTGACTGACAACTTGTCAGAGTTTGACGGTGTCCCTCGTAACTGCCAATCAGCTGATCAGTGGTTACTGCCGCCTCCTTTCCAGATGCACTTTCATTGCCATTCAGCTGATTGGCGCTGGAAGTGTGTCTTCGAAAGGCTCTTGCTGTAACAGCTGATCAGCACCCCGAAAGGGGGATGGCTGTATGCAATTGAGCCTGTAGGCAAGTGCACAGACTTAGGTGTTCCCGATGCTGGGGCATTAAACTGGGCTGGGGTGGGGAGAGAATCTGTTGCCTTCATGTTCCGCTTGTGGGCTTCCAAGATGGTAATCTAGTAGGCTGCTGTGGGAAGGCAGATGCAGGACTCTGTAGATGAACCTTTTCATCCCGTCCAGTCAGGCTGATCCCTTACTGCCCAAAATTGCGGCATTCTGCATTTCTCTCTCTCTGTTCTCCCCCTCCACCCCAAGGACCATTTGTGACCAACGCTTCATTGCCAAGGCCTAGGTGCCAACAGAGCCTGGTCCATTTGGGTGAAATGGGGCACTGCCCCACCAACCTCTCTGCCCCTGCCTGCCTGCTTTCTTTCTTACAACCAGTCTAGGTGGCGGCACTGCCTGTCACCTTCCTCCTTAGTCTCAGCGTTGCCCTTGTAGAACTCAGCGGGGAAGAGAACGGGGAGGAAACAAGAATGAGCCGGCTCCGCCTCTCATTGGCTCTGGCTACCTTTGGGCGCCCTGCCTTCCGCCCCACCAGCCTCAAAGGGCATCAGCCACCACTGCCTAGCAACCACTCAGCCCTTCCTCTTTGTCTCTCTTTCCGCCACAGCATCCATGAGTACCGTCTGTCCAGTTGGCTGGGCCAGCAGGAGGACATGCACCGCATCGTCCTCTACCAGTCCGACAGCACCCTCACCCCCTGGACCCAGCGCTGCATCCGCCAGGCTGACTGCATCTTGATCGTAGGCCTGGGAGAGCAGGAGCCGACTGTCGGAGAGGTGAGGCGCTTTCCTGAACAGGGCCGCCTTCTAACCGAGACGGCCCATTGATACACCAGGCCGGTCTACACCAGGGGTAGCCAAGGTGGTGCCCTCCAGATGTTGCTGGACCTATCATCCCTGGCCATTGGCCATTCTGGCTGGGGGTTTGGGGAGCTGGAGTCCTGGAGGTGAGACGCTTTCCTGAACAGGGCTGCCTTCTAACCAAGACGGCCCATTGATCCACCAGGCTGTTGTCTACACCAGGGGTAGCCAAGGTGGTGCCCTCCAGATGTCTACAACTGGACTACAACTCCCATCAGCCCTGGGGCCATCCCTGGCTGGGGCTCTGGGGAGCTGGAGTCCTGCAACAGCTGGAGGAGCACCACCTTGGCTATCTCTGGCTCTCTAAGATTTCAGGCAGGAGTCTCTTCCAGCCCTACCAGGTTTTTGTCCGATGCTCTAACCGCTATGCCACTTAGGTCCATTAATTTCAGTTGTTCTGCTCTGAGGAAAAACTTAGTTGGAGACAACCCTATGTTTCAATTCTTGCCTAATTTTGTCCTGCTTTTGCTGGTCATGGGAAAGGGGGGCAAGAACCCCCCCCATCCCAGACACTCCATATCTTCTTACTCAGCCTTCCCTTTGGCCCCTAAGATTCTCCAGGTGTTACCCACAGATTTCAAACGTGTGCTTGCAACTGATGAGGACTAACAGCTTGCTTTTCTTCCCTTGTCTTTAAACAGAAGCTGATACTATCTAGAACAGATGTAGAGAACCCTTGGGCCCCCAGACGTTGCTGAACTGCAACTCCCATCAGCCCCAGCCATTATGGCCTCCGGCCAGGGATTATGGGAGTTGTAGTTCAGCAACATCTGGAGGGCTAGAGGTTCCCCACGCCTGCACTAGATGTCAATTCCGTGGTAGTGCAGAATTCATGCCATATGTGCAGCCCTGCTCGGGCTACCAATTTGGGGAAGAGCATAGATCACCAGCGCATGCGTGCCCTTGCTGTATGACAGAACAGCGGCACAGCAGATCCAAAGGTCATGTGGCTCTTTACCCTGGCCTGTGACACTTGAGATGCATATATTTAGGATCCACCCTGCTCTTGCGATTGTAATTGGTTTTGAACCGTCTTCAGAGTTGTATTTTAAATTGTTGCGAGGTGGTGGGAGGCGATTACTGCCGGAATGGGCCTCTGAGAGCCGTGGCCGTCTGATCCATCTCTCCTTCCTTCCAGCTGGAGCGGATGCTGGAGAACACGGCTGTCCGAGCCCAGAAGCAGCTGGTCTTGCTTCACAGAGAGGACGGGCCTCTTCCTTCCCGCACTGTGGAGTGGCTCAACATGCGGAGCTGGTGCTCGGCTCACCTCCACCTCCGCTGCCCCCGTCGTGTCTTCTCCCGGCGGAGCCGCCCCAAGCTGGTAAGGAGCTTCCGGGGTAGGAATCCCCTGCCCTGGTACCAAGTCACTATCAATAGCATCTGTGCCCATCAGCCAAATGTCCAGTAGGTGCTGGTGGTGATGCTTCTGCTGTTGTTATAATATCCTGCCTTTCCTCCAAGGAGCTCAAGATGGCTTACTTGGTTCTCCACCCTCCCCTTTTTCTCCTCGCAACAACCCTGCAAGGTAGGTTAGGCTGAGAGACAGTGACAAACCCAAGGTTACCCAGCAAGCTTCATGGCTGAGTGAAGATTTGAACCCTGGTCTCCCAGATCTTAGTCCAATGCTCTAAGCACTTTGCAATACTGGCTTGTGGCTGAACCGTGAGACTCAAATTCTCATTTTTATTTACTATATTTGTTTATTTCTTACATTCATATCTCACCTTTTCCTCCAAGAAGTTCAAGGTGGCATACAAACATGGTTCCCCCCACTTCCCACTTTATCCTCCCAACAACCCTGTGAGGTAGGTTAGGCTGAGAGATAGTGACTGGCCCAAGGTCTACCCAGTGAGCTTTATGGCTGAGTGACGATTTGAACCCTGATCTCCCAGGTCGTAGTCCAGCACTCTGATACAGGTGTGGGGAATTTTTGGACCTCCAAATGTTGCTGAACTACAATTTCCATCATCACTGGCCAGACTTGCTGGGGTTGACGGGAATTGCAGTTCACCAATGTCTGCAGGGCCAAAGGTTCCCCACAACTGCTCTAACCACTACACTGGCTCAAGTGTTCAACCTGAAGTGTCATCTAACTCGCTTGAACCCAGGGCCCTTCTGCATGCCAAGCATGTGCTCAGTCACTGAGCTCCCTCCCTGGGGATGCTTCCCCAGATTACGTATGTGAGATGATGTTTGCGCACCTGGGCGCTCGCTCCTTTCTCCCCAGACAGCTGACAAAACATGTCCTTGGGGGAATGTTGTTTTCTTCATCCTTCTTTGCCCCCACCCTGGGGTGCCCTTCTGTCATGTCAAACGATTGCACTGTGCAAGGCGATCAGGCCAAGCCTCCCCACCCCCCGCATCCTTGATGCGTTGTGTTCTTTGCCGCTTGATTACTCAGAAGCCGACCACTCTCTTCTCCTCAGTATGCCTACTGTCCCTTTTGTATGCTTGTTAGCCAGCCTGATCGTAACAGCCATCAAATGGCCGGGAGGGATCAGTCTTGATTTTCCAAATGTTTTCCAAGTGCATTGTTCCTCTGTTGTAGGGGTTTCTAAAATAATAAACCCAACCCACCAGGTTTACCTAGGAAGCTGCCTTATGCCGAATTATACCATTGGTCAGGATTGTTTCCGCCACTAATTGGCAGCAACTGTCTAGGGTTTCAGGCCAGCCAGACCTTCCCAGCGAGACCTGAAGATGCATCCAGGGATTGTACCTGGACTGATCTTTTGTTGTTGTTGTTATTCCTACTCTTTGGAATTCCCTTCCTTAAATATTAGACAGGCACCATCTCTGCTGTCTTTCCGGTGCCTGCTGATGAAAACCTTCCTCTTTCAACAAGCCTTTTAAGTAGAGACCTTTATCCCAGTCTGCTTCTGTGTTGTGATCAGTTTTTAAGATGTTTTGTTTTTAAGATGTTTTTTAAAAGGGGGTTTTGTGTGTGTCTGCTTTGTCACTGTTGTTTGCTGCCCTGGGCTCCCTTTTGGAGGAAAGGCTGTCATAAAAAGTAAATAAATTTATTATATTTATATCCCATCCTTCCTCACAAGAGGAGCCCAAGGCAGCACCTTTTTGCATCTAAAGCCTACTGAGCTGAGGCTGTTCCCCGACAAGCTTAACATTGTTTACGTCCTTTTAGGCATCCAAACTGACATCTCAACAAGGCAAGTTGTGGGTCCTATTGTGTGTGTGGCTTCTTTGGAGGAAATTGCGTATGTCAACAAGTTGTTGTTTGAGACACAGTACTTTGCAACTTGGGATTCTCCTCCTGGTCCAGTGGGGAGCCATCTTTTATCCAGAATATACGCATGGTCCCCTTTGTACATGCTTGACCTGTGCTGGCCTACACTGACACTCTCACTCCTCTTCCTCATTTGCAGAAAGAACTGTACGAACGTGTGTTTCAGAAGCCTCCGGACAGACACTCGGACTTTTCCAGGCTGGCCCGTGTCCTGACCGGGAATGCGGTCGCTTTAGTGCTTGGAGGAGGCGGGGCACGGTAGGAATGGCCAAGTGCTTTGAGATCCATTTCGGGCTGGGCTGGTGGGAAGGCTGCCCAGATCCATTGAAAGTTTTTGCTTCTTGGGGGTGCATCTCTGGGCCCTCCGGATAGCCCTCCGGCAGCAATTGCTGGCTGGATTAAAAACCTAAGAGCCCTGCTGGGTCAGGCCAACAGCCCATGTAGTCCAGCACTCTGTTCTTACAGTGGCCAACCAGGTGCCCATTATGGGAAGCCCGCAAACAGCACTCTCGGCTCCTGAGGTTTCCAGCAACAGGTATTCAGAAGCATAGCACAGCCATCATGGCCTGTAGCCAACAATAGCCTTACCCTCCCTGGGTTTGTCTAATCCCCTTTTAAAGCCATCCATGTTGCTGGCCATCGCTGCCTCTAGTGAGAGCGAATTCCATAGTTTAACTATGTGCTGTGAGGGTTTGCCTCCCCCATTCCCAATCTTTGTCCTTCCTTTGTTATCACCCAGTGTTCATGTTCTTGGCTTGAATTTATTTTATTTTATTTAAATATTTATAAACCGCACTTTTGTAGAAAATTTAGCAAGGCGGTGTAGAACATGAAAACACAATGTTACAATAATAATATTAGTAAAAGTATTGACAGCTTATTGCTAAAGCCGGTCGGTTAAAAAAAAAAATAAGCTAGTTCTGCAAGCCTACAAAAAGACATCTAAAGGAAAGCTGAGACTCCAGGCTTCTACAGGCAAGCAGTTCCTCGGGGCAGGACCTGTCATGCTGAAGTTTCCGTTCCTGGCGCAGGGGCATGTGGGGCGGTGGGAGGACCACCGAAAGTGCCCCACCGGGAGATCTCTGTGATCAAGGCAGAGCACTGAGGAATCAGGAAGTCCTTAAGGTACTTTGAGCCCAAGTTGTTTAGGGCTTTGTGCGTTAGCACCTGATCGTGGCCCAGTAGCAAATCTCTCTTATATACCTTTATGATGCCTGATCCTCACTCTGCATGCGGACGGAGAGTTCTTTGTCTGGGCCCCTTCATATCCTTGGTTAAACGTTCGGGGTCACTTAAGGGCTCTGGCTCTGGGCTGAGTCCTTGTCAATGTCACCCCCTTTTGTCCTTGGAGGTTTGCTGCACTTGGGGAGGGGTTTGCTGATGCATGCCTGCGTTAAATTGAAACAAACCATGGAATTTTCTTGTCTCCTGTACTATCGCATGGGTAATTAGTCCCCTGATGCCTGGCTGCCTGCCCCTGTGCTGATTGTTCTGGGGTTTGGGAGAAATGCCACAAAGTTAAAAAAAAAAAAAATATCGCCCACACATTGTTCCAGCCCTGATGAGAGTTTTTTAAAAATGCCTTCCCTCCTTTTGTTAAACATTCTAAGTATCCCACTTTTTGCTCTCCTTCTGGCTTCAAGCTGACAATGGGGGCCGGGGGGGGGGGAGGAAGAGAGCAAGCGGTTCCTTGGAATTGGTGTTGAGGGGGTGTCCCAAAACCAAACCGAGAGAACGTCAGCATCGCAAGGCTGACTGAGAGACTGATTTTCTCTCTCACACATGCATACACTCTATTGTTCCGAAAGTCCCTCCTGCAGCTTGTTCACATTGGGTTGTATCTAAGTCCTCCTCGGAGTAGACCCACTGAAATTAATGGATCTAAGATAGTCTTGTTCCATGGTTTTCAAGCAGGTCTGCTCTAAGTGGACTACCCCTGGATAAAATCCCATGTTTCCAAGCACTTTCTACAAACTGTTGTAGTCTGTCTGCCTGTCTCTCTCTCTCTCTCTTTTAACCTTCCTTGTTTTTGCGATACCCCTGTGAGGTAGGTCACCAGCTTTCAGGGTTGCATCTATCGAGTGCTTCTGCCATCGCACCCCTCCTTTGCCCCTCTCTGATACGATGTTTAATATACTCCTTTGTGTTCCTCTCTCCTTTTCCCTGGTATGATGTTTTAATTGCTGCATTTTTCATTGGATTTGCTACGGTGAAATTGTTCGATGCAACTATTTAGACAGACAAACAATCATTTAAAACAAAAATAACGCTGGTTCTGCACCCTCAAGTGAAGCAGAGCTCAGGGTCCTGTAACTGCATGTGCTTAAGTTTACCCCTTGCTGAAGCTCAGATTGTGCACCTCTTAGGGAAGGGAGGGGTTTTGTTCTGATTTTTTTTTTGTGCTTAGATTATGTGTTAGAGCATCATATATGCTGATGGGTGCATATGTATGTATCATAAAAACGGGGTAGTATTCAGCATTAGTCCTGCTCAAAATACTCCCATTGAAATTAATGGGTCTGATTGATCAGTGGGTCTCCTCTGAGTAGGATTTAGTTGAATACAACCCATAGGAAGCTGCCTTATACAGAGTCAGACCATCAGTCCATCTAGCTCAGTGTTGTCTGCACTGACTGGCAGCAGCTTCCCAGGACTTCAGGCAAGGAACATTCCCAGGCCTAGTTGGAGATGCCATCAGGGATTGAGCCTAGGACCCTCCGCATGCAAAGCAGTTGCTCTACCCACTGAGCCACCTTCCCCTAACTCCCCCCCCTCAACAGTAAATTATAAGGATCTTATACAGACTTCTTCATAATTGCATTGATATAACACTTTATAATCAAGTAGAGGTCAGGTCCCTGCCCTGAGGGGCTTGCCATTTGAAACTCAGCCCAGAGGAAGAAAGGGAGAAAAATGGAGATGTTTGGGGGGGGGGTAAGCAGGTGGAAGAATATGCAGTTAATTCAGGTACACGTACTTGGTTTTGAGGACATTTTATTTATTTTATTTATTTAATTACATTTCTAGACCGCCCTATAGCAGAAAGCTCTCAGGGCGGTGGACATAAGGCGAGCCTCAGGCCTGGGTCCAAATGTGGCCCTCTAGGCCCCCGGCACTCTCACCAGGCCACACACCTCACTGCTTGCTTCGCATTCCGAGTGCGTTTGCCTGGCTGGAATGTGTCCTTGAACTCTGAATAGCGCCTCTTGCTTGTCTGGATGAAGGGCAGCGAGAGGGGTGTGTGAGAGTGTGTAGAAACTAGCCGACCGTACCAAGGTGTAACGTTTGCATTAGTTGCTCTGCTCACTTCTGGTTTCCCAGAAAGGAATGCGGCCCTCAGGCTGAAAGGGGCTTTATTCGGAAAGGCGGCATATATAGATGGTTAAAAATAGATCCCCCTGCGGTCATGAGGGCTAGGAATTTGCTTCTTAAAATTTCAAGCCGAGATTCTCAAGACGCTGAAACCTGCACCCAGCACCTGCCGGAGAATCGCACCATGCACGCGGCCCTGGATGCAGGTTCCAACTCAGCGTTCTGCGTGACCCTCAAAAAGTTTGACATTTGTCGCAGGAGGGGAGGGGGGCAATTTTTACTTATTTATTTTTTTAAAACCTTCCTGGGACTTGAAAGGGAGATTGCCTCTGCTTGTTCTGACAGCCGCTTAGCATTAGTGGCGAACAACGACTGTTGAGGCTTCTTCTTTTTTTTGGTCCGGGCTCTTTTTCCACGGAATCACAGCCAGAGGCGCCGAAGACAGGCAAAAGACGGCCTCGCAGGGTGGTTGGTGGCAGGGAACAGCATTGTGTTTTTGAAGCAGGAGGTTTTGCCAGGCTTCTCAGGTAACAATTACTGCTGAGAGCCTTTCTTCTGTTCTTCCTGCCTTCCTTCCCTTTCTCCCCCCTTCCTTCCTTCCAACCAGCCACTTCATGGTAATTATCTTTTTTTGCCGTTTGTCATGACAGACGTGAGAACAGAGTGCTCTCTCTTTCTCTCCTCCCTTGCTTCCCCCCACACACATGCCCCGACATCCTGGCGTAAAAATACAACAGCTCCAGCAGATAACCGCGCTCAAATTACAGCGTTTCACGTCCGCAGAGCAGCTATCCGAGGAGGGGGGTTGGTATTTATCCCGCTCCGCTGTCAGGCTTTTGTTTGTGCAGCAGGCGAGAGGGGGACGCGAAGGGTAGCACCTCAGTGTAGCTAGGCTGGAGCTGGTCAGCTTGGCTCAGGCCGCTGTTGCCAAGACTGCTTGTCAGGGCTACAGGTGGCCCTACCGGAAGCTGGGAGGGGAGGGATGGGGGACGTTCAGAGCTGGTCCTACCATGAAGCAGAGCGAGGCGGCTGCCTCAGGCCAACGGGCCATAACTAAGTGGCAGCGCGCCTGCTTTACACACAGACGGTCCCAGGTTCAATCCCTGGCATCTCCAGGCACGGCTGGGAATGTCCCCTGTCTGAAGCCCTGAAAGACGGCTGCTGGTCGGTGTAGGCAATACTGAGCTCGATGGACCAGTGGGTCCAACTCATGAGAAGGCATGTTTAAATCAGTCATTTCTTCAGAAACATGAGGGCTGGAACCTTACTTTATTCTTAGGGAAACGGCTAGAGCTTGATGGTAGAACATCTGCTTTGCATGCAGAAGGTCCCAGTTTCCATCCCCAATGGCATCTCCATGTAGGATTAGGAGAATCTCTCTGCCCGAAACCCTGGAAAGCCACTTCCAGTGCAGGATTGGCAATGAGTGGATGGACCGATGGCCTGACTTGGTGTAAGGCAACCTCCGTCATTCCATTGCTGAGAGGCGTGCATCCCGTGGGCCCTGCCCTGTTGCCCTCTGAGTCAGCCAGCCTCAGGTGGAATGGAGAGTGCTCTCCTGTCACCAGGGCAGAGGTGTGATTCAACGGCCAGCCTGGTCAGCTTTTGCACACAGAACGATCAAAACACAGAAAAGAGCTGTGTGCAGATCTCCCCTGTTTTGTACAATTCATACGGGTGGGCATTTTGCACAATCTTATCGGGGTCACAGAACAATGTTTTTTGCCATGACAAATTTGCACGGCCTGGATGTAAAATGTCTAATTCCTTTTGGCGCCCTCTCCGGGGAGAGGAGCCTTGTATTTCTTTGGGTGGCTGCAGTTTTAGGTTTTTTGCTGCCTTTCCTAATGCACGTGTTTGATTGATTGATTCCCCCCTCCCTTCCCCACCGTCCCCCTTTTGCATTGCTCCAGAGGCTGTTCCCAAGTGGGCATCATCAGGGCGCTGAACGAAGCAGGCATCCCCGTCGACATGATTGGCGGCACCTCCATTGGCTCCTTCATGGGAGCGGTCTACGCTGAAGAGCGCAGCTACACCCAAATGAGGATCAAAGCCAGGCAGTGGGCGATGGTGAGCATTTCTCATTGGGGTGAGAAGAGTGAATGCGGGGGGGTGGAGGCATGTGCTTGGTTTTGCTGGACCCCTAGTGCAGCGCTCAGATCAGGGGTGGGGAACCTTTTCCAGCCTGAAAGCCACATTCCCTTCTTGTAATCTTTTTTTTTGGGGGGGGGGGGACATGCCAATGGTGGCCCGGGCCAGAGGCAAAACTGGGTGGAGCAACCCAAGTGAATGTTACCTTTGTGCAGGAGGCTACTTTCCACGCATGCTCCTCTTTGCCCCTATCCAGGTACACAAGAGGCATTTATCAGAGTTCAAGGACACACACCAGCCAGGCAAAAGCACTCAAGGGGGGTGCAAAGCAAGCCTGGGGAGAGGGGCTGTGGTCTGGGGACAGTCCCAAGGGGCTTGGAGGGCTGCATTTGGTCACTGGGCCTGAGGTTACCACCCCTGACTAAGATCCTCAACTGGAAGAAGTTGACAAGACTTAAAATGCCTTTGTTTTCACATCTCTTCAAGGCGGAGAGCTCCCGAGGCCTTAAACAAGCTGGCAGAGAGTAAGAGGCCGGTCAGGCCTGATGGGGATGGGGGTTGGCAAGGCAGCTGCCCAAGGGAGCCTTTCCTCCTTCCTTACTGGGCACACCAGCTGTTCCGCCACGCATCAGTTGGCAACCTTGAGCTTTTACCGCGGCATCTGCTTGCTCATTGTCACGCAGCAGAACGGGCGTTTTCCCAAGGGTGCGCTGTGCCGTCTGACATTGGCAGCATCGCTGGTTTTGTTCCTAATGGCATACCCGGCATTGTTGCTCTTTTCTTTTTTGGCTCTGCCTTCCCGCAGGGAATGGTAGCATTGATCTTTCTGGTTTTTATGTGAGGGCCAAGCAAATGGAAATCGCTTGCAGGGAGGAGCTTGGGGGAAAGGCACATGCCGGATTTTAGGGACAGGCCCTGGACCTTGTGCAGTGAAAACCTCTGCTATCGTTTTAGGAGGGGGGCATGTTTCGATCTAGCCTTGAGTGCTGCAAAAGTAATGGACTAGATTAGACATCCATAAGGGAATAAGGTGGTAGAATGTTGAGGTGGTAGCAGCATCCAGCTTTTACCACAATGTGCAATCAGATGCCCCTGGGAAGCCCCAAATCAAGAAATGCAGGCAACAGCCATCCCATGTTATGGGTAGAAGTGATTGATTCTATCTAGCTTTTAAAAAAAAAAACTCTTGGGGAGCAGAAAAGAAAGGAGTTTGCTGAGAATGCGCTCTGTGTGTGTGTGTGTGTGTGTGTGTGTTTGAGGTTGAGGTTCTTGTTGCCGCCGCCACCTCCCGCCTCTGCCACCGGAATAGCAGTGAAGAGATTTTGTACAGGAAACGGGTATCTACTGGCTCCGAAATGGGAGGGTTGCTCCCACCAAAGCGTACATTGAGTATATGGCTCCAGCGAGCGTGCAGGGCGATACGTCTTGCTGTCACTTAGAAGCATTTCCCCTTTGATTTATCTAGTGAGAGAGAATTGGTTTCTAGGGGATCTCTGAGAGAGCCATTCAGGCCTGCCTTAATTAAGAAGAAGAGACCTGGAGATGAAACCACAGCTCACCCACTCTCCACCAGCACCTTTTTTTTTTTTTAATTCTTCATTGCCTCTGAATATTGATGGCTCCGACCAGAGTGACGATAGTTGAATGACGTGGACACCAAATGTGAGCCAGAGCAGCATTCTGGCTTCCATCTGCCTCTCCAGCCATCCCTGCCCCCCCCCCAGGAGGAGGAGAGGGACAGGTAGTATTGCTGACAAGTTTCTGGGGAACTGCCGAGGAGGGATAGGGGCATTCTTCTCTCCTCCGCCTCTCACCACTTCCCCGTGCTTCCCATCTCATAGTAACATGATGAGGAGCGAAGGGCACTCAGGTGCTTCCTATTCCTGCTTTGCTTTAGAGCTTTTCTGCATCTGATCTAAAGGAGCTCTGAGCAGGTATTTCAAGGACCGGGAGGAAGGTTCAGATGTCAAAATCAGGAGTGGGGAACTCCTGTGACTTCCCAGGCAGTGGCGGCTGGTGACTGGTGGGGCGGAAGGCCGGGAGCCCAACAGGAGGTGGAGCCAGAGCCAATCACAGGCAGAGCCATTCATTCTAGTTTTGCCCCCATCCTCCTCCTCTTCTACAAGGGGCAACACGGAGGCTAAGGAGGAGGAAGCCGACAGGAGGTGCCACCCCCTGGACTTGTTGTAAGTAAGAAGGCAGGCAGGTGGGGAGTGGCTGAGGGAGACTGAGGGTGGGCAGCACCCCATTTGCCAAATAGACCAACCTCCACTGCCTCCAGGTGTTGCTGGACTACAGCTCCCATCATCCCTGAGCATTGGGCATCCTGGCTGGGGCTGGTGGGAACTGGAGTCCAGCAACAGCTGGAAGACCATAGGTTACCTTTCCTGATCTAGCTGTAGCTAGGCCGAAGCACTTCTGCAGGATGATTTCCTTTATTTCATTTTATATCTGACCTTTTTTCCTTAAATAACCTTTAAAAAAAAAGGTTAAATAAATCATCTTCAAAAATCAGCTTGCACAAGCACTTTGAAGAGAATTGGTCCCGCAAAGGACTCTGGAAGGGCCTTGCTGTTTCTCGCTCTCTGCCAGCTGACAACCTTGCCTATCAGGCAGCACCTTGGCCCAGCGGGCAGACGTGAGTGGGCCTTGCTGTAAGCAGAACTGGAATGTTTGCCCCCCAAGCGGGGGGGGGGGAGCTCTGCATTTCATCCATAGCAGAAGCTTTTCCGTTTCTGCCTGAGCACCGATGCAAACTACGTGACGGAAGCCAGGCCCAAAGGCAGCCAGTTCCTGATTTTGTTTTGGGTGCTGGATTCTGGATTCCGTCTTTGCACGTAGCTCACCTAACACTGCCATGGAGGCTTGGCTGCAGAAAGGGGGCTGCCAGCCAGAGCGCGGCCTGGCCCTCAGCTTATCTGTCTCTGTCTCTTTGCCGGCCTCACGAAATAGCTTCCACCTGTTGCCCCATTGCTAAAAATGCAATGAGAAATGGCTGCGGGTGAAAAAAGGGTTTAGGTATTTTTAGAAGAGCTTCCCCCCCCCCCCGGCCCGGCTTGCCGCATGTCAGGGGAGCAGCAGAAACCAGGTCGATGGGATTACTGAATAACAAATGGAAGGGAGCTTTTATGAACCTTTTTTGGGCCACGTCTGTCAGCTGGGTTTCATCTGTCAAGCCTCGAGCGGCTCGAGGTTAGAAAACAAAAACAGCGCAGTTGGATAAGCCGAGCCAAACTTCTTGCTCAGTCTGGGGTGGGAGTGCAGGGACAGAAGCTCCGTGCGTGCGTTTCTCTTCCATCCACAGAACAGAACTTAAACTCTGCGGGGCCAGGGAACGAGGGAACCTTCCTCTCGAGCTCTGAAATGTAGTATTTCCTCCAGGGATTGGCCAGCTCCAGTATTCTGAAGGGGCTGGTGTGTTTTCCAGATTCTGTTCAGAGGACCAGAACAATCCACACCCTCACAAACAGTTTGTTGTTGTTATGTGCCTTCAAGTCGATTTTGACTTGCGGCGACCCTATGAATTGGCGACCTCCAAGAGCATCTGTCATGAACCACCCTGTTCAGATCTTGTAAGCTCAGGTCTGTGGCTTCCTTGATGGAATCAATCCATCTCTTGTTTGGCCTTCCTCTTTTTCTACTCCCTTCTGTTTTCCCCAGCATTATTGTCTCTTGTAATGAATCATGTCTTCTCATGATGTGTCCAAAGTATGGTAACCTCAGTTTCATCATTTTAGCTTCTAGAGACAGTTCTGGTTTAATTTGTTCTAACACCCAATTATTTGTCTTTTTCGCAGTCCATGGTATGTGCAAAGCTCTCCTCCAACGCCACATTTCAAATGAGTTGATTTTTCTCTTGTCTGCTTTTTTCACTGTCCAACTTTCACATCCATACACAGAGATCGGGAATACCATGGTCTGAATGATCCTGACTTTGGTGTTCAATGACACATCTTTGCATTTGAGGACCTTTTCAAGTTCTCTCCTAGCTGCCCTGGGCTCTGTATAACAAGGCTGGTGTGAGGGAACCTTTGACCCTCCGGCTGTTGCTGACCTACAAATCCCATCATCCCTGACCATTGGCTGTGCTTGCCAGGGCTGATGGGGAGTTGCAGTTCAGGAACGTGTGGAGGGCCAAAGGTCATACCAAGCCCCCTTTGCTCTTTCTCATTTCTCTCTCCGACTGCTAACATTTGAAATGTTTTGGTTCAAGTGTTGCTGCTTTCACCAGTGTTGCTTTTAAGTAGTTTTCAAGCTGTCTTCCAGGGAGACTTGGATTCTTTGCTGACAAAAATGTCTGTTCACAGAGGGCAGATATCTCCAGACTGTGTCAGTCTGCATGCTGGCAAAGCATGCAAAGTGGGGTGGAGTGCATTCTGGGGTACTGAGATCCATCAGGCTTGCCCTGTGCAAACTTCATTAGTGCTCTGAAATGCGGCCCAGAATCTTCGGAAGACGCATCAGTGCAACAGAGATTCCATTAGGATGGGAAGGTTGAAATCCCTTGCATTAGACTAGTTTGGGTGGAGGGGAATCTCTCTCAGTTGCTGTCTTTAATATATATATGTCTCTGTGTGTATGTATGTATTGGCTTCTCTTTAGACCATGAATTCGGTGTTCAGAACTATCTTAGACTTGACGTACCCAATCACCTCCATGTTCTCCGGAGCCTCGTTCAATCATGGCGTCTGCAGCATCTTCAAAGACAAACAGATTGAGGTGAGTGGCTCGTCTGCTGCACGTGTCACAGACAGCAGTGGCCGGCTGAAGTCTTTAACAGCAGCCGGTGACAGACACATAGGAAGTGAGGTTGGCGTCCCCCACTGGGCTGTTGTCGAGGGATGAGGCCATAGCTCAGTGGCAGACCACCTGCTTTGCTTCCGAGGTGCCAGGTCCAATCCCTGGCATCACCGAGTAGGGCTGGGAAAGCTTGTGCAGGGACATGGCGCTCCTTTCTTACAGCTGCTGTCACAGATGTGCCTCAGAGGAGCATTGGGTTGGACACTTGTGCCTTGAAGCGTCCCTGCGGAAGGCAGCCTCCCTTTGCAAATTTTCTGCCATTACAGATTGCGTGGCTTCCAGCGCTGCTTAGCCCGTCCAGCTTTTGAGTTTCTTCATCTGTTGTATATTTGTAAGGAAGAATCCTGTAATATCTTGGAAGAGGACTAAAGGTTCTACGTGCAGGCATGGATTTAAGTTGTTCCAGCCCAGATTGTGAAATGTGTGTGCACGCTAATCCAGCATTCAGCTGATGTTCCTTTATGCCTCCAACTGGGTCTTGCTTAAGGAGGTTTTGAGCGGTCCACGTGCATATCTCCTATGCTTTTCCACCCAGGTTTATTTTGGGATCACATTTTAAGCCCATCTCCTCCAGCTAAGGATGCTTTCCTGCAGACCCCAGTTGTTCATGGCCTGCAAGGTAAAGGATGCGTCTTAAGAGTCCCATTCAAAAATGACCGGGTGTAGTAGGGGATTATTTTTAATCGCCTCTTGTATTTCTGATGTTTATGTGTCATAGCCAAACATAGCCAAAACAGATCCACCCATGCACAAGAGGGCAGTATTAGAAGGTCAGGGGAGGCCCAAGGTGCGGCACAATCTGTGGGGTGGGAGTGCGGGACAAGCCCAATGGGGACTCGGTGTCCTCCATGGCTATAGAATGCTGACTGACTGGAGAGAGGGTGGAAAACTTGGGGGAGGGCATGGGCAATGGCTGGAACCCTGAACAGGAACACCCCTCACCGTTTCAGACGGGCACACGCTTTCCCCCTGGAGTTAAAACTGGAGGTGTGCTTTTCATACGTGAAAAAGTTTGCAAGTGTAAAAGATGAACTGTCAGCTCTCAAAGGACACTGTGTTTCTGCATGAGTCGCTGATCTATGTGCATCTCCTGACTGGAAGGAGAGAAACCTAAAGCAGTGATTCGTGCAGAGATGTGATGGGCAGCCCCCTTCAAAGTCAGTGTGTGGTTGGTTTTTTTTTCTCCCTGCAACTCTGCACCAGAAGTGTTTGGTCAGTTGCGCCCAGTGCCAAAATGTGGAAGAATTGCCCACCCTCTGGTACAAGCTGGCTGGCCCTGTCTGCTTCCTGTGAATTATGCCGAGGTGCAGCAGACAAGACTCCTTCGTGTGGCTGGGTGCTTTGGACTTTCAGGATTCCTGTTTAATGTTATTTCTCACAGTGCCCATAGTTTGGGAATCAGTGGTTTTTAGTAAGTGCTTTCTGTGCTGCAGGATCTTTGGATTCCTTACTTCACCATTACAACAGACATCACTGCCTCGGCTATGAGGGTCCACACAGATGGTAAGTGTGTCTGCGAAATGGCCCACAGCTCAAAGTGAGGAGGGCTGGATGGCGTTAGTATAAATGCATGCATACACACTCATTCTGAAGAGGCTGCATCATGCTTGTCACTTTTATTTAAAGCTACGGAAGCCCTTGGAAATGTTTTGCCACTATACTGCATAGGTTTGAGGTTTCCATAGGTATGCTTTGAGGGTTGGCTCTCAGAAGAAGAGGTCCAGCTGAACTGCGCTAAAGTTATGCTGGCCATGTTCTCCCTCCCCTGTCAGAGGCAGTGTGCATCTGAGTGCCAATTGCCAGGGATAGCAAATGGGGAGAGTGCTCTTGCACTCAGGTCCTGCTTGCGGGCTTCACGGAGGCATCTGGTTGGCTACTGTGAGAACTGAAATGGAGGCTAGATGGGCCGTTGGCCTGATCCAGCAAGTAAGCTCTTCTTAAAACCATTTGGTTTTTAGAATGTCCAGCATCCTGCTCTTCCCCCAGTGGGCAGCCAGATGCCTCTGGGAAGCCCACAAGCAAGGAATGGAGGCAAGACCTGTTTCTTACTGTTTGTCCCCATTCAACTGGTCTTCAAAGGTATACTGCCTTTGCCCATGGAGGTTCTGTTTAGCCATCATGGCTAATTAACAACCTCCCTCCCCCAATTCCTTCCCCATGGATTTGTTTAGTTCCCTTTTCAAAGCCAGAGAGTGGTCTTCAACACGTCTTGGTGCATAAGAGCCACCCGTGATCATGTCGTCTTTGGGGATTCTGAGAGCTATCCTCCTCCTCCTCCTCCTGCAGTGATGTCTGGTGCCTGCTGGGACTGGTAGGGCAGAAAGCAGGGAGCCCCGACAGTAGGTGGAGCCTGGGCCAGTGATAGGTGGAGCCAGAGCCAATGGCAAGCGGAGACCACTCATTCTAGGTTTGCCCACACTCCCCTCCCTGCTGAGAAGCTCTGCAAGAAGGAAATTGCTGGAGGTTAAAGGGGCTTTCTTGCCCCTTTGTGGGTGGGGTGGGGGGATATGAGAACTGTTTGGGAGTTGCCCGCTGCACATAGCCTGCCCTCTATCCAGTCCTGTGGGGTCTGTAATCTAGCGCTACCAAGTTGTCAGGGTGGCCCTCCCAGGTTCCCATAAGCCCTACCTGATTTTAGTCCCAGTATTAAGAAAACCAGGGGTGGGGGCGGAATCTCCCTTAGGGGACAAAGCAGCCACGACACCTTTGCCGAGAGAAACTGTACCTCTTGAGCTGCGCAGTCCTGAAGCCTCGTTCAGAACTCTAGAACGGCTTGGCCTTGTCATTAGCTAATTGGGACTTCTGGCCTACCTTATTCCCCCAAGGCTCAAGCCACATCAAACCTAGTACTTAAGTCTGGACGCCTGTCGTGTCTCTCTAGTCCTCTCCAGCCCCATGGCGGTTGGTTGCCTCCGAATAAAAGGTTTCTGTGCTCCGGCCTGCCATTCTCCCCCTCCAAGCCTCTGGGGATGGAAAATGCACAAAGGGCGCCTCTGAGCCACCCCCTCTTCTCCCCCCCACCCCAAAATATCTAGGCTTGTGGCTGTCAGAAGATGAAAGTTCAGAAAAGAGCCCCGTGGAATGAATTGCGAGGGCGAGTCTTGGACCTCGCCACATTCCACAGGGAGCGCATCCAATCCATTTCTGCTGATTAAAACCCCTCTGCTTTTCATGGTTATAAATTCCCTCATCGCGCAGCCCTGAATAGAAATCATGGAGCCAGTCCAGGAAGAGATGGCATTGTTGGCCAAAGTGTTCCAAACCGTGCCGTTTGGCAGGAATGCTGAGGGTGGGGGCTGTGGGATCAGAGGAATCGCTGCTAGTCCTCTGGTGGTGGTGGTGGTGGGGTCCTTCAGGGTCTTCCCAGGCTTCCAAATCTTGCTCTGTCCCCGGCTGGCTGGGCTGCCCAATCTTCTCTATTTCATCCACTAGCACCAGGCCGATCCAAGGAGGAGTTAACACGTTGCTGCATTTTTTTTATCCTGCCTTTCCTGATGGAGCTCAGTGTGGGAACGCGCACGAGACTTTGCCCTGCTTCATCCTCACAGCAACCCTGAAAAGTGGGGGTGGGGAGCCCCCCGCTGTTGGCCTCCAGCTCCCTTCGGCTCCAGCCAGCATGGCCAGCGGCCAGGGCCAATAGGAGCTGCAGTCCAGCAACATCCAGAGAGCTCCAAGCTTTTCCCGTCGCTGCTGTAAATGTGTCAGGCTGAGATGTCGCGACTGGACAGCCATCTGTCGGGAATGCTTTGATTTGGATTCCTGCGTTGAGCAAGGGGTTGGACTCGATGGCCTTATAGGCCCCTTCCAACTCTACTATTCTATGGTTCTATGATTCTATGACTAGCCAAACGTCGCCCCATGAGCTTCACAACCGAACGAGGATTCGAACTCCCTTTGGCTTAACTCCAGCGCTCTATCGGCCGCATTGCTCTGACTTACGTGGCTCCTCTGTGCAGGGGAAAGGGGTTGGGTGGAGTTAGAGCAGTGCTGGGGAACCTCTGGCCCTCCAAATGTTGCTGGACAACAACTCCCATCAGCCCCTGCAGCAAGCACAGCCGGTGCCCAAGGTAGAGGGGGGTTGCAGTTCAGCACCATCCAGAGGGCCAAAGGCCCCACATGTGTGCGTTGGAGGAAAGGTTAGGCTGCTGCTCTTTTTTTCCTCAGAAGATGGATCCCCTTTTTGCCTCTCCCCCCACTAGGCTGCCTATGGCGGTACATCCGGGCCAGCATGTCCCTCTCTGGCTACTTACCCCCCCTCTGCGACCCCAAAGACGGGCACCTCCTGATGGACGGAGGTTACATCAACAATCTCCCAGGTACCGTTGTCAACGTCCGTTTACGCAACCTGTTTTTCTGCTCATCTGCAGCTGGCTCAGCTCTGAATTTCCTGAGGGTTTGTGCTAGATGAAGAATCAATTCAGTATTGAGTCTTACTGCTGCAGGATCCAGAGGGGGGGGGCAGGGAGAGATCAACCTGTGCAGAGGCAGAGCTTTTAAAGGGGTCCTGGGCCGGCGTGTTTCTTGCTCTTGTAAGTGCCCCCCTCCGTCTCCCCCTGCCCGTCTCCCATGGAGCTCAAGGTGGCACGCAGGTGGCATTCTCTTCCCATTCCCTTTCAATTTCCTACTAAAAATGCTGTGAGGCAGGCTAGCCGGTGTCTGCACGTGTGTGTGAGAGTGTCTGTGTGTGAGTGGGGATTTGAACCCAGGCCTCCCTGCTCCTGAAGCAGCACCCTAACCCCGGCGCCTGCCAGATGACATGGACTGCTGCCCCCAACAGCCCCAGTCAGCACAGCTGTCGTCCCACAACATCTGGCGGGCGCCCGGTTGGCGAAGGCTGCTCTGGCCTCTGCACCGCCCTGGCATGCTTACCTCTGTTTTGGGTGTGCCTGCCAAAGGCATGGGTGTGTTGATTTTGTTTATCCTGCCCTTCTGCTCAGGTTGGGGAACCTGCACCCCTCAAGACCTGCCTGGACTCCCAGCTACCATCAACTCCATCCATCGGGGATGATGGCAGCTGGAGTCTGGAGCATCTGGAGGGCCCCACCTCTGGGGTCCATGCTCTTCCTCCCTCCTTCCCCATTTTATCCTCACGACAAGCCTGTGAGGTGCATTAGGTGGAGTAGGAGCGATTGCCCCAAGGCTACACGCAGCGAGCTTTGTACAGTGGGGATTTGAACCCAGGCCCCTGCCCTCGACACTTTCATCACCCCACCTCGCAACACTTAAGTAGTTAAGAGGAATAAATAAACAACAGTGCCCAATGCTCTTCAAATATACTGCTGCCTTTGTTAAAAAAAGTAAGACTTTTTTTTCAGTGTTTCTCCCTCTTTTTATATAAAACTGAATGCAGACAAAGGGATAGGTGAAAGGGAGGAGTGGGGGTGCAAGTCAGCTTGTCCAAATGTTCGAGGTGCCTGGCTGTTTGCAGCGATGTTCCAGGTGTCCACTGTATGCAGGTAGCCTTTCAACCTTGCTGAGAATCTCTCCGCCCCCCAAAGTGGAATATGAAATGACACACTTGTCATGATTGCTTTCTGTCAGCCTCTTTCACGTCACTGTCTGTCTCTTGTCTTCTCACCCTCGCCTCCCTGAGGGACACTGAGTCACTCCTCTGCAAAAGGCCACCTTCTGTCAGGAGGAGAATTCCCCCCCCCCTGCCATGTTTGGGTTTAGAAGTGAATTATTGGAATGGAGAAGGACTATAAATTAACCTAATTCTGCTGAGAGGGAAGGAATTTTCTGAGAGCAGTTTTAAAGGTAAAATGACCCTCTTGGGAGCAAAGCCTGCAAATGTCTGGTGTGGAAGATGAGTGGCAAAGCCCCTGCCAAAAATGATGGCATTGTGCCAGGTGGTAGGCTGGCAGGCGAGAGTCGGAGGTGTCATGTGAGGTGGGGAGGGGCAAGGAATGACTCTGCTTTGTCACCCCAACAGCGGACGTTGCGAGGTCCATGGGGGCGAAGGTGGTAATCGCCATCGATGTGGGGAGCAGAGATGAGACGGACCTCACCAATTATGGCGACGCCCTCTCTGGCTGGTGGCTGCTGTGGAAGCGGTGGAACCCCCTGGTGGAGAAGGTGAAGGTACGTATAGGATGGAATTGCCCCTAAATAGTTGCTTGCCTGGTCGCTTATGGCAACTCATGGTAGCTTCCAGGTGACCAGGCAGAATTGTTGGTTTTCCATGGGGTTTTTTTAGCGTTCTCTTTGGGAAAGTTTTTAACACCCTGAAAGAGAACTCTTGCCTTTTTAACGTTCCACCAACGCTTAGCATAGATTTGTGGGCAAAATGGGGAGGGGTCGTTAATCTTCCTCCCCCCTCGGGCAAGTGATTTCCTGTGTGTGCAAACATATTTTCAAGACTACATTAGGGTTGCAAGGACTCCTCAAAGCTGTCATAGCACAGATGAGAGATGAGACCATGCACATTGTTTTCGTTCGCACCGTGTTGGGGTGAGGCCAGGCATGGTTGCAGGCCTGTGTATGTGGTTGTGCATCCGAACTGGATATGAGGGGCCATGCCTGTGGCATGCACGGACACACACACGCACACACCTGTTTTAACTGTCATGGTTCCATGGCTAGAGTTTAGTCCTCTGGGAACTGAATTAGAGAGATTAAAACTCTCTCTCATGAAGAATACTCACAGCATGCTCACTAAACAAATTCTGAGGGTTATTATTATTATTTCCATTTATAGACTGCTTACTATCTAAAAGATCTCAAAGCAGTTTACAATAGAATACACAAGGTACAATTAAAAAAATCAAATTAATTTACAAAGCAAAATACATAAATAATATCCATATACATAAACACAGTATAAAAGTCAGAATTCACCAAGGGAAGCCCATAAGCCATAAGGTTGTGTGGGAGGCTGTAGCAGTCAGTCAGCCAAGATGGTCACACCTGCTCATTTTCCCCACGGAGGCTAATAACACTTTGCACCTTCGGCAGGTGCTGAACATGGCCGAGATCCAGACCCGGCTTGCCTATGTGTGCTGCGTACGGCAGCTGGAGATGGTCAAGAACAACGACTACTGCGAGTACATCCGGCCACCCATAGACCGTTATGGCACCTTGGATTTTGGGAAGTTCGACGAAATCTGTGTGCGTTGGAGGCAGAGGAAGGGAAGGTGATGGGGGGTCTGGTTATTGGCTTGGAGGCCTCAAATTGCTTGCTTAATGCAAGACGGTGGGATTCTGTAACCAAGAACTGGTACCTGAGCTTGCGTATTTCCTCCTCCCTCCCAATCTATTTTCCTTTTGTGTCGTGTCTTTCAAGATTGTAAGCCTACCTTTTCTAAACGTGATCTTTTAAGTCACCCTGAAGAAAAGGATAAAAATTCTTTAAATAAATAAATCCAGCTTTCTCCAGAGGAAGCTGGGAAACATCCAGTGAGATACTGGTCAGCAAATAGATTTTTAAACAGGCATATTTTGGATCGGGCAAAGGGCTGCTGCAAAGAAAGACACAGGCAAAAGGGGCTCATAGCAAAGGGCTCAGGAACAACCCCCCCCCACCTGCCCAGCACGAGCCGTGACAACCGCTTTTGGCAGAGCCCTTTTTCGTAACGTGTCTCAGCAAGAGAGACACAAGGCAAAGGGCTCTGCCTCCCCCGGCAGTGGCGCACAGAGCCAGCTCAGCTGCGGCGGCTGACGGTCCCCCTCTCTTTTTCCAGGAAGTGGGCTACCAGCACGGGCGGACAGTATTTAACGTCTGGTGCCGGAGTGGTGTCCTGGACAAGATGCTGAAGGACAGGCAGGAGCTCTGTAAATCCAAACTTCCAGGCGTGAGTATCCCAGTGGGAGGGAGGCAGCTGGAGCAGAGACCTTCTTCCCTACTCCCCAAGCGTGGCTTTCCTTGATGTCCTTTTTTATATATATTGGTCTCCTGCCACAATTCTTCACAAACCTCGCAGTGGTTTTATTGCCAAGGGTAGGAGTTTTTCTACGTATGCCTTCTGTTCCCTCTGGAGAGACGAGCCCAGACTGCGGTGGAGGCTGGTGTCCATTTGGGACTGGCAGGGCGGAAGGCAGGGAGCCCTGCAGTAGGTGGATCCAGAGCCAACTGAGCAACTTTGCATACTTTTTATTACTTTGCATGGGTTCTCCTGAATGATTGGCTGAGGGAGAGAGGGGCGAGACAGGCCACCAAAGCCTCAGCCCCAGTCAGTGGGAAACTCACTGAGCTGTGCTCTCGCTTCTGAGACATCTGCAGGATGTTGCCCTCCATGCTTCTCGGCTTATCTTTACAGCCATGAGATCTAGAAACTTGCTTTAAAAAGGGGGGGGAGTTGCTGAGTGAGATTCTTGGGAAGATGAGAATCTGCTTAATCTCCTGTCTTTTTCTGCACCGTAGAAGCAAAAACATAGTGACTTCTGCTGAACTGCTGAATAGCACATCCCTCTGTGCCGGCGAGCAGAGGTCCCTCCGTGACTATTTTTAAGATCTAGTGACTCTTTGGCTGGCAGCATTTAATAAAGGCTCCATAGATCAGATGTTGTCTTCCTCGCCTTGGGGCACCGCTGGTTTCAGCCCTCAGGGCAGCTGTGTCACGGTTTCTGCTTTGGCAGCCCTTGTTTTAGTCAGGAGTGCAGCCTTCGCCAACCCGGTGCCCTCCGGCTGTTTTGGACTACAACTCCCATCAGCCCCTGCCACCACGGCCGGGATATGTCTTGCCCAAAGCGTCCTAGTGAGCTTGTAGCAGATGCAAGATTCCAGCTCCCAGATACACACTTTTGGACTCTTAGCCCCTGTGGTGCACTGATCCTTCCTGTTGGCTTCATTTTCCAGCATGGGATTGAGTTTGTGGGTGTACGTGTTTTCATCTCAGGCCCTCCTCTGAGTGCCCCCTCTGCAGGAAGTTCAGAGGGTTGCAGCAAGGGAGGGGGCCTTCTCAGCTGGGGCTCCCTGCTTCTGGAACGCTCTCACCAGCGAGGTTCACCTGGCACCATCGTTAACATCCTAGGTTAAAAAGTCTCTCTTCTCCCAAGCATTTGACACATTACAATGATTTTGCTGTCTGTTGATGGTGTGTTTTTACTGTGGATAGGGTTTTGGTTCTTTTTAGGTTGTTACATGGCCTTTATTGTAACACGCTGCTTTCCTCCCCTGATTTTATGTCTTGCTTTGTGCCGTTGAAATTTTGTTAAGCCCCTTTGTGAGGCTCCTTACGGGTCAAGCGGCAAACAAATGGAATAAATAAATAACAGATAACGGGTGAGGAGGCCTTTGGCGGCAGCAACATCACCATGTATGGGGAGGGGGCAGCTATTGCACTCAGGTCCTGCTTTTTCAGGCTTTCCATTATGGGCATCCGGTTGGCCCTTGTGAGAACAGGATGCTGGACTAGATGGGCCTGATCCAGCAGCCAGGCTCTTACCCGTCTTTTTGTTCTTCTTTTCCTTCTCTTCCAGGTGGTGACCTGTCCCACAACCTCCTTCACGGATCTGGCAGAAATAGTCTCCAGAATTGAGCCAGTCAAGGCTGCCGTAGTGGATGGTGAGTGTGTGTTTGGGGGGTGGGGAATGGCAGCTGTGCAAATAAGCAAAGTGCACCCTCCTGTCTCCCTTGTCTGTCCCTGTCTTCACCAGAATTTATTTATTTATTAATTCAATTTATATTTATTAATTCAATCTATATTTATTAATTCAATTTATATACTGCCCCATAGCCGAAGCTCTCTGGGCGGTTCACAACAAGTAAAGACAATAATGCTGGGAAAAACAGAAGGGAGTAGAAAAAGAGGAAGGCCAAACAAGAGATGGGTTGATTCCATCAAGGAAGCCACAGACCTGAACTTACAAGATCTGAACAGGGTGGTTCATGACAGATGCTCTTGGAGGTCGCTGATTCATAGGGTCGCCATAAATCGTAGTCAACTTGAAGACACATAACAACAAGTCTCCCTTGTGTTTGCTGCACTGGTGCCCCTTGGAAAGGTGCTCTTTTTCTTTTGAGGGCAAGGGGCTAACTGAGTCTCTCTCCCTTTCCTGCCTCTTACTCAGACGAGTCCGACTATCAGACAGAGTACGAGGAGGAGGTTCTTGGCAGTCAGAAGGACGACTACGTCAATTTCCTGAGCAACCAGATGGAAGATGACTCAGACTCCGTAAGAGCTCCCCTCGGCCCTTCGGGGCGCCGGTTTCTGCCCACACGGCAGTGGGACCAACAGAAGAGGGATGCATTGGAAGGGAGCAGAGCTTAGCCTGAAAAAAAGAGGCCTTGGGCCTCATTACTCAAGTGGAAGCCATCCCTTGGCTACTCGGTTGCAAGGAGAAAAGTACTCTGCATGTGTTCAGGGACAATCTCATAACTTTACATGTTCCAAGAGCCAGAAATGGTAGCCTTCTGTTCTAGCGCCTCTACTTTGTAACACTTAGAGCCATGAAGACAGACTCACAAGTCTGTGAGCTGCATCTAGTGAAAATCTCCAGAGGCCCACATATACATATCTCCAAAGCTAAAAGGAGCAGGGGCTAGTGAGATGTTGTTTAGGTTACCTTTGCAAGCACAAGGGCTAGAAACTTGTGTGCACCTGTGGTTGTTTCTTTTTTAAAAAAAGGAAATCTATTGTGTGCTGGTTGGAGCACCTTCTCGACAAAGAAAAGTTAAAGGAAGTTTTGTTCTTTTAAAATCTTGGGAAAAGATAACTGATGGGAAACATGACAGAGTAGATAAAAATTATGCAAGATGCAGAGGAAGTGGAAATAAATAGAAATCTCCACCCCCAAAAAAATTATTTTGCCACCCAGTGAAATTGATGGGCAGTGGATCTGGGATAGCCCAGTTTGAAACACAAACCCAGTGCATCATCAATTGGTGGCACTCACTAGCACAAGATGATGACTGCTGGCTTAGATGACTTTTAAGAGGATTAGACAAATTTGTAGAGGATCGGTTGAACAAGCAGCCATCCGTCACATTCAGAAAGAGTATGCCGCTGAATACGGGTTGGTCCGACAGCTAGAACCACCAGAATGTGGACTTAGATTGGGGTTGGGAAGACGCCTTAAACTGAGGGCCATCGTCTGCCAGGGGCAGCATACCTGTGGTGGGCGGGGCTAGAGGCAAAAGCAGGCGAAGCAACTCCTCCCTCTCTCACACTCTCTCTGCCACCCACCCACACACACTTTCTCTCTCTCTGCTTGAATTCCATACTGTGCGGGGGGGGGCTTCTCTCCCTCCCTCCTCAGCACAGAAACTCAATGGGGCTGCCAAAGGAGGACTGGATCACTCTGGCCCTTCACCAGGAGCCACTTGCCAGGCAAGAACAGACAGTGGGCCCAGGGCAACCCAGGCCCACACTTCTGGCACACACGGCTTTGGCGCAGGGTGGGTTGATCCAGCAGGGTTCTGCTGTTATAGCCTTACAGGGCTGAATGGCGCACAGTGCAGTCACGGAAGCGCCACTCGTTCTCCACCTTGCATCTAAGCATGGGCCTGGAGGGCAAAGCTTTTGGCAGTGGCTTTATGGGGCCTGCTGCCAACCCTGCCTAAATGAACACCTTGTTGTCTTCTTCTTGCTCCCAGCAGGACCAAGAACTCCGGCAAAGGAAGCAGGCCAGCCTCGACAGCCAAGGAAGCAGCAGGGCAGAGCTGAGCTGAGTGGCTTGCCTGGGGGAGGGACACACTCCCACAGCCTAGCTGGGCCTTTGCTGTTCATCGCAAAGCTTCCTCCCTTTGCCATTACAAAGCTTCCGCGGTTTGAGAAAGGCAGCGGTTTATCGGGGTTTTTTCTGTCTGTCCTTCCTAAACCCAGCTGGGTAGCAAGAGAAAAGGGGCTACCGCTTCTGGCTGAACTCTCTCTCCCTTGGATGCAACTCTGCAGAAACCTTTCGTCAGCAGCTTGTCCCAAACCCCTCCGGGGCAGCGCTGGATTCCTGCAAGCTGGCTGTGGAGTTAACAGAGTATTTTTCTGCTTGTTCTATGAACAAAAGGGCGCCAGCAGAGGGGGAAGAGTGTGTGTGTGTGTGTGTGTGTTGTAAAAGAGAGGGGGGAGTCTTTAATGACTCCTCTCCCCCTGTTTTATATAGTTCTTGCACCAGCATCTGCAACGGTTCTGTGGTAATTAGCAAGAAGCCTGAACGTTAACATGCAAATGCGTCGGGATGTTCCTCGCTTGCATCCGACACACACGGTGTGAAAACGAAGCCATCTGCTGGGAGCCGACTCGCCCAGCAGCGGAGGCAGCGCTCCTTACGGAGCCAACACCACCGCTGGTTGACATACTTTTGCAAGGCCTGCTTTCCACAGCAGGGCTGGTAAATGAGGAGGGGACCTTTCCCCCGCATGTGCCTGTCTAACGCTCCATGCACAAGGCCTCGGCCTGCCTGGCAGGTGCGTCATTTCCACTTTGGCAAACACACACAGAAGGCACTGTTGCCTCCGGACCGTCCGGATAACTTTGTTCCATCTGACAGCATTGGGCTCTCTCTCTCCCCGTCCTCCAGATGTTTTTTAAAAAATAAAAACCCAGCAACCAAACCTCTTTTGTGCTCTTGAACAAAATTCATTCGTGTGTTTCTCTGCACCCTTGCGCCTGGGCTGATGTGGCATGTTGTGGGGGAGCCCTCTGTGCTGCGATATATTGGCGGGGGGGGATTAAGAGTAGTAGCTTTAGAGATGGATCGGACCCATTGAGGGTGTCGCATTCCAGGGGATATTCTCTTGCACAAGCTCTGTAGAAAGGAGCACAAGCTGCTTGAGAAAGTAGGAAACTCCCTTATTCTGTGTCAGACTCTTGATCTGTCTACTGACCAGCAGCTGCTCTCCAGCTTTTTAGGCAGGGAGCCTCTCTCAGCCCTACCTGCAAGTGCCACCAGGGATTGTATCTGGGCACTTCTGCATGCAAAGCAAGTGCTCTGCTACTGAGCTGCAAGCACACGGCTCCTGTCCGTTGGGATGACATAGGAGAAACATCAGAGAGGGCTATGTCCCATCATCATTAGTGCAAATGAATGGAGAGGGACTCTTTTTTGCAGGGGGGGGGGGCACAGGCACCAAAATGTCCTGGGCCAGCCCTTTGCAGAAGGACAGCCTTCTAATCTATTCATATTTCTATTCCACCTTCAAAGACTTCAAGACACTGTACATGGTTCTTTCCCCATCCCCACAGCCATCCTGGGAGATAAGCTAGTTCTGAGTGAAGGTGACTGGCCCAAAACTGCCCAGTGAGTATTGTAGCTGAGCAGGAAATTGAACTTGCCTTTCCCCAGTTTAAATCCAGTGCTCTAACTTCCACATCACACTGACCCCCTTTCCTTTTGAGGCTGCGGGGCAGGGGAGTTCCTTGAGTTTCCCGTGGCAGTCCGCTGCCCAAGAGACGTGCTTCTCTATGTGGTGGTCATTGTGAACCAGATGACAGTAGACTCGTATCCAGCTGGGGCTTCAGCGCAAAGATATATTTTACATATAACCAGCCTTCATCCCCGCTTAATGTAAGATACAGCATGGTATAGAGAGAGAAGCACATAAAGTGGAACCGCAGCAGCAAATGAAGACAACACAGGCAAATACAAATGTCTTCCTGGTGCTAAAATGTTCAACAGGTCTTGCTGCCTGATCAGCCCCCTTTGGGAGGAAATTCATACCATTATAATAGAGTTGGAAGGGGCCTATAAGGCCATCGAGTCCAACCCCCTGCTCAATGCAGGAACCCAGCTTAAAGCAGACCCGACAGGTGGCTGTCCAGTTGCCTCTTGGACATCTCCAGTGGTGGAGAGCCCACCACCTCCCTCGGTCATTGGTTCCATTATACTGCTCTAACAGTTAGGAAATTTTTCCAGATGTTCAGCTGAAATCTGTCTTCCTGTAACTTGAACCCATTATTCTGTGTCCTGCATTCTGGGACAGTCAAGAAGACATCCTGGCCCTCTTCTGTGTGGCAACCTTTCATGTACTTGGAGAGTGCTGTCATATCTCCCCTAACTCTTCTCAAGACTAACCATGCCCAGTTCTTCCGGTCTCTCCTCATAGGGCTTTGTTTTCAGTCCCCTGATCATCCTTGTTGCCCTCCTCTGAACCTGTTCCAGTTTGTCTGCATCCTTCTCAAACGGCTGTGTCCAGTACTGGATGCAGTACTCAAGATGAGGCCTAACCAGTGCCCAACAGAGGGGAACAAAAATGCCACTGGATTTGGAAACTATACTTCTGTTAATGCAGCCTAAAATAGCATCTGCCTTTATTTGCAGCCACATCGCACTGTTGGCTCAATCAGGTTGTGATCAACAACAATCCCAAGCTCCTTCTCGCATGTAGTATTGCTGAGCCAAGTATCCCCAATTTTATAACTGTGCATTTGGTTTCTTTTTCCTAGGTGTAGAACTTTGCATTTATCCCTGTTCAATTTAATTCTGTTTTCTGCCCAATGCTCCAGACTATCAAGATCCCTTTGAATTTTGCTTCTGCAGGGTACCAGCCAGCTCGCCCTGGTGGGAAGTTTTTCTACCCTCAGATACAGCCAATGGAAGCACAAGCAAAATCTATCCATGTTCTGAGACTTTCTGCGAGGCAACGACAGCGTCCCAGTTCCTCCATCTGTTTCTTGGAGGGTGGGGGGAAATGTCACATTTGAATTCCATCTCCCCATTGCCTACACACTGATCATCTCTGAAGTACCATACTCTCTGTGAAAACGCACCACGCACCATCTTCCCAGCGGCATGATTTCGACATTTGAAGACGTCCAGTTTCGGCTTCACATAACCCTTTTTTTTGTTCTGTCATTCCACTCGTCGACCAGGAAGATTAGATTCTCTCCAGCAATAAAGCAGCACGGAAGTGCCAATACGGACATGGTAGCGAGTACATTTTTTATACCACCATTCTGTCAAGGCACTCAACGGCAGTTTACAATTTAAAATATTCATTGCATATATGGTACAGAATATTCTTGGACCGATTTCAAGAGTGGATGGTGCAAGCTCCTTGGCCTGTGCTTAACTTCTTTAGGCCTGCAAAATAAATCAGTTTTTTTTTTGCAACAGCTGTAGTATCCGCTGTGCATGCAGAAGGTTCATTCCCCAGGAACTCTAGGTAGGGCTGGGAGAGAACTGGGGAATCATGTCACCCCATATGTGCCCACTTGACCACTTTGATCTGTGCAAATGGCACTGTTACAAGCGCCACATAATATTCGTTCCAAACTTGTAAGAAGTTCTTTTGGTGTGGCAGCACCTACACTTTGGAACTCCTTGCCTATTGACATCAGGCAGGTGCCTTCATTGTATTCTTTTCAATACAATGAATACCTGCTTAAAACATTTTTGTTTAGGCAAGCCTGTCCAGACAGGTAGATGTTGATGTCTTTCAATCTCTTTTTAGTTTACTGCTGATTTTAATTATCTTTTAAATATTTCTAATTCCTTGTTTTTATTGATAATTTTGATATTTCTTATAAACCGCTTAGGTTTTGTTACAATCAAGTGGTATATAAATTCTGATAAATGTTGAAATGCTCAAAACAAATGATCGGTTCTGAACTTCATCTCTCATTGCACAGGTCCCTCCAAAAGTTAAGAGCAAATAGGGTGCAGGTGTATTTATTTTAATTTCCAGTAGGACACTCAGTACAGCAGATGTAGAGAACCTGCAGATGTTGCTGAACTACAACTCCCATCATCCCTGGCCATTGCCAGTGCATGCTTGCAGGGGCTGATGGGAGTTGTAGTCCAGAAACTCCTGGAGGGCCAAAGCGTCCCCACACCTGGTCTAGTCACTGCCTAGATGGAGGACATTCTGGGCACCCTCTGCACTCCATTTTGAATTCTTATCAAAAACAGATGGGATAGAAATATAACACAAAATTTTAAAAAGAAAAATCTGAATCAAGTTCCCCCAAATTCTGAGCCAAAGGAAAGGAGAAATGTTGCAATTTGTCAATTGCACAACCTGTGAACTTGCTTATCATCATGCCTTCTATTTCCGACGCTCGGGGTGAGTGCCACTGGGTATTTAGCCAAAATGGCACCATCCACACACGAGAGGGAGGCATAGAGGCAGGCATGAAATGTGCAGAAATGCAAAGAATCTTTAGATGGGGGAGGAGACATAAAGGAGGGGAACCGCCAGTGAGGACTGAGCATCCTCATTGGCCACAGAATGTTGACTGACTCGTGGGGCGGGAGAGGGGAATGGAATGGAGTGCCCTGGATCCTGAACAGCAGCACTTCACATTTTGTTGCAGTCCCTGCTAGCTTTATATAATTCTGTTTCTGGAAAGGATTGAGGAGTGATACAAGACACTGCAAACCTCCAGCCTCAGCCACTGGAAATCCTGTTGGCCACTTCATGAGGTTTCACCAGGCTTTGTGGCTTTAATCCCATCTTCATGAGGACCAGAAACTTGTTTAAATTTAAACATATACCCAAACACACTTTCTTTTCAGGATACTAATATGGTCCCTCGCCGCTTTTAGCTTATATAGTCTAGAGCATGGGCAGCTCATGTGGTGCCCGCCATATGTTTTGGGCTATAGCTGCCATCGTCCCTGACGCTGACCATTGGTCATGCCAGCTGGGGCTGATGGGAGCTGTAGTCCAGAAACACCTGAAGGGCTGCTAGTTGCCCACCCCTGCCTAAAATAATGAATTTACCCCATTATTTGAACTTATTTAGCAATCCTCTTCTACCATTTCTAATAACCAAACGTGTCAATGTGAAGTATTCCAATTTTTTTATTAATGTTTAACCACCTTCAGCTTGTTGATTTCTTTCTGTTGCCTCCGAGGTTATGCAATTAATTTTTGCTGCAGTCATTGCATTTTAAAATGATTTCCGCGTCCTCTTGTCTTAATATATCCTTGAGGAGATCCATCAAAACAGCACTGGCATCGAGTACCCATTATCTCCTCTTAATTTCATTGGGAGTTTTCTTAATGTTGCTGGCAATTAAAGTCAGCTTTGCTAGGGCTATGCAACGTCCCCTTTCCTTTTCTTTCAGGCTACGCGAGTCTGGTCTGAGCTGCAGCTAGACCAAAGCAGAGTGAGCCTCCCAAGATTAAGAAAATAAAATAGGATTTGCTAAACCTGAGCTGAGTTGCTAAACCTCAAAAGACCCGAAAGGCATAAAACGGCTTCCTCTAGCTGTGTTAATCCCTATGGCAGAGACGGGACGTTTTTCAGCCCAAGAGCCACATTCCCTTCTGAGCAGCCTTCTGGGGGTGCAAATAGGCAGGGCAATGAATATGTATTTTATTTTTGTACAGGAAGTTAATTTCTACACATACTCACATACTCCTCCAGACAAGCAAGAGGCATGATCAAAGTTCAGGGGTGCACTCTAGGCAGGCCCCTGGGCCTGAGATGCTTTATCCCTGTGCTACACCAAAGCACAGTGCCTCTTTCAAGCTTAACATAGCTGCAAGCAATATCTACAGAGCCTTCGTTTATTTATTAAATTTATATCCCACTTTTCCTCCAAGGAGCAAGGTGACCTATGTGGTTTTCCTCCCTCTCCATTTTATTTATTCATTATTTAATTTATATCCCGCCCTTCCTCCCAGCAGGAGCCCAGGGCGGCAAACAAAGCACTAAAAACAATTTAAAACATCATAAAAACATCTTAAAATACATTAAAACAAAACAGAGTTAAAAACATTTTTTAAAAACCCACAACAACCCTGCAAGGTAGGTTAGGATGAGAGACAGGCCCAAGATCACCCAGTGAGCTTCATGGCTGAGTTGGGATTCAAACCTGGGTTCCATGGTGTATCTTAGACACTCTTATTCCTTAGGAGTATATAAGGGGCACCTATTCTTTAGGGGCACCTAGGGGGTGTGGTTGGGGAGGAGCTGTGAACTGGTGAGAGTCCTGAGGGCTGGATTCAGCCCCCAGCCCTGAGTTTTCCCCTTCTCCCCCTCTACAGAGACAGTTCTGTTGAAGGTATAACTTTGCCTTTCCATTCCCATCCCAGGTTGCAAAGGGCTTGCATTGCCTCCTCCTACCTCTAATCCTCTGAAGTGCTGTGATGGATATCATTAATGGTTCTGTTGGCTGCTCGCCCCAGGAGAGCAGAAGCTGAGCTTGGAAACAGTGGAAGGGGGTGAGCAAAAAGAAATATAGGGAACTTCAGACAAGAGAAGGGTTTGGTCCTCTGCCAGCCTACACTCCTTCTTGCTAAGTTTAGAGGGCAGGATGTTTAGGTTCCTGGCCAGGAGAAACATCAAACGGTAGGGTTGCCAACTGACCAGGAGTGCAGTCTGCTCATTGCGCCCTGCCTTCAGCACCAGCTCAAGGGGCAAAAATCAGAGCCAGGAGCATGTTGCATCTCAGATGTTTATGCATTGGGCAGCTGTTCAAGGCATGATAGCAGAGGAAGGTTGAAAAGTTGGCAACCGGAAGTGGCTGGTGCCCATTGGGACTGGTGGGGCAGAAGGCAGGGAACCCAACAGTAGGTGGAGCGAGAGCCAATGGCAGCCGAGACAACTATGGTCCACACCATGCATTTAAAGCACATAACTGTACCCAAGAATCATGGGACTTGTAGTTTGTTAAGGGTGCTGGGAATTTGTGGCTCTGTGAGGGGGAAACCACAGTTCCCAGGATTCTTTGGGGGAAGTCATGTGCTTTAAATGTCCATTGGCTACGTGTTAAATGTATTGTATGGTTCTGTTAAGTTTGTCTAGGGTTGTCTAGATTGCCTAGCTGCCCAGTCAACAGAGTTCAGATTCCATGAGGCTGTGCCCATAAGCCACAGATTCCATCATGCTCCACCAATGAGCTGCCATCCTCCACTGACTCTACCCATGACTTGCACCGGCTCTGCCTGCATTGGCTCCACCCCCTGGCCCCGCCCACTGAGGGAAGTATTTTTGAAATCAGCAACCAGCACTCATGAACCCTCTGGCTGCCCTCCTCACCTCTCTCTGTACAACATCGATGTTCCTCCCCACCTCAAGATCTCCCCCCCTCAACCCACCCACAAATCACAATGTGCAAAATAAACAGACACCCATTTTCCTGATTGGCATAATTTCCCCCCAAATTATGTTATTTGGATGTTTGTTGATGAGCGGGTTTTGAGCACAGCTACATCTCGGCCCCTGATTGATTGATTGGGCGCCTCGCTGGTAATGGAGAACATCAGCCTGTTCCGCGGGTTGGAGGCGGGATGCATTTGTGCATCTGAAACTTTGGCTGCAGCTGGCAGGCTATTGCGTCTGTACCAAGCATGGTCTCTGAAGGTACATAGCTAACCAGGTTGGGATCTGGTGGGTGCCTGCATGGGAAGACAGCTTAGGAACCCTTTGTGATGCCATCTTGGATTCCAGGGCTGGTGCAGGTATAAATATGCGCCAGGAAAAATGTATACTCCCCTCTTACGTTGATGGGGTTCTAGCTGGGCTTGGGACTGGCAGCCAGCCAAGTTGAGCACTGGCTGAGGGCCCAAAAGGCTTGGAAGCGTTCAGAGTTTTCATATATATCTCCAAACATTTCTTGTTCTTTGTGATTCCTGTGCAGAGGTTTCTATCCATGTGTATCAGATAACATAAGAAGTTGTCTTATACCAGGGGTGAGAAATTGCATCTAGATAGGACCAGTTCCCCCCAACCCTCAAGGACCACCAACCCTCAAGGACCACCAATCCTCAAGTGGTCACCATGACATCAGGTGAAAAAAATTCCTTTGCCTGCATGGTTTGAAATCAGCAAATTGGCGGCTGCCAATCAAATCAAACTATGCAGGCAAAGGAAGTGTTTCTCTGTGGGGCTTGCTAACTGGTGCCGATATCAAGCCCTGCTTTGTGCAGACATCTGGGAACTCCAGAGTGCAGCCAAGCTCTGCAGGGCTTGCTCTCAGTGCTGATCAACACTGATTGTTCCTTTGCGGATATATCTTTGTCTACCCCACACCTGACATATGATATCAGGTGTTGGATAGGTGGGCGTGGTTTGGGAAGAAATGGCCTCACAGATCAAATTAGGACCCTATGAGCCCTAAGAAGCATGGGAAACCCATTTATTTCTGTTTCTCATTCTTCCAACCTTAAGATCAGTTCTCCACCTTTCCACAAAACTTTGCAACATTTTTTTTTAAAAGCCATCATGAAAATTCATCAACATCTTAGTGAAGCTATTCGTATGAGACTGTTAATGATTGTTTGATAGTTTCCAAACCAACTGAGACTTGGTACTTTGTAATTTTTTAACAAGATTATTTCACTTATTTATATATATATTATAATAATAGATAATATTATTACAACCTCATTTTTATTAAAAATGAGGTTGTAATAATATTATCTGTTTTTATCTGATGATTCAATGTTCCATTGACTGTAATAAAAATTGATTTGATAGTGAGGATTTCACCTAATGGATACATTTTTGTATGCACCTTTGCTTAATATACACATTTATGCAAAGCAATTTCCCATAATATAATGAACTTTTTTTCCACAAATAGATGCATTTCTGTGCACACTTTAATTCATAGAAGTGCGACTTTCAAAGGATGGCTGTGTTATGTTTCATATATTGTTTCGGAAACTCAGAATTAGGTAGGTTTGCCCTTAAACTGAACTGAATTTCTCCCCCCTCTAGCAAGAACACAACACAGTGGAACACAATATTGTGAGACAATACCTAAAGCAAAGACTCTGGAATGTTCTGTGTCTTTAGTCATGATTGATCTGCTTTCTGGCCCCTCGATGACCTTTGCGGCTCTTGGTCGAATTGTTTCTAACACTTCCGGCTCCTTCCATCGTTCCTGATGTGGAAACTGTCCTGTTTTACTGTCTGATATCCCTGCAAGGTAGCCTCTGCTGGGGACCCTCTGACAGTGGCTGGTGTCATAATGGGGCCGTAATGGGGCCTGAATTACTGCTAATTTGCGGCAGAGGAGAAAATTACACGAGGGAAGCATGCTGGCCGGCCGGCCACAGTTCTCGGATGCCTAGCCAATTATGGACTTCATTTTATATAATGGTGGCCCTATGAAGAGGTATTCAGAGGGGGTTTACCACTGACTTCCTCTAAGCCTACGGCACCCGGTATTTCCAGGTGGTCTCCCATCCAAGTGCTAACCAGGCCTGACCCTGCTTAGCTTCCCAGATCAGATGAGATCGGGCATGTTCAAGGCAGTATGGCCGTAATAATAATAATAATAATAATAATAATAATAAAAGTGTCTCCTCTGTTAGAACTTCAAACAGAATAATTTTCCAAGAAGTTCTGGTCTGGGGAAAAGCAGGGGGGATGGAGTTTCTGTGTGCAATAGCTCAGAAACCAGTGTTTGTTTTTAAAATCCTGAATTGATCATCTCGTAGGAAAGCAAAGGTAGGTGTATTTGCTTTTATTTCAGTCTTTGGAGGAAGGAAGGCTCCAGGTCTCATCTCCTCCAGCTGACTTGGACACCTCCCATAGGAGATTTTATTTAGTTTTGATGCACATCCAAGATATTTCCACTGTAAAACATTAAAAGTCTAAAAATGCAGCTTGTGAAAGGGAGGCCTGCATGTGTTGCACACGTAGGGCATGCGGGCGCTCTTCTCAGGCAATTCTGATGGCATCATGTGCTGCTCCCTGGAATAACCCATTTGTCAACCTGCTTATTTATTTATGACATTGATATGGTAGTAAGATTAGGAAGAGAGCGGGCAGGAGGTGACGGTTCTTGGAGTCAGAAGCAATGTTGAGGAAGGGACTGACTTACTGGACTTGGCATTACAGGAGTGTTGGTGTTGGATTATGACCTGGGAGACCAGGATTCGAATCCCCACAGAGCCATGAAGCTCCCCTGGGTGACCTTGGGCCAGTCACTGCCTCTCAGCCTCAGAGGAAGGCAATGCTAAGCCCCCTCTGAATGCCACTTACCATGAAAACCCCATTCATAGGGTCGCCATAAGTCGGAACCGACCAGCCCACTTCCCCTGGAAGACCAGCCTCCGTAGCTTTGGCTGAGCAAATCTGGAGGAACACTCACGACATGGGGCATCTGGAGGACACTCTGTTGCGAGGCTTTGCACGCAAGGGGTCCTTGAGGAGCACAAGTCTTCAAGATGCTGGTGCCCAAAAGGCTCCTTGGAGGAAAAAAAACAAGGCGATGATAATTTCAGCTGTGCGAGGACATGCGGCATGCACACAGCTGAATGGAGGCGGGGGCATAATTTATTTTTGCATAAGAATAAATTCGAGAGGCTTTCACCTCTGCAGGAGCAGCCTAACGTTGACCCCCGGTTGCCGTTGAAAGGCCTAGTCCTCATGGGGGTCATACTGCTGTGCTAGGGGTGTCCTAATTCAAGGAGCACATGAGGGCTCATGCGAAGCGATTATGCTTCTCTTGATCCACCCAAAACCGCTCTTTGCATGTGGAAAAACAAGAGGCACAACCCAGGAGGAGGTTAAGGGAAGGTCCCCTTTAGGATATTAGTTGCAAGCCTGTCTTCAGCACCATACAGCAACTCTAGACCAGCATTGACCCCCCTGCCCTCCAATGCCAGGCAGCTGGGTCTGCAAGCCACCACCACCCCGTTCCAATTTCCCACAGTCCCCTGGAGTAGAGATGGGCAAATGTGTCAATTTTGGCTTCTCCCGGCTTCCCATTTTTCCAATCTTCAGTTCAGCTCTCCTAATTTCGGCTAGTAGTGTAGTGGCAAGTTCACAAGTGCAGGGTCTCTTCATGTTCATCACAGCCTTGTTCATGCCTTCTCCCACAACAACAGACATCCCTACGAGCCAATAAGCATGAAAGGAGTGTTAGCTACTGAGAAGAGTCTTCTCAGTGGCTGACTCACCTCCTTTCCCTCTGATTGGCTACAATCCACAGGAAAGGACAAAACTATGTTGTAAGACTCTTCTCAGTGGCTAACGCACTCCCCTTTCATGCTGATTGGCTTGCAGGATATAGGAGACATAGCAACCCCCCTGGGCTCCTGCCCCCCCTCAAAAGCAAAAGCTCTAAGACCCCCTGATACCCTGGACTGCTGCACCCCTGATTTTGGCAGCAATTTGCAATTTTTTAAAATGTTTAAATCCCCCTGGAAATCCATCAGCATTTTAGAGTGAATTTCTCCTATTGTTCACATTCTGTATGCAATTGAGCTCGACATATACACGTTTTGGCATGGCATATAGTGCACTTTCGTAGGTTCATTTCAGGAATACATGCACTTGCTTGAAAGGCTGGTTGACCATAATAAACGATTGATTGATTGATTGATTGATTGAGAGGTGGTCAGAAAGGGCATGTGGTCGTGGAGGCCCTGCCTTGGGTGGTGCATGTGTCAAGAGTCCCCTGAAGTCTAACGTACTGAGTCAGGCCACTGGTCCTTCCAGCTCAGTATTGTCTACCCTGACTGGCAGAGGCTCTCCAGGATTTCCTACAGGGCGTCTCTCCCAGCCCTACCTGGAGATACGGGGATAGGACCTAGGGCCTTCTGCATGCCAGGCAGATGTTCTGCCACTGAGCTAAGGCCCTCGCCCAACGACCCCGGCAAGGATGGAGATTCGACGTTGAGCAAACGTCGGTGCGCTCTCCGATTGCACGGGCACCGCCCGTCCCCACATCCTCTTCGTTGCCTCCCGTCGAGGCGCGGGTGAGTTTGTGAAGCGAGGATAAAAATGACAAGGCACTCTGCACTCCCGCAGAGGCCCTCACTCCGCGCCCCGATGACGACAAGGCACTGTGTGCTTCCCCAGAGGCCCTCACTCCGCGCCCCCGGTCCCGCGCCCCAAACTTCGGCGCGCAAGACCAGAAGCGGTGCCGGGGGTCCGAGAGCCAGTGCCCCCGTCAGCCTCCCCAAATATAGGCATGCCACCGCCCGGCCTTCCTGCGCTCCGCCCCGTCGGCTCTCTCCTGCGGCGCTCGCAGCCACAGTCAATGGGCAGCCGCCCTGCGAGCCGAGGGGCGGCCGGCAACGGCGGCTCCTCCTCCGGCTCCTCCTCCAGCGCCACTCGCGGAGTCCGCCTGGGAGGAGTAGGAGGACTGAGCACGGCCCACCGAGGCGGCAGCAGCGCCGGCGACGAGGGCAGCCTGGCCCCAGGTGGGGGGCGGCATGGGCGGTGGCGGCTCCGGGCGGTGGCGGCGATGAGCCTCGAGGAAGACGATGGGCACGGCCGTCTCCAAGCGCCGCTCGCTCCGCAACGAGGCCGTGGCGTCGGTGGCGGCCAAAGTCAGGTGAATCGGAGCCTGGGGTGGGTTTTTTGGGGGGGGGGACAAGATCGGAGTGCAAAGCAAAGGAGCAAAGCAGAAAGAAAGAAAGAGGAGCGCGCTAGGCTGGTGCGTAAAAAGGTTGTGCGTAAAAGGAGAGCCGCGGACGCATACGAGGAGGAGGCGGGGGGGATCGTCTGGTCTCCCTCTCCCTTCCCATTGTTCCGGCGACAGATCGGCGGTTAAATGGGTTTTTTTGTGTGTGGCGGGGGGTGGGTGGGTTTCTAACGTGCAAAGACGAAGGAGCAGGCGAGGCGAGTATGCCAAGGCACAGCGGGATGGACTAGTCTCCGCGTGGTGCGTGGCTGGGAATTCTTTAAAGGGAGGCATGGGGGGGTGGCTGTGCAACTACTAGACGGCAGGTTGGAGGAGGAGGAGGAGGAGGCGGTGCGGGAGGGGCGCCCAGTTAGGGATTGTGCAAGCGAGCGGGCAAGGGAGAGCTTTGTTCCAGGAGGAGCAGGGCGACGGGGTACCGTGTTCCGCGCTCGGGGTTGTGGTCAGTCTTTCATTTACGCCTGAAGCGGGGTGGGGGGAGAGGGCGACTGCGGGGAAGGAGCTGTTGCCCTCCTTCCGGCCCGATTGTGGGCTTCCAGAGCAGGTCGCCTTCTGGCCAGCCTGTGCTGGGGGCCAGTAGGGATTTCGAGGCTGCAGGACTGGAGCAATGTCCTCCTTTAATGCTCCTGCGCATGGCATGGGGGACGCCAGGATTCCTCTGCGAGGGACAGGCCTGGACAATTAGGGGAGGGGGCTCTGGAACATCTCAGCTACCTTCTCCAACCAACTCTTCTCTCCCCTGCCCCCCCAATTTGTGGGGTCAGAGATGAAGCGAAAACATCTCCCATGTGTCAAGTTCTCCCCCACTCCAGGGGCTCTCGGAGACTTTGCTTCCCCCAGTGCAGAGCCCATCCCTGGGGTGTCACGTCTCCCCAGTCTGCCAAAAGTGTGTGCTGTTGGGGGGGAGCGGCGGGGAGGTTAACACTGCTGCTGATCTCCCCACCCCCACCCCCTTTTCGTCTCCCGCCATACCAGCCAGCTAGAAGTGTTAACTATGTATTTATAGTCTGGCTCTCGCTTTGCGCCGGGTTGAAATAGCAGCTGACGTGAAGTGTGAAGCGCTTGGCACGCTGCCTGACCGTGCAGCAGGGTTTTTGGGTTTGGCCGTGTCCCAAGGAGCCCATGGCGGCTCCGGTGAACTTCCAAGCTCTGGGAATGCAGCACGGAGGCTGCGGGTAACCTGCCTGCGCAGTCGTCTCGGCAAGGAAGCGGCAGCTGTTTGACTCCTTCGCCTCTGAGCGGGTTTTGCTTCTCCTGTGCGATCCACCTGCGAGGAGATTGCCACGTGTTGACCCAGAAAAGAGGTCCTTGGCTTGGGGGGGGGACAACCATTCCACGCTCTTAGGCTTCTGTGCGCCCAGCTGCCCTTCCTGAGCTACACTGTGGCTGTCGTTTTATAGGCGGCACAAATCCAAAGAGAACTGCAAGCGCCACCGAGGGTGTTTAAAATGTAAGGGCATCTCCAGGCTGTCAGCAATTTTGTAGGAGGGATTCGAGCGCCTGCTGGTTCACTGATTTAATTTATTTTATTCATTGCATGAACGTTGGATCTTTTCCCCCAGGAGTTCAAGGTGGCATACGTGGTTCCCCTCCTCCTCATTTCATTCCTGCGACAACCCTGTGAGGTAGGTTAGGTTAGGGCTGAGAGGCAGCGACCGGCCCAAGGTCACTCAGTGAACTTCATGGCTGAGGGAGGATTCGAACCCAGGTTTCCCAGATCATAGGCCAACACTCTAACCACTGTGCCACACTGACTCTGGTTTGCACATTTGAAGTGGATTAAAGTGCTCTGTTGACCTACAGCGACAAATGCCCTGGTTTTTTTTTTAAAAGAATCGCAGAACTTTTTGCGGTTTGGAAAATGGGGGGAAAGTTGCATTGAAAAGTGTGGAAGGAACAAATGATTTAACGGGAACAGCAGTGTAGTCATCCAGGGTCTGGAGGTGCGGGATCTTAGACCTCTTACTTTTTTAGGGATCTGGGTCCCAGCAGGGTCCCTATGGCTGCAGCCAGTCGGCGTGAAAGAAGAGTGTGTTAGCCACTGAGAAGAGTCTTCTAACATGCTTCCTTGTCCTTTCCTGTTGATTGGAGCCAATCAGAGTGAAAGGAGGTGAGTTAGCTACTGAGAAGACTCTTCTCAGTAGCTAACACACTCCCCTTTCATGCTGATTGGTTCTTAGGCACATCTGTTGTTGTGGGAGAAGGCACGAACAAGGATCTCAATCTTAACCCAGCAGTAAAAAGGGGGAAGGGACGTGGCTGTGACTGTCATGAAGAGACCGTCTGCATCAGAATTTGCCACCATGCTACCAAACCAGAAGACACATCAGCGCCCTGCAAGCAAATCAGGATGAACACTCAAGAAACAGATCACCTGGCAGAGCCCTGTAGCGAACTTTACTGGAGTTATTTTTTTTTTAAGTGTGCAAGAGAAATTAGTGGTTAATTTTGTTTTGTTTTTTAAGTAACAGGATGCTGGACTAGATGGGCCACTGGCCTGATCAGGCAGGCTCTTCTTATGTTCTAAGTAGGTGAGCAAAGGAAAGGATTAGAAGTAGGAATGAAGGCCTTTTTTGAAATAGCAGGGAGAGTCCATGAAACAGGCTTCTGAGAGGAGCGGGTCGATCTTTTTGTCCTAGTGCCAGGCGTGGGGAGCCTTTGGCCCGTCAGATGTTGCTGAACTACAACAACCATCGACCCAGCCAAGTATGGCGAGTGGCCTGGAGCGATGGGTACCGTAGTGCAGCAACATCTGGAGCGCCAAGGGTTCCCCAAGCCTGCTGTAGAGGATGGATTAAACAACCTGTTATGACAGACTACAGAGCGCTGAACAAGGTGACCTTGAATTTCTGCCCATCTCTGCAATTCTAGGGTATCCTTTCTCCATTAAGCTGGGATGCATGATGTTGGCTGAAGGATGACTCCTGGCCCACTAAGAGCAGGATCCCTTATTTGTCAGCACGCTCTGAGACCACTGGTTTGCATCAAGTCCAGATTTGGGTGCAGGCTGCAGAATTTTCTGGACATTGGAAACCTTGGTTTCCATTCAGACAAGGTTTCTAGCCCTTATTGTTTTGAGTGAAGGCTTGCCAAAGGTGTTAGCAGTGCCTGCTGGAAATCTCAGAAGGAGAGGCAAGGGGGCGAAGGGTGGGTCTCCGAGCTCTTCTGCCTTCTCTTTAACAAGCAGAGGAAATCATTCCAAATTAGCGAATGATGTGGAGGTCACGGATTCTGCATCTCTGTATGACTCCTGTTTTTTTTCTGTCCACAGCGATGCTCCCACCTCCTTTTTCTGAGATTTCACGCAGCGCTGCTGACGGCTGGGCAAGCTTGCCTTCAGAACAATGAGGGCTAGAAAGCTTGTTGTTGTCGTTGTTTTTAAAGGACGCCAGCGTTCTCGGTGTTCTAAGAATGCTACGCTCTGTACCAGATTGCATGTCCTGTGTGACGTTGGGGTTGACGTATGGCACAGACTATGCACTCAGCCCTGGTTTTGATTGTGGCAGTTGTTTGGTTTTGATTATGCTGTTGGGCTTGTGACAAAACTGTGGGGGGTCAGGGAACACACGAGCACTTAAAGCCCAGACACTTTGCTTTAAGAAGAGGGAAAGCAGGGGGCTCTGGGAGGGATTTGCTGGTTTTTTGAAGTAGCATCTGTGGATCCTTCTCGCTGACAAATAGACTGCACCCATTTCCTCATTTGTGAGGGGTGTATAGTAGTGAGCTTCAATGGGGCTTATAACCCCCATAAGAAAATGAAAGAGGTCTGCAGAATCGAACCAAAAGATTGTCAAGTCTAGCTTCGTAACAGTGGCCAATCAAACGCCTCTCTGAAGTCCACAAGCAGGGCCTGAAGGCAAGTAGCCCCTCTTCCCACTGTTTGCTCCGTAGCACCTGCCCTTCAGAGGTAGACTCCCTCCCAACATGGTTAATCACTGCTGATGGTCAATAGCTCATGGGTCATAGCTCTCTTAGTTAACAGCTGCTGATAGACACGCATGCCACAAACATGTCTAATGTACTATACGATCAGACCAGAGGATCACCAAGTCTGCTTCCTGTTTCCACAGCAGCCAACTAGATACTCTGGGAAGCCCACAAGCAGGGCATTTAGGATACAGCCCTCTTCCATTGTGGTTCTCCCAGCAACTGGCATTCAGTGTTAGACTCCCTCTGAACGACAGAGGCTCCATGTTTCCTTCATGATTAAAGGTGTGCATGTCATTTTTCTAGGACGTGGCCTGAAAAGCACATGATCCGTCTTATATTTGATCATATACATGAAGGTATTCTTATGACTGTATTTTTTGATGTAAGCTGTTCTGAGCAGAATTACGAACAGGCAGGATCTAGCGCAGGATTGGCTAGGCTTCTGGGCAACCTTCCAGGGGTCACATGCCAGGGGTGGGCATGGCCAGAGGCAAAAGTGGGCAGGGCCAGGAATGTACATTTTGCAGAAGTCTTGTTTCTACACCCCCATCCCTCTCTGTCCACTATCCAAGGCATTATCAGAGCTGATGGACATGTTCCAGCCAGGCGAAAGCACTCGAGGAGTGTGCAAAGCAGGGCTTGTGAGAGGTGTGGCCTGGGGAAAAGGGGTGTGGCTTGAGGCAAATCCCGAGGGCCAGCTACAGAGGCTTGGAAGGCCGTATGCGGCCCTGAGACTCTCCATCCCTTTCTTAAGGAGACAGTCCTTATCTGTGTCCCGTTAAGATGAGGCTTTCCTTAGCCGGGGAAACAGGATCAAATTGATACCCAGGCTGGGTCCAATTTTTGGTTCCGTGTTTTTTAAGAAGGGCACCGGGACATCCTGAGGAGGTTAGCCTGGATGGTGTGAGATTTGGAGAGGAAGTTCTTTAGGAACAGTTGAAAGAAGTGGACATGCTCTCACCTAGAGAAGAGGAACTTAAGGGAAGAAATGGTAGTGATCTTCCAACATCTGAAGCGTCTGTTGCACAGGGGACGCAGCAGGCTGCTTCTCTAGGCCGGCGGACGGGGCTCAAACAAATGTTTTGTTTCTGTTCTGTTCCCTACATGGAAATGGCAGGAAAGCAGATTTTAGCTCAACATCAGCAGAAATGTCCTAGTGTTCAGAGCTGTTTGACGTCGGGATGGACGGGAGGCGGAGAGCTGTCCTTCACTGGAGGTCTTCAGGCAGAAGCTGGACAGCTGTCTGCCGGGGATGCTGTGAGTTGCAAGATGCTGAGCAGAGGGTTGGGCTGGAGGGCTGGATGACCTCTAGAGGTACCTTCCAGCTTGACAATGCTATGTGGGGACCTCTGTTGTGTGAATGAGCTCTTGTGTCTCAGTTGCCACCGGTAAGATTGCGGAGACTGAGGCTGAAAAAATGACTTGCTGGAAGGCTCTTCAGTGTGTCTTTGGCAAAGGATACTGGAAAAATATTCTTACCCCTTGTGTACCCAGCCGACCCCTGCGCTCTGCAGGTGAGGGCCTCCTGCAGATACTGTCTCATCAAGAGGTCCGTTCCGCACAACATAGGAAACAGACCTTTAGTGTGGTGGCACTGACACTTTGGAATTCCCTCCCCTTAAATATTAGACAGGCGCCATCTCTGTTATCTTTTCGGTGCCTGTTGAAGACCTTCCTCTTTCAACAAGCCTTTTAAGTAGAGACCGTATCCAAGCCTGCATCTGTGTTGGAGTTGCTTTTTAGAGGTGTTTTTTTTTTAAAGATGTTTTTAAAGATGCTTTGTTTTAGTATGTTTTTTAAAAAGTTTTGTTTTAATATGTTTTCAAGTCTTTTGCTTCTATGATGTTTTAAGAGGGTTTTTAGTGTTTTTGTTTGCTGCCCTGGGCTTCTTCTAGGAGGAAGGGCAGGATATAAATTTAAGACATAAATAAATAAAGGCAGAGGCTGAGTTTTCAGTCTTCTAAGAAGGGGCTGTTGAGCTAAGCCTCCACAGGGTGTTTGGGGCAGTGGCCGAGGGTGTGTTTGTGGTGAAATGGGCTGGCTTATTGGACAGTTGAATAACGTAGCACTAAGCTAGGAGATTGTGGTAGAATTCATACACTGTCTGGCTCCGGTGATGGAGTCTGGGGTTACTCTGCCTGTTTTCAGCTGCCCCAGGTGGCTTCAGAGGCAACGGATGACCGAATTACTCAGTCCCTAATTTATCTAATTTTCCCAGTCCTACGTTTTGTTCCCCACATTTCTGCATCAGTTTGCAAAAAATATTTTTTGTTAAAACAAAGAAACACCCTCAAGAAAATCCATCAGCGAATTTTCCCTAACAGACGCTTGTTTGCGTGGGATTTTGCCTCATACGCACATGCTTGTAAGCCCGCTTATCCCCTGATCGAATGCGTCTTTGTATATGCTGTTTTCACAGAGATGTACATATTTGTGCCCAGCTAACCCCAGCACCTGCATTTCTGCACATGGTGCTTGTGCTTGACCAGAGAAGTGCCTTGCAGCATTCAGAGAAGGGCAGATATCGAAGGGTGGCTGAATGTCACGCGCGGATTAGGTAGGTTCGCCTTTAAATGTGAACTGAAATGCAAATCCCCCCCCCCAATCCCTGCCAGAGGTAAAGCCACCTGAATCTGAGACACTCAGCTCAGAGTCTCCAGGGCGCTTTCCCGGAGCGCTTAATTTCAGTTCCAAGTGCACCTGATCAAACACTGCCCCAGATGGTTAATTAAGTTCCATGTAGCTTTCATCTCGACCACGATCTTTGTAAACAAGCAAATTGTGACACCAGGTTAGGCAGAGGATATCTCTGAATGCCGCCAGTTTGTATAGTTTGCTGTTTTGTTCTGGCTCAAACACTTTTGTTGTCTTAATATATATATATATAATTGTGACTGTTTTATCGGTTTTTCCAACTGTGTATTGTATTGCTGGGCCCTGGGATAGGGATGGAAAGAGCTGTCAATTTTGGTTCTCTTAGTTTCTTATTTTTTCAATCTTAAATTCAGTTTTCCACACTTCTGCAGCAATTTGCTATTTTTAAAAAAATCCTCATGGAAATTCTCTGCACTTTAGTGTGAATTTCTCTTACTAAACACATTTTTTGTAGGCAGTTTTGGCTAACGTACACGCAAGCAATTTCTCCTAACATAATATGTTTTTGTATGTTATTTTCACTCATATATTCATTTTATGCCCATTTCCCCCCTAATATATGCATCTGCGTAAATATTGTTTGGTTGGTGAACTGCGCTGCAAAATTCAAAAAAGTGCAAATTTTATGTTTCTCTTCTCATGTTGTTTCGGAAAGTGCAAATATTGATCGATTTGTCTTGAAATGCAAAGTGAATCGAATTTCTTTCCCATTTCTACCTTGGGACCTTAATGGTGAAGGGTGGGTGAGGCCCGCTATAGATAAATGTGATCAATAACACAAATCTCCCACTGGTAAGCTGGGCGACTTTGAAAGTTGTGGCAGTGGGTAAACGTCTCGGATTAATTTCCTGTAGGGCTGAAATGTGAGATGTCTTATGATTTTACAAACAGTGAGTCTGGTGTGCGTGTGTGAGTGTAAGTAAACCTAGGCTCCAATTTGATTGGATCACTCAGGGGAAAAAATGCTTGGATCTCCACCCCACTCAAGTGTAGGTATGTAAGATGGGGGGGGGAGGAAATAGGCAAAGCTTCACGACAATCAGATATGCTTTGAGTAGCTGCTTCTTATAGCTTTCTAGACCTCTCACGTTTCTGTGGGCCATTGAGAGCAATGATTAAAACGAACGTCTTGTAACTTTCTGCCTCATGCCAGATTTATGTCCTCCCCCCATCCTGCTTCTCCACCCGCTCTTAGATGGAGCGCCTGGAATTCTGAAAGGGTCTTCTAAAAATGATACTAGATTACTTCTCCTTTCTAAGAGCCATCAAAGACGGCTCCAACAAGTTCAGTGCTCGTGCTAATCAGCATACACGGTGATCAGCATAAACACACGAATTCCCAGGTCCCAGTTCTGAGAAATTTAGCTTCTAAATATTGTCAGCGGTGGTCAGTCAACAGAAGGAGGCAAGGGAAATACACACAGCAGAGAAATAGACACAGATGCAGTTCTTCCACTTTAGGCCTTGTTGAAGTTGGGGTTGGAGATTAATCCTGTGCTGTACTTCCTTGGGACCCAGGCCCATTGACCTAAGTAAAAATTCAGGATGTGTGACAGCTGTACATGTGAAAAGGATTTAGGGGTTTTTAGTAGAACGCGAGCGAAATGCGAGCCAGCAGTGTGACACAGCGGCTAGCAAGGCTAATGTGATTCTAGGCTGCATCAGCAGAACTATAGTCTCCGGATCGCCAGCAGTAATGGGTGCCACTCTATTCTGCTTTGGTCAGACCTCAGCTTGTGTACTGTGTCCGGTTCTGAAAACTGCAATTTTAAGAAGGCTGTCAACAAATTGGAGTGTGTCCGGAGGACGGCAAAGAAGATGATGAAGGCCGCAGAGACCAAGAGGAAAGGTTGAAAGAGCTTGGCGTGGTTAGCCTAGGGAAGAGAAGATTAAGAGCCTGTATCATTATTGTTGTTGTTGTTGTTGTTTGATTTATATCCCGCCCTTCCTCCCAGCAGGAGCCCAAATGATTGCCGTCTTCAAATATTTTCTCAGGTGGAGGAAGTTCTTTGACATACATGATGGAGCAGACTTAGTTGATCTAGCACTGTTTTTCAACCTTACGTCCCCAGATGTTGTTGGACTACAACTCCCATCATCCCCAGATAGCATGGTCAACGATCAGGAATGATGGAAGTTGTAGTTCATCAACATCTGGGGACCCAAGGTTGAAAAACACCGATCTAGAGGATAGGATTTAAATGCCAAGAAAAAGGATTTCGACTAAACATTAGGAAGAACAGCTCTTTTCTCTGGTTCAGTCGGATGGGTTTTATTCACGGAGGAGGACAAGGCTATCGGTGGCTAGGGATGGAAAGATCTGTCTGTTTCGATTCTCTCAGTGTCTCATTTTTCCAATGTTAAATTTAGTTCTCTACATCTCTATAGCGATCTGTGATTTTTTTGAAAATTCTCATAAAAATTCTCCACCATTTTAGTGTGAATTTCTCCAAATAAAAACTTTTTTGCAGGCAGTTTTGATGAAGGTACCCATTTTTGCAAGCCATTTTTCATCATTTCATGCCTTTTTGCATGTTATTTTCACTCATGTATTCATGTTTATGCACACTGTCCCCTAATATATGCATTTTTGTAAATGATGTTTAGTTGGCGAACTGCATCCCAAAATTCTAATAAATGCGAATTTCGAAGGATGGCTGTGTTTTGGTTCTCATATTGTTCCGGAAAGTGCAGATTTGAGAAATTCTGCTTGAAATGCGAACTGAATCGAAATTCTCACCAATCCCTATCAGTGGCTGCTAGCCACAATGGTTCTGTTCTAGCTCCACTGTCAGAAGCACTCTGCCTCTGAATGCCAGTTGCTGGGGATCACAGGTGGGGAGAGTTGCTGTTGTGCTCAGGTTCTGCTTGCGGGCTTCCTATTGGGGCATCTGGTCAGCCACTGTGAGAACAGGATGCTGGACGAGATCCAGTCGTGCTCTTATGTTCTTGTGGTATAAGCTGACTGACAGTAGAACAGACTTGGAAGGCAGTGGACTCTCCTTTGTTAGAGGTTTTCAGCAGAGGCTGAATGCTATAGGAGTGGATTTTCTCTACTGGGAGCGGGTTTGACTGGATGACCTTTTGGGTTCCCTTCTGACTCTTTATTTCTAAATTTGTGTAGACACAAGTGGTGTTGCCAGTGTGGTGTGAAAAGGGATAACTAAATAACAAGCCGAGTTTGTATTGCTAGACCAACTAAGCTCATTTATTAAGACGCCATACAGAAGACTCCATTTTCAGTGTGGCTCGTGAGTCATCCAGAAGTCTTCCTTGAGAGCTGAGGGACCTTCTGGAGTTATTCACTGGCTCTCATCAAAAGACGGTGTGGATGCAACTCTCAGATCGTCTCGGTAATCCTTATATCAAGCACAGTGCATATTTCATTCTGTGTTAATTCACATATTAATTTGATTTCGTCCAATTTGGGGCGGGAGGGCAGGGACAGGACATTAAAAATGGTTTACATCCATGTGGGTTTATAGGCGACTGTAGGGTGTTACATTCACATGCAGTCGGACTTCAAGCTGGGCGTTCTTATGAAAGGACTGTGACTTCTGTTTGGGAAATGGAAAATCATTTTTATGATGAATTAGCATTGATCGGGAGGACGATAGTTTTCGATGCTATTGCTGTTGGTAACTCATTAAAATAGGAGTCCATTACTCTTAAATATTCTGGCTATGTCTTATGTGTGTGTGTGTGTCCATGGATCCTTTTGGGTACTTAAACTGCTGTTGTACAGACGTAATCAACTTCTGTATGAAAATAATAGAAAAGCAAAGTAGAAGGTGCTTGTTATTGTGCAGAGTGCTCTTGTTAATATTCTAGTCAACATGACTCCCTTCAGCTGTTTTGGACTACAGTTTCCCGGGCGTTGCTTGGGAATTCTAGGAAACTGAAAAATCAGTGCAGTTTGGAAATCAGCGGTTAAAATCAGTGCAGTTTGGAAATCAGCGGTTAAAATCAGTGCAGTTTGGAAATCAGCGGTTAAAATCAGTGCAGTTTGGAAATCAGCGGTTAAAATCAGTGCAGTTTGGAAAGGTTCAGTCAGCCGTCTTGATTCAAAACAGAGTCAATGTTCCAAGAGGTTCTGGCCTGGGGAAAAGCAGAGGGGATGGAGTCAAATGGTATAAGCGGAAATCTGCTCCTTGATTTTAGGAGCCATTATACAAAAATCGTTTTTACGTTATCTTCAGAGGTGTCCAAATGCATAGTGGACAGACAACTTTCCAAAATGTATAACAAATGATGATTTTTACATTTCTATGCCACCTTTCCTCCAAGGAGCTCAAGGAGGCATACATGGTCCTCCCTCTCCCAATTTTATGACAACAACCCTATGAGATAGCTTTGGCTAGGAGACCATGACTGGCCCAAGGTCACCCGGAGAGCTATCGTGGCCGAATGGGGATTTGAACCCTGGCCACCAAGGTCCTAGCCCGACACTCTTAAGCCCTGCACCACTCTGGCTCTTTGCTCTGTGTCTTGCCCTGGGCTGCATGTCTGTGTGCGGATCCACCCTTTACAGAAGCCATAGTGTCTTATCTGTTTGCTTGTTTGTGTGTCGGCCGTGGTGGGGGAACCATCCCTTTTTTGTGACTGTACAAACCATCAGACTTTCCCCTTCCCCTCTGTGTTGTTAAGTCTTCCAGGTTTTTTTGTGATTGCAACAGGGAGCACCTCCTGTGTTAAAATGCTGCGGACTCTGGAAGGCTCACCCCATGGCCGAAATGCCCCCTCGCTCAGCTGCTCTGGCTTCTAGTCTTTGCATTGAGCAGGTCCGGCTTTGTCTCGCTTTCAGGCACCTTGCGCTGGCTTGGTGGCAAATCCGAGTCCCCCTCCTGCGCGTTGGTTGTGCAAGCGGAGCAGTTAGAAACCCGATGCCCTTTTGACCTTCACCTTGGGTGCGGCCGTGTGAAACCCGTGGCTGCAGCTTCTGCCCATGGCCGTCGCTTGAGGGTTGTTTCCTCTGCTGCAGACAGGACTGCCGTGTACACTTGTCTGCCTGCTTCTGGGAATCTGGGCTGAGCAGCTCTGCAGAGCAGATCCCACTTGCCAAAGTCATGGCCCTGTCGTAACAAACAGCTGGAATGGAAGCAATGGTGTCTGCATGATTTCCACCCACCTCCTTTTTGATACAGGGTTTCCCAGAGTGGTCGGTAGTGACCCTGTGGAGTCAGTGGGATTGTGCAGGGGGTGAACAAAGGACCTAGGGGTTGAAAGGGGCCTAGAGAAAGGATTTTATGTGGTAGCGTGCCAAAAAATTAATTTTAGGAACTTTGAGAACCAGATGGCTAGGACATGGGCATGTATAGAGTGCACCTCTTTTGCCAGTGAGGAACCTCTGTATTTAATAAAGATGATTCCACAATACAACACTAATCTCAGATCATGCTGCTTTATTGCTAAAAAAAAAGATGACTATACAAGAGCAGAGTTTCACTTTTTTTTTTTACATGTTATGATTCCAAGTCATGAGGATGGATGATTAATAAATGTTGATCGCGTATTGATATGTCTTGACTTTATTTCGTTTACATTCCTAAGAATTTGAGTCGGGGATGGTGATAATTTTATGAGCTCATCAAGGAGTCAGTGAACTCGGATGTTTGGGGAACGCTGATTTAGAAAATACGTCTCTTCCCAGGTAATATGGAGAGGGAATTTTTGCAATTCTTAAAGGTGCAGGCTTTTAGAAGTTTGACCTTCACCTTATTCCTGCATTTACCTGCTTACCTTCCTCTCAGAATGACAGAGCAGTCCTTTCTGTGCAACACTGGGTTTTTGTGTGGATGTGTGTGTTAAAATGTGCACATGGAGAACTCTCTCCCTCTCCAGACCTTAGAAACTTTGCCGACTTTTGTATAAAGCAACAGTGACACAACTAGACTGGAGGGCAGTGAGACATCTAGTTTTTAGTTTATGTATTATTATTTACATTTCTATCCCAGCTTTCCTCCACAGAGCTCAAGGGGGCATACGTTGTTCTCCTTCCCTCCATTTGATTCTCGCCACACCCCTGTGAGGTAGGCTGGGCCAAGAGAGACAGTGATTGTGGGTCCAAGGTCACCCAGCAAACTTCGTGGCTGATTCAGGATTTGAACTCTTGTCTCTTAGGCCCTAGTCCAACACTCGTAACTACTACACCACACTAGCTTTATGTAGTATTGATGAATGAGTGGAGTTTGTGCAGAGTGTGTGTATGAGTGTCTTCAGACGGAGGTTTATTGTGGAATCAGTGGTGATTAGGTGCGTGACTTTTTTGCAGCTTGTAGAAAAATGAACTCATTTGAAATGTGGTGTTGGAGGAGAGCTTTGAGGATACCATGGACCGCAAAAAAGACAAATAATTGGGTGTTAGAACAAATTAAACCAGAACTATCACAGAGAGCTTTGGCTATGGGGCGGCATACAAATGCAATAAATAAAGAAATAGAAGCTAAATTGATGAAACTGAGGTTAGCATCCTTTGGATACATAATGAGAAGACATCATTCACTAGAAAAGACAATAATGCTGGGGAAAGCAGAAGGGAATAGAAAAAGAGGAAGACCAAAAAAGAGATGAATTGATTCCATAAAGGAAGTCACAGACCTGAACTTACAAGATCTGAACAACAAATGCTGTTGGAGGTCGCTGGTTCATAGGGTCTTCATAAATCGTAATCTACTTGAAGGCACATAATATATACACATATGATGATGCTATCTTGCAGTTTTAAAACTATTTTAAGCCAGATTTCTCCTTACCACAGAGAATCCAATCTGTAAAAATGATCCATGCTACGTCCACAGCCACCGCTGGCGTGGAAACTCATTCGCAAATTTTGGGGTGGGGGTAGGTTTGTCACGCGTCTGGTGATGTTTTAATGGGTGGTCTCTGTTGCCACATACCTCCCCTTCCATTTGCTCCTCAGCTGAACACAACTTAGCCATTTCGTTTCCGGCAACCCCCAGTTCCAAACTGAAAGGCAGAGAGGGCACATCCGTGCCATACGTTGAAAGCACATGGCATCCCCCAAAGAATCCTGGGAACTGTAGTCTCTTAAAAGTGCTGGGAATTCTAGCTCTGTGAGGGATAAACCGCAGGTCCCAGGATTCTTTGTCTGTGTGTGCGGGAATGTGCATTAAATATATGGTGTGCATGTGACCCTAATTCCACTGATTGCCCAATGTATGGGAAGGGTGGTGGAGCACATGTTTGCATGCAGAAGATCCCAGGTTTGGCCCTTGGCATTTGCTGGACTCCCTGTCTGAAATCCCTCTGCAAGTAATCAGTTCAGATCTTTGGCAGGAGGGTCCCACCTTCAGACACATTTCAGAAACAGGCCAAGATGGAAGTGGAAATTAGGAACAGAAGAAATTGCCCTCTGCTGAGTCAGATCATTGGTCCATCTAGTTCAGTATTGTCTGCACTGACTGGCAGTGGCTCACCAGCTTTATCCGGAGATGCCATCAATTGAAGCCTTGACCTTCTGCAATGTGAAGCAGGTGCTGTACCACTGAGCTACAACCTTTCCCTGACATGTATTTACATCCTCGCTGATCTGGGAAGCTAAGCTGGGTCAAGCCTAGTTAGTACTTGGATATTTATTTATTATTTATTTATTTAAAATATTTATACCCCACCCTGTTTCCAGAGAACTCAGGGCGGCTTACAAGAATAATCATAAAAAAGATTAAAACAGTAAATATACAAAATTAAAAACAATTAAAAACAATTAAAATGAATAAAATCAAGTACAATTAGTTAACCAATTCAATTAAAAGCTCGTCTAAAAAGGATAGTCTTCACCTTAGCACGGAAGGACAAAAGCGAGGAGGCTAATCGCACTTCACTAGGGAGCGAATTCCACAATCTGGGGGCGGCCAACGAAAAAGCCATATTCTGTGTCTTTGCAAGTAAAGAACTTGTGAAAAGGATGGAGTAGTGAGTAAGGCCTCACCGGAGGATCTTAGAGTCCGGGCAGGTTCATAGAGGGAGATACAGTCTAACAGGAGACCGCCTGGGAATACCGGGTGCCGTAGGCTTAGAGGAGGGCAACGGTAAACCCCCTCTGAATACCTCTCACCATGAACACCCTATGAATACATCCAATTCTACCCTGTGGAATTCCCTCCCCCTAAATATTAGAGAGGCGCCATTTCTGTTATCTTTTCGGCGCCTATTGAAGACCTTCCTCTTTCAACAAGCCTTTTAAGTAGAGCCCTTATCCCAGTCTGCGTCTGTGTTGGAATTGCTTTTTAAGATGTTCTGACACCTTTTAAAAAATGTTTTTAATCTTAAGAAGATGTTTTGAAAGCTTTTTTTTAAAAAAAGAAACATTTTTAAAGATGTTTTCTTTTCATGTTTTTTAAAGTTTGTTTTGATGATGTTTTAAAGTTTTTAGTGCTGTTGTTTGCCACCCTGGGCTTCTGCTGGGAAGAAGGGCTGGATATAAATCTAATAATAATAATAATAATAATAATAATAATAATAATAATAATAATAAAAGATTCATAGGGTTGCCATGAGTGGTAATCGACTTGAAGGCATATAACAACAATAGATAAAGGTGTTGTAAATCACTTGGAGACCTTACCCCTGGTAGCTCTGGTTGCTTGATGTTCAGTGTTGCTAAAGAGAGCCGTTATTGATTATGCCCCTGTGGAGAGGGGGGGTTAAGAAGCACCTGCCTTTCTTAGCAAAGCGCTGGGTTGCGAAATGCCACTGAATGCTTTTGGGGTGATTGCATTTACAAAGAAGACAGCCCAAGAGAAAATCCTTCTTCTATGAGCACAGCCCTGAGGCTGATGGGCTCTGATGTGCCAGACGCCGAGTTCTCAGGCTGTCAAGGGGTCGGGGTGGGGAGGTTTTTGCCTAACTTTAATGGAGCCGCTGGTGGTGAGCCTGCCTGCAGTGGCTGATCAGGCAAATAGCTAGAAAGCTGTCCCATCGATAGGGACAGATGAATATTCAGTGTTGCTTTCTCTCTGTTTCTCAACTTCTGTTCAGTCCAGTTTTGTCATATTTCGGCAACAGTTTGTGATATTTTTCAAGTCCTCGTGAAAATCCATCAACATTTTAGTGTGTTCTCCTCCTATTATACCCATGTTTGTATGATGTTTTGCCTGATACAACAATTTATATATTTATTTATTATGCTTATATCCCACCTTTCCTCCAAGGAGCTCAAGGTGGCATCCAAACATGGTTCTCCCCCACCTGTTTTTATCCTCACAACAACCCTGTGAGGTAGACTAGGCTGAGAGACAGTGGCTGGCTCCCAAGGTCGCTCGGTGGGCTTCATGGCCGAGCAGGGATTTGAACCCGGGTCTCCCAGGTCCCTGTCCAATCCTCTCACCATTATGCCACACTGGCTCTTGGGATGGTTCCTGCAATCAAGGGGCAGGTTTCTGTCTCTGTTTGGACACAATTGTGCGCCATTTTGAATCAAGATGGCCGACCAAACCTTTCCATACCGCGCTGATTTTAACCCCTGATTTCAAAATGGCATTGATCTTTTGGTTCCTTGAAATTCCTGAGCAACACCGGGTTTGAGGCTGCTAGTTTGTGTGCGCCCGTGTGTGTGTGAGTGTGCACGCACACTCATATATATTGTATATCACGGACGTGTCAGAGTCTAAGAGTTAGAGCACAGGAGACAGGACCAGCTGGCAAGAGCGCATACGCATCACAGTGTTGATGTGAGCTGGAATTTTTTCCCAGTGCTTTATTTTTTCCTTGGAACGCTTCCTGTTTTCTTAGGTTCATTAATAACAGCAAATGAATGCCAATCGCAAATACACTATTAAGCAAACTTGGCAGTTGCAAAGTTTTTAGCGTTGTTTGCTAAATACAAGTAAAATAAATATGCTACATTCAGATCATCCCCTAGGGTACTGGAAATGTTTCCAATGCAAATTGACATGTTTCTGATGCAAATTATCCCAATTTGCATGGGAAAAATTTCCAGAAAACCCACATCATTGGATCTGGGCAAACATTGCTTTCTCCTTGTTTTGCTTTTTGAAGGGTGTTTTTTTTATATGCATTTTATGCTGGTCTGTTTTTAGGCTGGTTTTTTGTTGTCTTATGCTGAGGTTTGAGGTGTGTTGTTTTTTAAAATGTTATTGCAAAGAGATTGCTTTATGGATTGTATATTGTGGGTATTCTTCCCTTTTTTTTTTCTTACCACATTTTCAGGAAGGTTCAGAGGAAGGCAATGGTAAACCTCCTCTGAATACCGCTTACCATGAAAACCCTGTTCATAGGGTCGCCATAAGTCAGAATCGACTTGAAGGAAGCCCATTTCCTTTATTTCAGGAAAGTTATACAGTGTTAGCTGATTGAACATTATTTCTGATTTGTTTGCAGGGAGGGTAGACGCCAGCGCAGTCTCCTCTCACTTTTCTCACCCCAAAAAGTCTGACTTTTTTTTTTTTTTGTACATGGGGATGGGCCAATCTATCAATTGCAGTTTCCCATTTTTTCCAGTTCTGCATATTTCCACTTCCGTTTGCATTTTGTTTTAAAGTCCTTTTGAAAACTCACCAGCATTGTGATACAAATTTCTTCCAATATTTACGTTTGCATGCAATTGTGTCTAATACACACATTTTTGTAAAGCAATTTCTCCTAATATAATGCATTTTTGGTAAGTTATTTTCACTGACATAGACCTTTTTATACACACTTTACCTCCAGTGTATGCATTATTATGCACATGACTTGCAAGTGCTAATTTCAAAGGATGGCTGAGTTTCAGTTCAGTTCAATAGCCAGAAAGATGGCTGTTGTTTCAGAAAGTACAAGCTAGGTAAGTTCACCTTTAAATGCGATCTGGAGCAAATTTCCCCACTGTCCCAAATTGCCCAAGAGCTCCAAATCCACTTTAATTGGGCTACCTGAGTTTGCTAGTTTTGGATGGACTCCCATCTGCGAAACACCGACAGGCTGGAAGTCTGATTGCCTCAGTGTGGGCTTGCGGCTGAATTTTCTTTTCTGTGACCATCCTCTGGGTTGTGGCTGGGAAAGACACAAGCTTAGCTGGTGGAATTTTCCAGCTCTCTGGGCTGCCAGAGGGTGCCGTTATAGCCCGTCAGGAGATGTTGTGGCTCACTTCTGCGGTCAAGCATGTTTGAAAAGGACAGAACAAAAGATGTCCTTGAGCGCAGGGAGTTCTGTGGGATGTTCAGTAGAGGCTGCTCTGGTGCTTTCTCTTTGATGTGTTCGGGTGGCAATTGTGCTCTTAGCCCTGACAGGGAGAAGATTCTCGGGTTTGCCTTAAGCAGTGCCAGATCCAGGTGTTTGGTTCGGTTTCCTTCACCTGGAAAAGACAGGGCATGTGAATTATCTCATAAACTGCTTTTGACAATCCTCGGTGTATTTTGTAAAGTGAGCCAATGGGTGCATTGTCGATTTCAAAGTCCTGGCAAATGCCCAACCTTGACCACCCTGCAGCCCAGGATCTTTCTTTCATTTTTTTTCTTTTTTAGAAAAACTGGGTTAGGGAGCAAATTTCTAGCTAGAGAGAGGCAGATTTCTGGTGCCTGTGAGTTCTCTGTCCCTCTTGGCTCCTCCCCGGGAAATCCTTGGTTGAAATTGGCAACTTGTGTGTAATGTGTACAGGCTGTAGAATCCAGGTCAGGGGTAGCCAGGGGTTGCCCTCCAAATGTCATTGGGGCTATAGCTCCCATCGTCCCTGACGGCCATGCTGGCTGGGACTGATAGGAGTATCAGGCTTTGGGGATGGGCTAGATTTTATCGTTATTGTTTTTAGATTTTTAATGTCTATTATATTTGTATGCCTATTTTGTACGTCACCCAGAATGGCTGGATAGCCAGCCAGATGGGCAACTAAGAAATTCAATAAATAAATAATAGTCCAGCAACATCTGGAAGACACTCCATTGGCTGTCCCAGTGTTAGGTTTTCTTGGTGCAGGTTTTGGGGTCCAGGGGGACTTAGTTCTGACTGCATGGCAGAGTGGGGTGGCTTGTCTTTTTGTGGGGCTGCCAGCTTTGCTACAGATGGGAGGTTGGTCTCTGCTTGTCTGTCTCTGTCTGCCATCCCACCCCCACCCCATGGACAGGTGGGGGTGATCTGCAGCCAAGTGCCAGAAGTGCTGTGCCTGAACACCATTGCATGTTGACACCACACCTTTCCACTCTTCCCCCCACCCCAGATTAATGCAGAGCTTAATCTCCACACACCCTGGTTTTAATGCAAGCCCTTTAATCCAGAAACACCTAATCCTTGTATTCTGCAGTAACCCTGAAAAACCTCTGCCCTTCAGATCTGTATTTCACAATCCCTAATGAGAATTACACCTCCTCTGTTCCACATCGATTATGAGTATGGCAGGGTAGTTCAAAGGCACAGCTAAGGGTCAGCGCTTGCCAGTGGGGGAATCTGTCAGTTTCTCTTGTGGTGGGTTTATCCAGTCGTAAACTCATAAATTACAATTTCCAATTGTAAATTCAGTTCGCGTTTATGCATCGGTTTGAGGGTTTCTTTTTTAAAGGCCTCACAAAAATTCCTCAGCTGCTTAATGTGACTTTCTTCTCATCTGCACATGTTGGCACACATAATACACACATTTTTGCAAAGCAATTTCCCCTAATATAATGCATTTTTGTTATGTTATTTTATATGCATTTTTTAAGGCACACTTTACCCTAATATATGCATTTTTGCACACATAACTTGTCTCACGAACTGCATTGCAAATTTCAGAGAAGTACAAGTTTTTAGGGATGGCTGTGTTTGTGCATTGTTTAAGGAAGTGCAAATTAGGCCCCCATCTGCACGATACGTTTAAAGCCATTATCATACCACTTTAAACAGTCATGGCTTCCTTCAAATAATCCTGCAAACTGTATATATCTGAAAGATCGTCTTACCCCTTATATACGCAGCCGATCACTGCACTCTGCGAGTGAGGACCTCCTGCAGATACCATCTTATCAGGAGGTCTGTTTCGCACAACATAGGAAACGGACCTTTAGTGTGGTGGCACCGACCCTTTAGAATTCCCTCCCCTTCAATATTTGACTGGCACCATCTCTGTTGTCTTTTCAGTACCTACTGAAGACCTTCCTCTTTCAACAAGCCTTTTAAGGAGAGACCAGATGCCGGTCTGTGTCTGGGTTGGAATTGCTTTTTAAGATGTTTTTAAAGCTGCTTTTTTCTTTTTTAAAGATGTCTTGTTTGAATACGTTTTAGAGAGTGTTTAGTGTTTTTGTTTGCCACCCTGGGCTCCTTCTGGGAGGAGCTAGAATTCCCAGAATTCCCTGGGAAGAGGGATTGATTGTCAAAGCACTCTGGGAATTGTAGTTCTGTTGCTCTGCCTTCTACGACAAAAGCAGGAAGCAGCTGGGGGGGAATGGAGGCTCTGATGGGTGCTGGGGATGGAATCATAGAATAGTAGAGTTGGAAGGGGCCTATAAGGCCATCAAGTCCAACCCCCCCTGCTCAATGCAGGAATTCAAATCAAAGCATTCCCAACAGATGGCTTGTCCAGCTGCCTCTTGAATGCCTCCAGTGTCGGAGAGCCCACTACCATAGAATTGGAGAGGTTAACTGACTCCCTGTGCCAGTTTCACAACCTGACTACCTCCCCCCCCCAAAAAAAAGTGGTATTAGCTGCTCCCCTGGCAGAAAACATACAGATTTATTTTCCACTGTAGAGGTTTTGAAGTTCATGTGTATCTTTGGGTAAAATGAAAACCTGGGGGAAACTCCATATCAGCTGTCCTGAATCTTGTCTTTTTTGGGGGGGAATCCCCCTTTTTTATGTGTCGAGGTGGTAGGTGGGAAAGCATTTTGGAGCAGTATTTTGCTAGTTTGCCCTGACTAAAGTTCTTTCCTTTTTATTCCTTGCTCTTCTCTGTCTGCTATTTTGCGCATCTGGCGACGTGAAGAGCGGCAAGGGCCTTTGGTGATTATCTCTCTCAGAACCATCCGGAAGGCAAGAATGGCTCAGGTAGGAAAGACTGGTTTTCATTTTATACCGATTTATAAAATTGCTGACCGGCCACCTTTTGGGGCGTCGCCCACTCAAGGCAGCATATGCAGCATAAAAGCACAACTCCGGAAGAGCCCTGCTGAGAGGTTTTTGTAGTGCCTGCCTAATCTTGATTTAAATAAATGGTGGCATACATGTGTGGCTTCTGTGTGGCTTGCTGTAAAACGTGGTGGCGTGCTGTTGTGGCAGAATAGGCAAAATGAATGAGCATGTGCTTAATTTGCACAATGCAATAGGCAGGACTGGTGTGTGTGTGTGGTACAGTTATGTAGGAATGCAGAAAGGGCTGGATGTTGCATTGCCTGAGAGTCTTAGCTTTGTTTGTTCATGTTATTAATGTTCTAGTCCTCATGAATTTGTGTACCAAATGTGAAGTTGGGTTAAGAACCCAACTGCTTGAAAATCTTGGCTCTGTTTTTTTTTTTTAAATTAAAGGTTCTAGGCCTCATGAGTTTGTGTACCGAATGTGGTGTTGTGTTAAGAATTTGGCTGTCCGAGAGTCTTGACTGCTATTTTTTTAAGGTTCTAGTCCTCATGGGTTTATTTATTTATTGAGGTATTTATCAGCCATTTTATTTGAATGTAAATTCCCAAAGTGGAATCATCTTCATTTTCATCTTCATCAAAAATCTAATTTTGGGTGCAAAGGTACGTTTGCAAGTGGGCAGGTAACATGTTCTGAAATCTCAGAGGGCTGAGGAGTGGCTCACTACATTTCTGGTGTCGGGATATGGGGCTCTAGTGTCTTATGAACACAAGAAAAGCCCTGCAGATGTGGAAGATTTCACCCCTTTGTATCCCAACCAAACACTGTGCTCTGCAAGAGATGGCCTCCTGCAGATACCATCTTACTAGGAGGTCCATCCCACACAACAGAGGAATTGGGCTTTTAGTGTTGTGGCCCCTGCCCTTTGGAACGCCTTCCCACTAAATACGAGACAGGCGCAATTTCTGTGGTCTTTTGAGCACCTGCCGAAGACCTTCCTCTTTCAACAAGCCTTTAAAGTGGAGATCTTTTCCAGTGGGCATCTGGATTGGAATTGCTTTGAAGCTGTTTCTTTTTAAGATGTTTTATCCTTTGGGAGGAGGGGCGGGATACGAATTTAATAAACAAATAAATGCACATTTCTGATTGCAAACAATATCAGCTGTCCTCTGCCCATCGCAGAATCCAGATCTTCACCTCGCAGAGCCTGAGCCAAGCGCTTTCAGGCAGGTTTTCATGCCCCTCCCTTGTGGTGCGCGCGCAAGTCCCCTCCTCCTCCTCCTCCTCGTTTACACACTGCTTGCCTTTCTTTCAGATCACCTGCTGGCGGAATCCTATGTCGGGCAGGAGGACTCCCCGGAGATGCACCAGGGAGCCCAGAACAAGCGCCGCCTGTCGCTCCTTTCTGACGGCAAGTTTGAGAGGAGCTTCTCGGAAGAGCACGGGGAGAAGCTGGCAGGTGACGGCCCCAAGCCGCGGGTCTACACCATCTCTGGCGAGAGGCCCATGCTCTCCCAGCACCAGAGCATGGAGCTGGTGGTCATCAAAGGGGCTGAGGCCGTGGAGGACGAGGACGAGGAAGACTGTTCCCAGGGACAGCCCCTCCAAACCACCGGCAGCTCCCACAACATTGGAAGGCCCTGCAAAGCCAGTTGGGCCAGCAGCCGCCAGGGCTCCAAGGAGTGTCCCGGCTGCGAGGCTCCATCTCAGCAGGCCTGTGACCTAGAGCATCCTCACCACCACCACCACCACCATCACCACCATCACCACCACCAACAGCAGCAACAGCAGCAGCAGCAGCCCAGCGAGACGGGCTGGCGCCGGAAGAAGCTGGAGAGAATGTATAGCGTGGACCGCGTGTCAGGTAGGTACGGAACGAAAGACCCCACCGTGTTGGTTCAGCCAGAGGCCCATGCGCTTGTCTCCAGCAGAGGGCAGCTGGATATCCCGGGAAAGCTCATGGTGGGGCCCTTGTGAGCAATACTTCTCTTCTGTCACTTGTTTGTCGACTCTCAGGGTGCCTTCGGAGGATGGCATGAATGCAGTTCCCTAGGATAACAATGTTATTGCTGCTGTTATGATTATTTATTACATTTCTGTTCCCCCTTTCCTCCCAAAGTTGCCCAGTGGAGATCATCCTCATAGCAAGCATCACACTTAAACACCCCATAATAGTTAACTCACTGCTTTGAGTCGGCCGTTGCAAGGACCTTGCTCCCTGCCCCCCCATGCAATTCCTGCCAGAAATAATACTTATAAGAACTTTGTAACTAAAAGAACAAATGCCTGGGTTTGCTTTTTTCCTCTTCCCTCCCCAATACCTTTTCCTTTTATGCTCTGTCTTTTAGATGGTAAGCCTGTAGGCAAGGACTGTCCTGTTTGCTCATCGCTGTAAGCCGCTTTGGGAGCCTATTTCATCTGAAGACAGGGATAAAAATACTTTAAATAAATAAGTTAACCCCGGGGGGGACGGGACTGTCTCTCTTTCCACTTTCTCCATACTGGTGTAGCTTTATAAACCTTGATCACGTCTTGGGGAAGGGCCGTAGCTCAGTGGTAGAGCATCACATGGAAGGTCCCAGGTTCAATCCCCAGCATCTCCAGGCAGGGCTGGGAGAGACCCCTGTCTGAAACCCTGAAGAGATGCTGCCAGTCAGTGCAGACAACACTGAGCTAATGGCCTGGCTCAGCATAAGGCAGCTTCCTGCGTTCCTGTTTAATTGAGCCCTTTGCTCAGAACCATGAGGACTAGAATCTTGCTTTCCTCTTAGGAGAAAAGGTGATAGCTTAGTGGTAGAGCAACTGCTTTGCACCCAGGAGGTTCCTGGTTCAATGCCCAATGCCATCCCCAGATAGGGCTGGGAGGGACCCCTTCCCCGAAACCCTGGAGAGCCGCTGCCAGTCGGTGTAGACAGTACTGAGTTAGATGAGCCAACGGTCTGGCAGCGTCCTATATTTCTATTTAATTTGTCCCATTACATAGAATGATGAGGACTAGAATCTTGCTTTCTTTTTAGGGCTCCCTAGCTTTCAGGCAGAGCGCATGCTTTGCATGCAAAAGGCCTCCCCCCAGCATCTCCCTTTATGACTGGGGAAAAACTCCTATAGAGCCGCTGCTGGTCAGTGTAGACAGTACTGAGCTAGATGGATCAAAGATCTGACTCAGTAGATGGCAATTCTCCACTTACCCCATGCCAGGATCAAGGGTTCTGCTTCCTGGTTTGTCCCCCTGGCTGGCTCGTTGTTGTGACTGTGATCTTTTCTTTCTTTCCTTTGCAGACGATGTCCCCATCAGGACCTGGTTTCCCAAAGAGAACCTCTTCACTTTCCAAACAGCTACAACAACTATGCAAGCGTAAGTGAAAAGCTGGCTGGCGGACCGGGGAGGAGGGGACCACCATAGTTCCCTTCACTTACCCATTCATGCTTCTTGGCTCATGTAGCATAGTTGTAACAGAACCCTCAATGTACAGGTGGGCAGAAAGAGGTTTTATTTTTCTAAAAACGGTAGTGTTTCCACTCTGCTCTTCAGCCAAAAGGGCTCCCGGCCTGGCTTGCATGCAGTCAGTTAAAATGATCTCAGCTCACAGGCTTACAGTCTATAAAAATGCAACACGCAAGGGACAAGGGACAGGGAGGGAAGAGGAAAAAAGCAAGCTCAGGCACCGATTCTTAAAATAGTAGTTCCTGTCATGACCAGCTGGCACAGAAACGGTTCAGGGGTAGGAGGTGCCTGACGGAGGGTGCTGAGAGTTGTTAGGAGAGAATCCCTTTTCCCTTCACAGAACAACAATTCCCAGAGCTTCTCAGGAGGACGGATTGATTGTTAAACCACTCTGGGAACTGCAGTTCTGTGAAAAGAACAGGGGTCTCCTAACAATGCAGTTTTAAACGACAGTTTCCTGGATTCTTTGGGGGAAGCCATGACTGTCTAAAGTGACGTTGTAGTGCTTTAAATGCAGTGTGCCCATGGGGGCCATAGTCTGGAAATGACTGGAGAGTAGTCTCGCAAGGGAAAGGCCCCTGCCCCGAGTTTACAGTCTTCACTTCCCGCAGAGGGAAAGGAGAAGCGCTGGGTGCATTCCCCCCCCTTTGCTCAACGCGGCTGCTTTTGCACGAAACGCATTGTCTTTCTTTCTCAGAATGCCATCTCCCCTTGTACGTTTACGTGCAGACATCCTTGCGCTCTTGGCAATGGCTGCCACGGCTGCTTTTTCGCGCGGTAGGCTCCACGTGGCAGTTTGCCCGGCGTGGCGGCCTCTGTGTAGATTTTGTGCTAAATTCTCGCATCGAAAGTGCCTTGCCTTATTAAATTCTGGAGCCAGGCCAGGGGACCTGAATGTTTGCCCCAGCGATGGCTGATTGGTTTCCTTCCGTGGCGTGGAAACGCCACAATCCCAAAATGTAGCAGGCTTGTTTTCCTCCGAAACCTTTTTAGTGTCGCCGTTTAAATATATAGAGATGTGTTTTGAAATACTTTGCTGCTGCAGAAGGGCAGCGTAGCTTGGAAAGATGTCTTCACTAATACAAATTCTTTCTCACTTTCTTTCCCTCCCCTGCCACTTCTTTCCGCTTTTCTTGGGGGATCATCAGTATCTCGTAAGTACAGCTGCTAACCTCTTCCCCACAACGTGCACCCTGCTTTCGAATCGCCTGTTTGTTGACATCTTTGGGTTAAAAAAAACCTCCACCTTTCCTCCAGTATCTTGTCCATATTTGGATACCCCCCCCCCAAAAAAAGGTGACAAGGTCCGCCTGGCCTTCCGCCTCTTTTTCTCCAGATATGATGTTGTTTCCAGGGTCTCACCCCCCGCAACCACCTTGCATACTTTTGGGCTTGCCTGGGACCCAAAGATGGAAAATCAAAGCCACCCAGCCAGCAAGCAAGCAACCAGCAGATTACGTGTTCATCTAAGCCTCCTCTCTTGTTTTCACCTTTGTTGTTCTATGCTTTTTCTTTTTCCTTCTGTCTGTGACCCCTTCTCAGACACGGAGGATGAGGGGAACCCTTGTAATCTCGATGGCAGGGAAGGGGGTAACTTTTGGTCCTCCGGATGTTGCTGGACTGCACCTCCTGTCAGATCCAGCCAGCCCAGCTAATGGTCAGGGGTGATGGAAGTTGGAGTCCAGCAACATCTGGAGAGCCACATGGTCCTCTTCCCTGCTCTGGGTAATTTGTAATGCCGACGGGAAGGACCGGGGGGGGAGGGGGGAGCATGGCAAGAGATGGGAGTTGCCGTACTAAAAATATCCATTAAACCAAGTTCCACTCAGCGTAAACCCATTGAAATTGGGTTGGAGTTAGCCGTGTCCATTATTTTCAGTGGGTCTACCCTGAGTAGGGTTAGCTTTGGCCACAGCCCAGAATTCTTGTCCCCCACCCCCAAAAGGAAGGTCTCCGCCAAAACATGTTGTGCATTTCATTGCTTTATTAAGGTCCCATCTATGTAAATTTTTTCAGTACCACTTTTTGAGGCTTGCCTCTTTTCTATGTGCTCTGGGGTTTGGGAGGCAATCATCTCGTTTTTGCTGATTCCTTCTCTTGTTGGCTGTTCCGACACTAGGGCGGGCAAAGGCCTTCTTTGTGGATACGGTAAATTCCATGGTTGGGTCGGGTAACGAGGGGGGAGTTAGGCCATGGGGAGGGGAGCATAGGGTGTCAGCCTGCTGCTGCTGTGTCCCCACAACACTTGGGTCCCCTTTCCCCGTGCGACGATATGCCACCACCTGATCCATTCGGCCACTATCCCCAATCAGTGTGTGATGATACACTCAATATCCCTCCTGATCTGTTTTGCCCACCCCCCAAAAAAAGAAACCAGCGTGTGACATAACATACGACATCCCCTTTGATCTATTTTTGCCCACCCAAAATCAGTCTGTGACTTACACTCGACATCCCTCCTGTTTTGCCCACCCCCAAAAAAGAAGCCAGTGTGTGTCACATGCTCAACATACCTCCTGAATTACTTCCCCCGCAAAAAAGTGTGATTTACACTCGACATCTCTCCTGATCTATGTTGCGCACCCCCCAAAAAAGAAACCAGTGTGTGACACATGCTCAGCATCCCTCCTGAATTATTGCCACCCCAAAAAGAACACAGTGTGTGATACACACTCAGCATCCCTGATCCCTTTTGCCCACCCCACAAAAAGAAACCAGTGTGTGACAACACCCCTCCTGATCTCTTTTGCCCCTGCCAAAACCAGTGTGTGGCACATGCTCAACATCCCTCCTGAATTATTCCCAAATGTGTGTGATATACAGTCAACATCCCCTCCTGATCTATTCCCCCCCAAAAAAAACACAGTATGTGACATACATTCAGCGTCCCTGCCTGCTCTTTCAGCCTCCCGCCCAACTTGTTCGTGGTCCATTTTGTGGCTTGCGTCTCCTTCCTCCTCTTCCTCCTCTTCCTCCTCCTCCTCCCCGAGAGGTTCACCTCTTGTGCGGGAGTTTGGCGCCGCCTTGTCCTGTGTTACTGTCCCCCTCCCTTCTGCCCCCTCAGTGTCGTTTCCCACTTTCCAAGCTGTTCTAGTTTGGTTTTAATGCCTTAAAACTGGTTTCCCAGGGCATTCAGGGGCTACGCAGAGAGGAAGAGGAGGAAGCGGGAGAATGATTCTGCGGCTCTGATCCAGAGGTACGAGGGCGTCTCCTCCTCGCACGGGTTCAATCCTCGCCTTGTTGTTGCATGGGCCACCTGCAGGGGGCGCTGGTGTTTTTGTTAAAAAAAGTATGCTGGTAGTTGTTGCCACGTGGGCCACCTGCAGGGGGCACTGGCTTTTTTTTAAAAAAAATGCTGGCAGTTGTTTCCAATGCGGATACAGAGAACAGTAGCTAATGGCCATAAATTGGGCAGACTCTTTTATTCTTAAGAGGACCCGGGGCCTCCAAAAGCAAACATGGCAAGGGCTAAATATTTACTAACGTGATGGGGTTCCAGCATGGAGGACTTAGCGCTGATCTTGGGCCCTCCTCAGGGTAGTGGCTTTGTTGACCGCATCCTGCTATGGGGGCACTCATTTAAGGCTGTCTGGCGTCCTCTCCTGTTGCTTGGCAAAGACTGACGTTGCGAGTGGTTGAACAGGGAGCCCGGCCTGGGTTGGCGCTGCCAGTTTCCCAGCCTGTCCTGGCCATCGCGGCTGCCTTGTCTTGGCAAGAACCTGCACTGCAGTCCTATAACGCTCCCCCCTTTCTCCACCCCAAACCCCCTTGCTCAGAAACTGTTGCGCATCCAGTGAAGAGAGGCAGGCTTGAGATGAATGTGAACCTGGCCCCCTCCTCTTCTGGCGCTAGGCTGGCCTGTTCACTCTCCTTGGTGCTGAAGGGTCAGCTTTCCACCAGCAAACTTCGGCTCTTGGCATCGTGCCGGGGGCGGCCTGTAGGACAGGGCAAGGGTTTCCTTGGGGCCGCTTTTTGGAAATCGCATTGGGGGGGCTTTTCCTGCGGCAGATGGGGAGGCCGTCGCTTGAGGCTGGCTGAGAAACCGGGTGTGGTGACGGCTCCTTCTCGAAAAAAATTGCAAAAAGCCCTTCATGCTGCTAGTCCACAGGATCCTGTGCGAAAAGACTTGGTTGTGAGGGAGGGAGACCGTTTGGAAGGGAAACGGGCAGCCGGGAGGGGGGTAGCTTTTTCCTTTTTCGGCTGTTGGGTTGTCTTTGGGACATTTTGAGAGGCAGGGAGGGTAGCAGCGTTCTTGCTGTGGAGCAACATTTCCCCACTTTCCCAGTGGCTGTAGACTCTGGGCCAGCAATGGTGCCCAATATGGCCACCTTATGGTACGTTGGTAGAAGGATATGGAGGGAGCGAACGAGAGTATATGCATTTGGCTCTTCTCAAAAATGGAGGGGATATTTGGGGGGAGGTGTATCGTCCTCTTTTACGTAGGGTGGATGCGGCCAAGAGGCGTACGGAGCCTCCGCCATGTACTCTAAGCCTCGTTTTATGTGCTGTGTGTGTCCGCAGCGGGGCCTGTCGCCGAGGGCTTTGCCCTCGCGCATTGGTCCCCATCGGTCCAAGGATGATCCCCCGGGTCTGGCCTAAATGGTGTGTTCTGTGCCCCGTGCTGGGTCCGGGAAGAGGCCGCGAAGGTCTCCATGGCAACGGGGCCTAAGCGTGGATCGTGACAGTGGTTGGCCATTGTGTGATCTTGGAAGAACGGTCTGGCTTCTGTTCTCTTTCTTGCACGTGACGTCCTTCCTGTGACTGAAATCCATTCTTTGTACTTAGGTTGTTTCAATACCCCCCTCCCTCCCCACCCCTCGCCTATAAGAAATGAATTCCTATGTGGTTATCAAGTCATGAATTGACTCAGGCAACTTTTCTCTCACTCCCTGAGAGGGGAGGAATGGAATCCCGGGTGTGTGTGGCTGGCCGGCTGACTGGCTGCTTTCAAACATGGCTGGGGTGAATAAAACACCATTCCAAGCCCCCTCCTCACTTCCAAACCCCTGTTCAGTTTGTGTTTAATGTTTTAGAGCAGAGCCAAAATGCTGCTTTTTACATATTGCACAATCTGATTTTAACTGTTTTTTTTCCAGATTTCAAACACTTGCCCAATGTCTTTTTAAAATTATTTTAAGACTTATATCTTATACCTAAGGTCCTAAGTACAAATTGTTGTATTTATTACAACAATAAATACATAAAACAATAAATAAATGAAAAAGATTATCTAACAACTGAGAGCAGGATATCCCTCAGCCAGAGAAGTTCTAGGCCAGATTTCTTTTACAATCTAAGAACTGGCTGGGTATCTTCTGATTTAAAATAAAATCGGAGGATTTTTTGAATTAAAAAAAGAAACATTTTTTTTAAATCAACAATACAATAAAATAAGGTAATCTGTCCTTCTCCTGTGATCCAGGAATCTCTTGACATTTAAGAAGCCTGAAGGAGAAGGCAAGTTTTCAGCTGGTGCCTAAACAACGTTGGCACTAGTCAGATGTTCCGCAATTGGGGGGCCATTACTGAGAAGGCCCTGCAGCTGGCCATAGAGTGTCTTTAAAAACAAACCTCTGGCAATCCACAGATTCGTGCCCTCTAAGTGATGCTGATTTGTTTGATAGCAGTGGAGGCTAGTGCATTTGGAGCAAATGGGGCACCGCCCCACCAATCTGTTCTTGGTCAGCCCCCCCACCGGCCTGCCTTCTTACTTATAACCAGCCCAGGGGGAGGCCGTGCTGCTCAGCGTCCGCCTCCTGAGTCTCAGCCCTTTTACAACTCAGCAGGGAGAAGAATGGGGACAAATCTAGAATTGGTTGGCTCTGCCTGCCATTGGCTGTGGCTCCACCTACTGTTGGGCGCCTTGCCTTCTGCCCGACCAGTCCCAAAGGGCACCAGCCACTATCGCTTGGTAGAGTACCACATTTCTGGTGCCTGATAACAGGAAAACTGTGTGCCTGATAGATTTCATTTTTATTTATTTTATGAACAATTTTCTCTTTCTGTGGTCTTTCTGTCTCGCATTTTGAGTGTCGAGCCTCGCTGCAGAGGATTCTGGGATGCAGCTCCCACTGTAGCCATGGATGGTGTTGGATACGGCACAAGGCATTTTGAAGCCCAAGGTGGCGGGCTCCCCCATGAGAAAATATATTCCCCCCATTAATGCTGGAATGTATTACTTTCAGTCTTGATTATCGTGAAGGTTATGAAAATTCTTCCTCCTGTCCTTTGACTGTGAAGACGACCTTGAATTTTTGAAGCTGTGGTAAATGGCACAGAAGATGTAGTCCCATGGCTGACCTCAACATTCTTTTTCTGTGTTGTGTCTCTTGTAAACAGTTGGGTCTCTGAGACAGACAAGGCCACAAGGAGGAGGTTGTAAGCTGTTGCTTCCATTTTTGATTAAATGCACTTCAGTGTTATGTCTGATCCCCAAGCTGTGCTTAATCGTAGCCTTGGCTTGTTTGAAACAAGCCGGCTTCATAATCCATGGTTTGGAGTTGGATTCTTTCATAAAAACCGTTGTTAAGATTAACCACAGTTTGCTGGATTCCAATGACATGACAAGATAGGATTGAGCAAGAACAGAAGTGAAAGCTTCCAAACTCCTCGTTGCAGCCACTTCAGGGTAGTTGGGGGCACAGGAGCTCAAAGCTCATACAGGTTCATCTCTGTCATGATAAACCACAGTTTACAGTAGCATCTGAGTGGCGCTATTAAAATCCAGCTGAAAGTGTCTTTAATTTCTGGCAAAAGAAATTAAATTTCTGACAAAAGAGAGGCTTGAAAGCACATTAGAAGCGCATTCCCCCCACTGCTGGGAATTGTAGCTCTGTGAGGGGTAAACTACAGGTCCCAGGATTCTTTCTGAGGAGAGGGAACCTACTCCAAATGTGTTTTTAAATGTATGTTGCACACACAGCCAAAGAGAGATCCTAATGAATTTCATTTGGAAGAGCATTCCAGAGTCACAGCACAGCCACGTAAAAAGGCCATGCACTCTACCTTCCTCCAGGATGGGTTAAAGCATCTTATGGAGGGGGGGGGTAATTTTCAGCAGAAAAACGCCACAAAGGTCAAGGGCCCAGAAGCCCCTCTTTCCTTTTTGCTGGTCTTCCTCTTCAGGCTGCAGCCTTGGCAGCCGCATTGCACAAAAATTAAAAGGAAAAGGAAAAAGAACCGTAGAACAGCGTGGAACTTTTGCCTCGGCAAAGGAATCCTGAGCAGGATTTCCCTGGCTTAACCGTCAGGCTGGCTTTGGATTCCAAAAGACAGATGTAGCAATGGAGCCCCCAAGTGGCGACTCTTAACGCGAGCATTGATGGTGCTTCTCCACCCTTGACGTTCCTGCGACATGTGCTGATTTGGCTGCCAACATATAGGCACAAACATTCTCCCGATCCGTTGCATTTCGGAGCGCGTTTGATCAGGATCCTGGACAGCTCTAAAAGTGGGGGAGAGATCTTTTGCTTTTCTGGTGCTGACTCCTATGCTTACCACCCCAAAACACACACACACACACACACCACTCTCTGTAAAGAGTTTGATACGCTTACCACCATTGCCCCTGCCAAGACCGACCAAATGATCTTCCTGGCTCCCCAGGACTGACACCCTCCTCCTTCTATTTTGCTTGTTTCAGAAACTTCAGGAAGCATCTCCGCATGGTGGGGAGCCGCCGCATGAAGGCGCAGAGTGAGTGACAGGAACGCAGGCAGGGTCGGGTGCATTGCCTTGAATCACTTCCTGAAGCCCTAGATCTCCTAGACCAGGGATGGAGGTGGGGGCAACTCTGGGCCTTCCAGATGCTGTTGGACTCCCAGCGCCCCCGACCTCAGCAACCAGCACGACCAACGGCTGGGGGTCTCGAGAGCTGCTAGTCTAGGTACAGGAATACTCCGCATTAACGTACGCAATGGATCCAGAGCGAGTACGTAAACCGAAAATGTACTTAAAGTGAAGCACTACCTTGTTTCACTTATCGATGCATATACTGCATTGCAAACATCATATACGGGCATAACTGATGTAAATAACGTGTTTATAACTAAAATAAACACAGTAGGCCTTCCAAGTTTGTAGTTGGAAACTGATCGGGCGGTGGCATCATGCCGTTAAGTGTCCGTTCTTGCGAAGCGAGCAAACGCAAACAGGGGAATGGTGCTACTGTAAATTTGTCCGTACTCGCGAGTGTCCGTAAAGTGAAGGTCCGTATAGCGGGGTATTCCTGTATAGCCTTTCCTAACCTCTGGGTACCCAGATGTTGCTGGACTACAATTCTCAGCATTCCTGGCCATTTGCCATGCTGGCTGCAAGGGCTGATGGGAGTTGGAGTCCCACAACATCTGGGGACCCAAAGCGTGGGAAAGGCTGGTCTAGGAGCATCTGGAGGGCTCCAGAGGTTCCCCATCGCTGCCCCAGATCATTGCCCTGGCCTTGCCTCACCATCCCTTGCCTTTCCATCTGGTCAGGCCCGTGGATGTAGCCATTCTTTTCCTTTCCTACCTGCTCTAGTGGCTACGTGATGCCTCAAGAGTGTGAAGTGCAAGCCAGGGAGATGTCTTGTTTGTTTGTGTGTGTGTGTGTGTTTTGCTGGTGGTATAAAAGATGTGATCCTTATTGCGATTATTTGATTTTTTTTTTTAGCCTTTGCTGACCGCCGAGAGAGAAGCTTCAGCCGGTCCTGGAGTGACCCCACGCCCATCAAGCCCGAAAACCTCAATGATTCCCGAGAAAGTACGTTCCTTGGTTGTGTTCTTGACGACCCGCCCCACACCTCCCCTACTCCCATCCCATTCTCCTGTGGCATGGCCTATGCCACTGGGAGTGATTGGATAGGCAGATTTGGCGGGTCCTCTCTGTGAACCCTTCCGATGGGTGCCTAGGGTCGCCAGGGCCCTGTTCTGCCGATTTGCTGGGGTGGGGGTTGGACTGGGTGAGGTGTCTCCTTATGGGGTTGCAGGTTACTGCCTGTGTGGAGTTGCAGGGGGTGGCCTCCCACAACAGCTGGAACAGCAGGAACGGAGGGGCCTGTGTGGGTGTCTGTGAGGAGTTTGCATGTATGTCATCGCTGCTTGAAAGAGAGTTCCCTTTGGACAGGCCGTGGGTAGGTGGTAGAACAGCTGCTTTGCATGCAAAAGGTCCCGGGCTCAATCCTCGGCATGCCCAGTTAGGCCAGGGAATGTCCCCAGTCTAAAACCCTGGGGAACCACTGCCCGTCCGGATGGAGCAATGGTTTGACTCAGTCAGTGTTTATTTAGAACCATGAGGACTGGGATTTTACTATATTTTTAGAGGAAAGGACCATAGAATCACAGAGTAAGGCCATCAAGTCCAGCCCCTGCTCAATGCAGGCATCCAAATTAAAGCATCCCTGACAGGTGGCTGTCCAGCTGCCTCTTGAAGGCCTCCAGCGTTGGAGAGCCCACCACCTCCCTAGGTCATGGGTTCCATTGTCTTACCCGAAATTCCATTGTTGTACCTGAAATCTGGCTTCCTGCAACTTGAGCCCATTATTGCCTGTCCTGCATGGAATATCGAGGATATTGGGATGATCGAGGAGAGATCCTGGCCCTCCTCTGTGTGACAACCTTTCAAGTGCTTGAAGAATGCTTTCATACCTTCCCTCAGTCTTCTCTTCTCCAGGCTAAACATGCCCAGTTCTTTCAGTCTCTCCTCATAGGGCTGTGCTTCCAGTCCCCTGATCATCCTTGTTGCCCTTCTCTGAGCTCAGTAGTATGGGCAAGAATTTCGACTCAGTTCGCATTTCAAGCCGAATCTATCAAATTCACACTTTCTGAAACGATATGAGAACTGAAAAACAGCCGTCCGTCAAAATTTGAGCTTATTCGTATTTTGCGATGCAGATCGCCCCACCCAGCAGTTTTTTTTAAAAATGAGTATATTAGGGGAAAGGGTGCACAAAAAAGAATGTATGAGTGACAATAACATGCATTATGCATTACGTGTTGAGAAATGGCTTGCAAAAAATGTGTTGGTCAGGAGAAATTTGCACTGAAATGCCGGAGGATTTTCATGAGGTTTTTTTTAATTGCAAATTGCTGCAGATATGGGGAGAACTGAATTTAAAACTGGAAAAACGAGAAAGGGAGAGAACCGAAATGGACGCATCTTTCCATTTTTATAGCAGAGCACCTGCTTTGCACACAGAAGGTTCCAGGTTCAATCCCCGGCATCTCCAAGCAGGGCAGGGAGAGACTCCTGCCTGAAACCCTGGAGGGCTGCTGCCAGTCTGTGGAGGCAATATTGAGCTAGATGGGCTTCATACTTGATCATTTGTGGGGCCTCTTTATTGCTGTCCTAATCATGCGAGGAAGGCGGCGATAAGCACGTGGGCCCCTTCTCAAGCAGGGGCACGTCGGGACATGTTTGTCTGTGTCTGTGCGCATAAGGGCCCTTGCCAATGCTCGTCCCTCTGCACCTCACAGGCCATGAGCTCCAGGACTCCTGTGGCGCACTCGACAAGGGGGTCGACTTGAACTGGGAGGCAGAGAAAGAGCTGGAAGGTGCGGCTTGCAGCGGGGAGGACTTTTTCCCGCCCAAGATCATGGTGAGCACTGCACAGGGCCGGCCCAGATCAATAAGAGGAAGGGCTGCTGCTCAGTGGTAGAGCATCTGCCTTGCCTGAAGAAGGTCCCGGGTTCATTCCCCAATGGCATCTCCAGGTAGTGCTGGTTGTCACCAAATCTTGTGGCAGAGAATTCCACTGGTTCCCCACTGCTGAAGTCAGCTGGGGCGTCGACTGATCGCCAGCAGAAATGACAAGAAAACACCCAAGAGTTATCAGAAAAACCTTTGGAAGGGCCGCAGCTGAGTGGTCGAGCACCTTCCTTTGCGTGCAGAAGGTCCCTGGTTCAATCTCCGGCATCTCCAAGCAGGGCTGGAAGAATCCACTGTCTCACAGCCCGAATAGCCGCTGCCAGCCAGAGTAGACAGTACTGAGCTAGATGCACAAATGGGTCTGACTCAGTAGAAGGCAGCTTCCTATGTTCTAATAAGCAGAATAGGCAGCTGTCTAGGGCAGGTGAGCCCAAGGGCCACATTCTCTCCTGAGCAATCTTCCGGGGTCCAGATGCCAGGGGTGCGTAGAAACAAAGGCAGAACTGGGCAGAACAATGCAAGCAGTTTTTATCGTGGTACAGTTGCAGGCCAGTTTCTATACCCGCCCCTTTCCCTTGCTCACTGGCCCTGCCCATTTTCATTCCCTCTGCTTCTTTTTCTCCTCTTCCTCCGCCCTTTCCAGCTCATTTCCTCCAAGGTGCCCAAGGCGGAGTACGTTCCGACGATCATCCGGCGGGACGACCCGTCCATCATCCCCATTCTCTACGTAAGTCTGCCACGTCCGCTCCAAGGCCCCTTTCCGACTCTGTCATTCTGCGAGATTCCATCGCGATAGGCCTTCGGGCTCTTGGTGAAGGCGTGCCTCTTTTGCGAGGGTTCCTGGGGAAAGCTGCCCTTTTTGCCGATTCTGTTGTTACAACATTTCATCGCACTGTTCTAGATTGCCATTATTTGAATCTCTGTGCTGTGAGCGCAGGCCTCGTTCAGGCTATACACTGAAAGTGCTACTCTACCAATCTAAACGGTCATACCTGAAAGATCATCTTACTTCTTTTATACCAGTTGATCACTGCTTGCAATACGCTTTCCTTGGCCAAGCAGTGTCTAAAGGTTTTCACTTTGTATGATTTATTTATTTATTACATTTCTCCCCCGCCTTTCTTTTTATGATTGAAACCCAAGGCGGCTTACATATGGTTCCCAGGCGGTCTCCCATCCAGGCACTGACCACAACTTTAGCAGGGCACTGGCCTTATGTGCCTTCAGACCATAGCCTGGGACCACTTTGTAGCTCTTCAAAAACCTGCAGCACCTGTTTGGCCGGCAATGACAAGGAAAACGAGTACCCGCCTCTTGCAGGCATTAGTGGCTTGATCACATCACTTCCAACTCCCTTCAAAAGCCTTTTCTTCCGCCTAACACAATGAGCTCTTGAGCCTTGTTGATGGATAAAATTTAGATTTTCTTTTTAAAAAAACAAACCCGTGCCTCTCTCTTTGTTTGCTTGCAGGATCACGAGCACGCCACCTTCGATGACATTCTGGGTAGGTGAGCGTTTGGCGACCAAGCTAAACTGAATTGGGCTGAGCTCTGTGCATGTTTGTGGGGTCAACATGGCCTGAGATTAGTCGCCTGAACCTTTGTTTGGAGTTACTCTGAGGTCTGGAGGCAAGGAAAGGGGGATCAGAGTAGGCTTTTTCACAGAGCCCACTGGGTGCAGAAGAAGCCCAAATATAGAGGAAAGAGGAGGGTTAGGGTGCCCTTAACAGCCTCGTTTTAATTTTCTTGGGCCTGGTGGAATCCTCATCAATGTTGGCCAGCATGGATGGCTTTAAAAGAGGACTGTACAAATGCACGGAGGAAGCTAAGACTGTCAGTGGCTTCTTGCTATCTTCTGCTTCCACTGTTGGATGCAGTCTGTCTCTGAGTACCAGTTGCTGGAATTGCAAGCGGAGAAAGTGCTCTTGCACTCAGGTCCCACTTGCAAGCTTCCTCTGGGCACCTGCATGGCTGCTATGAGAACAGGATGCTGGACTAGACAGGCCTTTGGTCTGACGCAGCAGGGCTCTGCTGATGCTCTCTTTCGACTGTGGATAGAGAAAAGTTTTTCCCCTTCTCATAACACTAGAACTCATGGACACCCAATGAAGCAGAATGCTGGGAGTTTCAGGACGGACGAAAGAAAGTCCTAGCGCGTAGCTGAACTATGGGATTCGCTCCCACAAGAGGCAGTGATGGCCACCAGCTTGGATGGCTTTAACAAGAGGATTAGACAAATTCACGGAGGATAAGGCTATGGAGGATATCAGCAGCTACTAGGCCTGCTGGCTCTTTTCTCTCTCCACTGTCAGAGACAGTATGCCTCTGAATGCCAATTGCTGGGAATCATAAATGGAGAGAATGCTGTTGCATTCAAGACCTGCATTGGGGCATCTGGTTGGCCACTGTGAGAACAGGAGGCTAGACTGAATGGGCCACTGGCCTGGTCCGGCAAGGCTTCTCTTTTTAGGTTCGTCTGTGGACCAGCCCTTTGATTCTGCCGTGGTAGGAATCTCTGCACTGTGCTTAGAAAACCTTTTTTGCACACGCTGCGCATGACTCGCATGCCTCTCCTCTCTACTTCTCTTTCTACCGCAGAGGAAATTGAGAAGAAGTTGAACATCTATCGGAAGGGCTGCAAAATTTGGAAGATGCTGATTTTCTGCCAGGTAAAGTCAGCACCCCTCAGACAGCTGCCTGGTCCTTGCAGTGGCGGCTGGGGATTCCATGCCAGTGCGGCAGTGGTATCTCCAGGTTTTAATCTGAACTTTTCAGGAGCTGTCCAAGGTGCCGAAACATCGTTCTGATGTCACATGAGCTGGTGGGGGGGGTGTCTATGTGTGGGGATGCGCATGGCAGAGTTTGAAATCCGATACTTTTGTTGTCTGTTTTTAAGATGTTTGCTTTTAAGTTGTTTTATTGCTTGTTGTTTGCCACCCTGGGCTCCTTGTGGGAAGAAGGGAGGGATATAAATTGAGTAATAATAAACAAGAATTTATTCAGTTTGCTAACTCTAGGGGTGGAGGAGTGAGACCACCAGCAACTTGTATGCGGCAAGTCTGTTATTGCTGTTTCCTGTGTGTTTATTCTTCTAAAAAATATTAAAAATAGCAATAAAACTAGCAGAAGCGCCACCACACCACAAAGAAGTTGCTCCTTCAGGGGAAGCACCAGGCCGTTGGCTGTAGACCCTGCCTTTTCTTCCTCTTGCAGGGCGGCCCGGGCCACTTGTACCTTCTGAAGAATAAAGTCGCTACCTTTGCAAAAGTAGAGAAGGAGGAGGACATGATCTAGTGAGTTGAGTAAGAGGCTCCAGGGCTTGTCGTTTGGGAAGGCTTGTCAGTCTGGCATGTTTCCTGCCTGAGAACCATGGCTGTGTGCATCCTGCCTTTGTGGAACTTCAGCATCTCAGCATTTGCTGAGGAATAATAATATTCAGGTTTCTAGTCCTTAGGACTGCAGAACAGGGCCTGCACATGGACGGGCAACACCTGCTGAAATCTGTATGTGCACACTGCATATATGCAGAATTTTGCACTGAATCCAGACAATCTCAGATTTTACTTTTTTAAAAAAGGTGTTCCTAGTCCTTAAGATGGGTGGAGAATGTGGGCAAAATCACAGAAGTCAAGACTGGGGGATGAGCAGGATTTTCACTGATTGGAAGAAGGCAGGCTTTTGTGCCCTCCATAGTGTTCTACCCCCATGACTAGCAGAACAAAACAATGTAAAATAAATAAGCAATGCAACCCTTGCGCTGGCAGGAGCTTGTTGCGCGACAGCTGATTCTTGTCATGCAAGCCGTTGTGCAACCATCTCTGGCAACATACTTGTGTCTTTTGCCTTGTGCAGCAACGTTCTGCCAGTGCAACAGTTGGCTTTAACTTAGCGCAACATCGGAAACAGTCCCTGTGACTGGCTAAAGCGTTCTTCCGTCTTGTCCCTCCAGTTTCTGGAAGCGGCTTGGCCACCTGATGAGCAAGCTGAACCCGGAGCCAAATGTCATTCACATCATGGGGTGCTACGTGCTCGGGAACCACAACGGAGAGAAGGTGAGGCCTGCCACGTTGTCCCTTGGAGAGAAGGCCTTTCGCTGACAACCCTCTGCACCTCCTTACCTCGTGTGGTAGATGCTGCTGTTCTGAGGGTCAGACAGAGGAGCTGTGAGGCGGTGAAACCTTTTTGGCCTGAGGGCCACAGTTCTTTGTGGGGAACACTCCAGGGGCCACATGCCAGTTGTGGGCGGGGCCAAAGGCAAAAATGACCAGAGAAACCGGTGTGATTCTCACCTTTGTACAGTGGGCGACCTCTCGGTACCACAAGCCAAATTCATTCTGCATGCTGACACATATTTTCCCATCCTCTTATCAGAGCAAGGAGGAAGCATTGCCACCATTGAAGGCTAGCCCATTAGGATGAGCGGGGCACTGCCCTGCCAACCACAATCTGTCCTTGCCCAGCTGCCCCACCTCCCTGCCTTCTTACTTGCAACCAGCCCAAGAGGTGGAGGCACTGCCTTTCAGCTTCCTTTTCCTTTGTCACAGTGTTGACCTCGTAGAACTCGGCAGGGAGGTGGATGGGGACAAAGCTAGAATGAGTTGGCTCCGCCTCTCCCGGGCTTGGGCTCCACCTACTGTCAGGGCTCCCTGCGTTCCTCCCCACCACTCTCAATGGGCAACAGCCACCCCTGATCATCACAGTTCAAGGACACAGTGGTGGCTGGTGGTTCCGTGTCAGTGGGGCAGTGGTATCCCCTCTGGGTTTTAGTCTGAACCTTCAAGAAGCTGTCCAAGGTGCTTTCATGGAGCCACTGACTTAAGGAGAGCATAGATCCAGGCCTGTGGGAAGAGGTTATGGCCAGGACAAGTCCCAAGGGCCAGATAAAGAGCTCTAGAGGGCCGCATTTGGCCCCCATACTTGAGGTTCTCCATCCGCACTCTTAACACTTTTGATCTGGCTGTGCTCCCCATGCTGTTCTTTTTGGGGGGAGATAGGTGCATAACCTATCGTAACCTTGCTTTTCCTGTGCTACTAAGACTTCTCAAAGCCTTCCTCACCCTCGATGGCAGTGAAGTGAAATGCCTTGTGTAGTGCAGAAGGGCCATAGCTCAACGGTAGAGCACCTGTTTTGCATGCAGGAGGTCCCCAGTTCAATCCCTGATGGCATCTCCAGGTAGGGCTGACAGAGCGCTGTGCCCTTGGCAGGTGCCCCAGGGATGCCAAGCGCAAACGCCTCCCCTGCTCAGATGTCGGTGACTCTGGCTTCTTTGCCTTTCAGCTGTTCCAAAACCTGAAGAACCTAATGAGCCCCTGTCGCGTTACATTTGAATCTCCGCTCGAACTCTCTGCTCAAGGTAAAACACTTTATAGCTTGGTCTGGGGGCTGATTTGCCTTTTTTCAGGGCACCGTATTGGGTGCGGTGAACCGTCGACTGTGAAGGGAAGACATGCAAACCCCCAGAAATTTAACAAACCAATAAAAGCATCTTCATCTCTCATTTCTGCCTTTCCTTCCTCCTTTTTTTAAATCTCCCTTGTGTTAAATGTTGTACTGTTCAGTTCCACAGGGCAGGGATGTCCTCTTATATCAGCGATAGCCAACGTAGTGCCCTCCAGATGTTTGGGACTACAACTCTCCATCAGTCCTAGCCAGTACGGCCAGGAGTCAGGGATGATGGGAGGAGGGGTCTAGCAACATCCACAAGGCAGTCACGTTGGCCGCTCTTGGTATAAGAGGACATTCCTGTCACGTGGAACTTAAAATACAACATTCAACGCGAGGGAGATGAACAAGAGGAGTGAAAGGAGTAAACTCTGGGCCTTTATCTCAGTTACACGTTCTCAGGCTCATCAGAAGAGTTAAGGTATGGGTTCTACGGGGTTACGCTTTGACCTTTCCTTCCTGCACATGGTTGACTTGGCTTGATCTGGGTTCTGTTTCCAGGGAAGCAAATGATTGAGACTTATTTTGACTTCCGCCTTTACCGCCTCTGGAAGACCCGGCAGCACTCCAAGCTTCTGGATTACGACGACATCTTGTGAAGCCAGACCCACGATGGCTGAGAGCGGTCGGTTTTATTGAAGTCCCACACGTCTGAGCGTCGTGCAGAGAGGGAGAGGGACCTTTTCACGGGGAAGGCCCCGAGAGCCCCGCCTGGGGTGGTGGTGCTGCAGAGCTGAACAAGAGCGCTGTCAGGATGTCGAGAGACTTAGAGAGAAAGCAGCCTGCTAAGCTGGGGCGCGGCTCAGCCCCGCACACACGTCTGATGGAGGGAATGCTGTCGAACAGGGCAGGACGGGAACGTCCTCACGGGACTGAGCTGATTTTAGGTCACAAAGGGCCAAACTCCACTTCAGGTCCTTTTTTAAAAAAGACATTCCAAGCTCAGGTTTTCTTAACTACAAAAACTCGACGGATCATCTTTTGTTTCTTCTTCTTCTTCTTGCGCTACTGGATAAGGCGAGCCTTGTCTCTGTGCAGCACCTTCCGGTTTCACGTGTGGGTGTTGCCTCCCTTTTGCAGGCCTAGAACGCCATACTCAACCCTGTGTGCTTTGGAGATGCAAGGTCTGAAACCTTCGTGTCGATGAAAGGAAGTTCAGACTTTAAAATCATGTCCGTTTTAATAGGAGAAATATACCTATACATTATATATATATAAATAAGTGCAATTTTATATGAATAGAGAGAAAATTTAATTTAGCTAATGCCGTAAACCCACGTCAGTAACCAATAGATGAGATATTTTTGGTCTGCTTGAAAATATATTTGAAATAGTAATATATCTTCTGTAGACATATATATATGTAATCACCAGCAGGATGTTTTTTTCCACAAGCTTTTTCACAGACCTGCATGTCTGCCATGTTTGGTTTGATTTCCAGATGAGCTGTGGAAGGACCTTTTAACTGTAGTTCTCTTAAGAGGGTCCAGTTGTTCGTTCAAGCAGTCTCCATATTTTCCTGTTTTGGCAGAATGAAAGCTTTTGCCAACTGTTTTTCGTTTAGAAATACGGTGACATGGCCGAAATGGATCTTGGTCCGTTTCCGTAAGTGTGTATATATATATATGTATATATATATATATATATATATATAACAAACTAGAAATGAATAGCCATCTTCAAAAGACTCTCTTGCTGCACTTAAACTTGCTGTTTTGATTGTTTTCTTTTTTCCAAAGACAGATTTGAATACATGGGCTGCTGTATAGGATTGGGGGAATGTCTGCCGTGATGGCTGGATGTCAGAGGGAATGTCCTCTGTTTGTGTGCAGTGCAGGATCTAAGCACAGGGATGTGGTATATTCCTCGTTCTTCCCCTTTAGCGCAGAGAAGGGAATTTGCCTGCAGTGAATTGGCAGAGCATATCTGCGCTCTAATCACGCGCTGGGCTTGTCCGTTGTCTGTGCTCGACCATCGCTTGGACAATCCAGACCTGTGCTTATTACCTTTTGGAAGAAATACTTTGAAATAGCTCTACATTTTTAGTTTTTTGTAGTTCTCCTGTTCAGGTGATACGAATCCCTGGAGGAATCTGCACTCCCTGATCAAGGTGCAGTTTCCCTGGTTAGTTTGAGCAGAGTTTCTCTTTTTATGTTGTTCTTTCTATGAAGTAGGATGATTTGGAAGAGACTTGATTGGCTTCCCCTATTTTTCTTAGTTTTTAAGAAGATTGTGAAGACAAGGATAATCCTGTAAATCTTTCTTACGGTAAAATGACAACCTCACTATCGACAACCGCGCAACCGCAAGTTCTCCCTTGTGGCAATGGTCTCCATTTACTTTTGCTGTTTATATGAACTGATGATTGCCCCCAGGGCAGATGACTGAACCACAACCCTCATTGTCTGTCTATTATTGTGCTAAAAAACTTGTCCAAGAAGTGGGGTTAAGAGACCAGGTAGCAAAAGGATGACTGCAAAATTCGCATTGTTGAAACTTCAGCAGACACTTCAGATTTTAGAATTTTTCTCTTTTGAATGTAAAGTTAATTTTTAAGAACATTTTTTTCTAAAAAAACAAAACAACCTGAAGTCTTTTTTTGGGGTACATTTATATAGCATCAGTCTTCTACCCCCGTCTCTCTCTGCAACAGCATTCTTAATTGAGAATCTTATACAAAATTCTAAATGTGATCATATAAATTTGGGTTTTACACAGGACACCCAAGGTGGGGGCATTTGTTGATTTCTTCCATCCCATGCTCTAAAACAATTACTATCAAGAGCTGAAGTGTAAGAGGTTCCGACAATTAACAATTCAAGAACAATAGTGAGACACGGCTTTTTTAGCAGAGCAAACATTTCCCCACAGACAATTGGTTGCTTGCTGTTTGTTACAGAAGACAGGGAACAAGGCTTTGGTTCTGTTTTTGTCTGGATATCTATTGTAGACTGCCTGTGAACATGGAGGCTCTATTCTTAGCCTTCATAGACCTGACCGCCATAAAACCTATGTTGGTCCTTCTTATTTTTTTTGTATTTTTAAAGTCCTGCCTGCTGGCGGATGTTGAAACATGACTAGCAGCTACATGCTTCAGTTTCCTAGATTATCTCAGTGTGGGAGAAAGTTGTGGGCATGAAATGGCCCTTAGCAGCACCGCCTTGTGGATATTGTAGAATTATGCTGTTGGAAGGGTCTTGGTGGAGCCAGTGGCTGTTTTTTTTTTTAGCACTTCCTAGGAGAGGGGTGAGTTTATACCCCCTCCCTGGACACCTTTTCCCCTTCACAAATACTTGCTGCTTTGTGATCAGAAAGTGTTTCCTTACATTTAAACGGTGGCGGCTGGTGGCTCAAAGTTTGAACTCAAACCTGGAGCGGCTTCCACTGCCCCACTGACATGGAGCTACCAGCCACCACTGTATATAAACCAGATCTACCTCCCTATAGTTCAAAGACATTTGCTCTTTTTCTCAGGCAGCAGGATGAGCAGTTAATTCTTCCATCTCCTCCTCCGCCTTACCAGTCTCTTCCCTATCCCCATTTTGACCAGGCATTTCCCCTTCTTTCAGGCTTTCCTGAATTGCAGTTCATCTTCTGCAGACCCCTTTGCAATCTGTTACAACTCTCTTGTGAATCTGTTCTCAAGGCTCGACATATCCCTTCCTGACGTCTAGGAATGCAGGGCTGAGTTCGCTATTTTGAAAAAGAAGTTCTTCGCCCTAGAAGCGTACGGCACTCTTTTTTTTTTTTAACTACTTCACACTGGAAGCTCAGCCTTAGAGATTTTGCTGCAAGGAGCAATTTTCTAGCCCTTAAGGATGGGATGACAAGTCTCTAACATCGCAGGCAGTACCTGGTGACCACTCTTGCGTGATGCAATGAAAACAGATAGACACACACACATCTGTGTATGGATATAATTATGATTGACAAAACAGAGGTTTTTATTTTTCTAGCAAAATGTTTCAGTTTCTGCCTTCATCAGCTGCTAACATACACATGTAATGATGCTATTACCAAGGTAGCAGTTATAGAGCTTTGAGAAGGTAATGCTCATTAGGGGAAGCTAAGCGATGATGGTGTTTGCCTCCAGGTTGAGCCATGTGGTGCCAATGGGTCCAGGGTGTGTATCCAGAAGTTCTTCCTCTTAGTTAAGGTCATTGGATCTGTTGGCATCTCTATAGCTATTATAGATAAGTCTTTGCTTTATTTATTTTGTTTAACAACGTTTATATCGCTTGATTGTAAAAAGAAACAAAACCCTCTAAGTGGCTTCCAAAAAAAAAAAAACATTAAAAAGTGTCAGTAAAACAATTACAAACAAGCACTTAAAACATTTTTAAAACGATAACTAACTAAAAAGATGACACCACGTCAACGTCTATGTGTCTGGGTAGACTTGTGTGAATGAATTTTTTTTCAGCAGGCACCTAAAGGAATACAGCAAAGGTGCCTGCCTGATGTCAATAGGCAGGGAGTTCCAAAGAGGAGCGCTGCCATGCTAAAAGAACATTTTACAGGTGTCACTTTAATACTTGTTCAACGCTTGCAAGAAATCATCCTTTAGTGAGGCAGCACCTATTCTTTGGAACTCCCAGCTGACGTCAGGAAGCGGGCACGTATGAGGTTTTAACGTTTTGCTAGAAAAATAAAAACCTCTGTTTTGTTAATCACAATTAACATGTATATATTTTAAAGAGATTAACAGAATCCTTACAGGGATCCAGAGCAAGCTTGGGTGAAGTTTTGCTTGTTGCTTTTAAAACTGTCTGTCAAACACCAGCTTTTCTTTGAGCAGAATGCACATTCACTCGGCGCAGAATTGATTTTTGGTTCATGAACGCAGGGTTCATGAAGAACTCTATTGAATGATAGTGGAGAAAGCCACATTGAAACACTCCCCGTCTTTAGAGTAAAGTTTGCCATAACCCCCGAAGAGGAAACATAACAAGCGGCCTTATACAGAGTCAGATCCATTGGTCTGTCTAGCTCAGTACTACCTACATGGACTGGCAGCAGCTCTCCAGCGTTTCAGATAGGTGTCTTACGCAGACCTTCCTAGAGATTGCACCTGGGACCTTCTGCATGCCAGGCAGATGGTCCATCACTGAGCTATGACCCTTCCCCCCCAAAAATTAGGAAGCTGCCTTACATCAAGTCAGACTGTTGATCCATCTATTCAGCGTTGTCTTCACTGGCCGGCAGCAGCTCCCCAGAGGTTCAGACAAAGTTCTCTCTCAGCCCTGCCGGGGAATCCAGGGATTGAACTGGGGGGCATTCTGTATTCAAGGCAGCTCTTCCACTGAACTGTGGCCTTGCATCTGTCTCAGAGGCAATGCTGCCCGCCCACTTTCCCCTCCTTTCAAGTAGAAGCAATTCATTTGGATATAATCTTTATTCATCTGCTGCATAAAGAAATTCTAAGTGCATTACAGGAGATCAACCACTTGCAAGCTCTCCAATTTCATTTTTTTATTTTTTGCCAATTTGCTTCAAAATAAATGCTCAGCCGTCCCCAACACGCATTTGAATGACGGCACTGGAGAGCATTCCATGCCGGTCATGAAAACAGAAGCCAAACAAGGAGAAGCGATTCCTAAGTAGGAGTACCCCCCGTGTTTAACTTTTAAGACATACTTTATCTTCCTCTTGTGATGCTGCTTCAGTCTCCGGGATGTGAAGCTGGTACAATTGCCGTTAAATCCTGTGGGGATTTTTTTAAAGGGAATGTAGAACCTGCCTTATCAGAGCATTGGGTCCATCTAGCTCAATATTGTCTACACCGGCTGGCGGCTCTCCCAGCATTTCAGGCAGGGGGTCTTTTCCAAACCCTACCTGCAGATGCTGCTGGGAGTTGAACCTGGGACCTTCTGCGTGCAAAGCAGATGCTCTGCCACTCAGTTACTGCCCTACTCGAGAGTAGACGGGCCCTCCTCAGTTTTTGGAGAGTCCCCACGTGCCCTCTCTCCCACCCAAGTTCCCCATGGCAAAAGCCTCCAGCCTACCTAAATGTCTATGTGCCCTTTGAACAGATCAGCTGGTAGCGGGGGAAATCCTTGCTAGGAGAGTTTGCTTCTTGTAACCAGCTGGAAGGAATGGGCAGGGGAGAGTCAGCAGGCTAGACCCCTTGGTACTAGTCAAAAGAGGGAAAGGAACTGGGGAGGTGGGGGTCTTTCATCCCCCACAATTTCCTGCCTCTCCTGCTGCATCTTTCCATGCACCCCCTTAGTCAAGACTCCCACATTTATACTGGCGGCAGTCAATCGAGGGGGTGCCTGGATATTATCAGGGTTCCAGGACTAACAGAAATACCTCCCCCATCATTTCCCCAGGGAGGGATTTGGTCAATTTGCCCTGTCCCCTGTTCATGGTTGTGCTACCAGGCTTGCTCGGAAGTTCTTTCTTAGCAAGACAGAAGGAGACAATTTTTATTTTGCACAACTTCCTCTTGATGCAACCCAAGCAGGCATCTCGGCGCATTGGGGGAAGAGATTGGCGCCAAGCAAAAGTTCTTTGCTCCTATGACATTCGTACATGTCCTTTAGGAGTCTCCATCTTGAGCCAGACCGTGGGTTCACCTAATCCAAGATTGCCTATCCTGAATGCCATCAGGTCTCCAAGGTTTCAGGAGGAAAAGGCTTACCTAGCCCTGCTTCTGGGCGTTCCAGGAACTGGATCTGGGGCCTTCGACGTGGGAAGGATGATTTTCTCACTGAGCTACAGCCCCTTGACCAACACGAGTTACCACTCGACACAGTCAACTACCTTCTTCCTAAAGTCCCATCGTGGTAGCTGTTCTATGCTTCGATCCTGGGAAGCCCAAAGCAGCAAAGAACCTTAATGGGGACACCGTTTTAATTTTTGGCCACTATATATCTCTGTTTTTAAGCTTCTCTGAGCTTGTGGCATGGAGAAATCCCACGCCGCAAGGTCCACGCTGGATTGTAAAGCTGTGAATCTCTGAACTTTGGCCCAAGCTTCCAGCTTTTAAATAATAATAATAATAATAATGGAGGTTTTGAGCAGTGATTAACTGACAAGCAGGCATTTTATGCCCACTCCAAAGCTGATTACAACTGATAGTTTGTTTTGTTTGTTGCTGACCAGGAAACAGGACTGTACTTTGTATTGGTGTTCCTTTAGGACTTACCCGCTCCAGTATACAGCAATAACACATCATGGGGATCTCTTGTGACAATAACCCTGTTATTTCTGGCCTTTGGTCCTGTGAGCACGTCCATTTCGTGAGGTCCCCTCCACCTGGTGTCTTACGATCTCGATCCCTGGGATGAATATAACAATTGCTTCCTTTCTACTGAGCATGAATAGCATCCTGGCTCCAATGCAACTATGAGCCTCAGGCTTTGGACAGGCAGAACGTTAGATTTTGCCCAGTTCCTAGAGTTTTGGACACACAGATATAGAAGTCTGTGGTTTGTTGGCTGCCTTGCCATTTTCAAGTGCACAAGGGGGATCACTGAGCTGCTCTGAGCATCCACATAGGCTATAGAGTGTATTTTGCCAACACAACTACAACCTCAGCGAAATGTCCTCAGGACCTCCCAGTTTGGGGGGTAATTAGAAGGTTGGGTTAATCCAAACGGGGCACTGAGAGAGGTGGACTTATCAGGAAGGATACTGTGTTGGTCAATAGATTTTTTTTTAATCACCAAGACATGGTCAATGGCATCCTGCCCTAGATACACCGAGGGAGATCTTCAATTATTTGGGGAGACTTACAGAAGAGATATAGTGTGGCATAGTGGGTAGAGCACTGGCCATTGACCAGGAAGTCCCAAGTTCAAATCCTCCCTCAGCTATGAAACTCATTGAGTGACCTTGGGCCAGTCACTATCTCTCAGCCAAACCTACCTCACAGGGTTGTTGTGAGGATAAAATTGTGTGTGTGCACATGCGTGTGTCTTGGGGAGGGGGAAGAACCTTGGATGCTGCTGTGAGCTTGTTGGGGGAAAGGGCCGGATAAAAATACAACATAAATGCAGACAAGAAAAATACAAAGTCAAGATTTTTGTGTCTAGATTGCCTGGTGGCGGAGAGAGTTTTGGAAATTCATGGATGAAGCCCCCGATATTGGAAAGCTTTTGAGAGCTGGTCCTGGGCTGCTTTGCAGTTTCCTGTTATGCTTTTGATGAAAAACACAAGGCATGATAAAAAAAACACAAAGGACTTGGAACTAATTTTTGCATGTAAGAATTGCTATTTTCAACACAGCCATTTCCACTGCAGAAGAAACTAGCCACTTCTTCTGTAATCAAATGACGGCTTGTCTCTTCTGCAGTGAGAGATGCTAAAAGAATGTGGCCCACGTGGTACCCTTCAGATGTTGCTGAACTAAGTTCCTATCAGTCCTAGTGATCATGATCTATGGTCAGGGATTATGAGAGTTGTAGTCCAACAGCATCTGGAGAGCGCCACATCAGTTACCTCCACAGTAGCGTTCCAGTAATATGTGGTTCTCTCCGTAACAGCCACTGAGCTCAGGGGTATAGGGTGAGGTCTATGAACATGAGAATTGTCTTGCTGGATCCCACCAAGGCCACTGGTATATCCAATGTGGCACTGAGTTAAAGTCACATAGTGTTCTACTTATTCCATTGGGCAAATGTTTTGCACCAGTGGAACACTGTTGTGCAAGAGAATGCATAAATCAATCTGCTGGTGAATTTTGTAGTGGAACAGATTGCAAATCTCTTGCACAGCGATTCTCTGCTTTTGCGACTATTGAGTTGGATTCCTCTGTTGTGCAACATTAAACCGCACCCACTGGCTAGAGCCCTTGCGCTAGTGCAGAGATGTCCAGAAGGTGATCTGCGGACCAACAGTGGCCTGTGAGCTTCATTCATGTGGCCCGCGGCATGTCCTCATTGAGTATCCATATTGAATTGTACTTGTATTTTCATTGCTTCTTTTAATTTCTTCCGTCGTATTGCCATTTGAGTGCCATGGAATGCAGATTTGTAGTACAGTAAAGCAATGAAATTAGACTTAAAAATCATGCAGCACTTAGCAGAACGCCTTACAGCGGCTACAACCGACGGAACCATCGTTAAATGGTCCGTCGAGACCATCAGCAATTTTCAAACGGCCTGTAGAGGGGGGAAACAGTTTGCTGGGCTAGCAGACAGAGAACCTTGCACACAGCCTTTGCTTCTGTGCCCTTCTTGGGGCGTCCAGTTGCATCTGGTCGGCCGCCGTTGAGAAGAGAATGGTGGCACCTTGGGATGACTCAGCAACACAGTTCTTACTTTCCTACACCTTCGCCCTTTCGGCGTCCTTAAGCAGTTTTAAGACTGGCCTTATTGGTTCATCACCAATGGTCTCCTGTCTGTCGCTTCAAGCTGGGCTCCTCACCTCCTGTCTCACGCATCTGTATCAAGGATCATTTCCCAAACAAAGGAAAGTTTCTAGGTTGTCAGAAGTGATTTAATAAAAAGAACCATTGGGGATAAGAGAACTGTTTGGCGTTCTTTTCTCTGCACCAGGTGTGGGGAACCTGTGGCCCTCTGGATCAGTGCTGCTTAACCTTTTTAGGGTCACGGACCCCACTGGGAATCTGATGAAGGTTATGGACCTCCCCCCCCTGGAAAAATGCACACAAACGGACACAAAAATTTGCATAAAATGTATTTGATTGCATTGGAAATTGGTTTGGGGTTTTTTTTGCACCTGGTTTACAGACCCCCTGGAGGCCATCCATGGACTCCAGGTGAAGAACCCTTTCTGTAGATGTTGCTGAGTTATGTCCCTCCCATCATCGCTGGCCATTGGCTGATGGAGGTATAGTTCAGCAACATCTGGAGGGCTAAAGGTTCCTCACACCTGCCCTGCACATTCACACATACCGCACACACCTTCTTTGTCTCAAACTCTTCATGTTGCTTCCTGTTGTAAAGGAATTCGTGATGCTAACCTCTTTTTATACAGCATAAATTATTTCTATGGGATATAGAGAGCCAGTGGGGTGCAGTGCTTAAGAGTGTCAAACTAGGGCCTGGGAGACCAGGGTTCAAATCCCTACTTGGCCAGGAAGCTCTGAGAGTGATCTTGGGCTGGCCAGTCACTGTCTCTCAGCCTAGCGTACCTCACAGGGGTTGCTGTGAGGATAAAATGGGCAGGAAGAGACCCATGTATGGCCTCTTGAGCTCCTTGGAGGAAAAGTGGGATGTAAAATATATTTTTTATTATTTATTATTAATAATATATTATTAATAATATATTTATTATTTTATAATAACAATCAGAGTAAAAAGAATAAGCAGGTAAGCTTGTTGATCTGTTAAAACAACTCGCAGGAGGACAATATGTTAATACAGTGGGGATCTATGTTTTTGTTTCGTAATCTCCCTGTCAGGGACAAGGGGGAATGATTGCACTTTGAGCTATCTGTCTGGGCACTGATGTATTCTCAGGATCTAGTTTGGCTCCACCTACCAGAGTGTGCTATTGGGTGCTCCTGGACAGGAAGGGCTACAAAGGGCTTCCTCTTTGGGCAAGACTTTGCCTGCTCAGCAGTGGTCTTCCTGGGGAGGTCAGGGTGGCACCCTCAAGATGATGTTGGACTCCAACTCCCATTGGCCCAGCCAACGTTCAGGGATGATGATGGTTGTAGTCCAGTATAATTGAACTAGCAGGTGTGGGGGACATTTGGCCCTCCAGATATTGCTGAACTACAACTCTCATCAACCCTGACCATTGGCCATGCTGGCTGGGGCTGATGGGAGTTGTCGTTCAGCAGCATTTGGAGGGGAAAAGGTTTCCCATACCTATTGTATAGTATCTGGGTGTTTTTTTGTTAGTAAACATTCCATTTCATTCCATCAATGAAGTCAGTGACTTCGGAGAGCAGCAGCTACTAAGGTTTTATGTACTAACTGCATTTACTCCACTTCCCCTTCATTATTTTCTCAAGCTTATGTGATCAGGAAGGGGCGTAAATTGGCGGAGCCACTCTTTTCCTGTAAAGCAGTGCATTACCCACTATTAATTCCAATATGCTTTAAGCTGATATTTCATTTATCCCTAATACAAAGTGCCTAAAATAGCACCCAAAGCTGGCTTCGCCTTCAAAACTAGAGATGTAGATTAGACTCCAACCAACGCTTACAGTGCAGACAAACCACATGCGGCACTGTGAACCAGGGTTTGCCCTACCCACGTTCCACTGTCCCTACGATGTCCTCTTCCTGTTTGCCCACTTAGCTTAAGAGGGCTGTCTGGCACAGAGGAAAGGTGCACTTGTCTTGCTGATCTGCGTCTAGCATGTTAAATGATTTCAAGTCGGCAGGGACCCCTATTCATGAGGGATGGGCAGATTTGTCTTATTTTGGTTCCTTTCCGATTCTCATTTTTCCAGTTCTCCCCAGTTGCACATCAGGTTGTCTTTTTTTAAAACTCATTGTAGCACAAATTCCTCCTGATAAACATGCGCTTGTGTGCAATTTTGCCTAATCGCACCCATTTTTGCAAAGCAGTGTTCCCAAATGCAACACATTCTTTACGTTGTAACTGATAGGTGCATTTATAGGCACACGTGACCCCAGCATGTGCAGGTTTTGTTCACTTGGCTGGAGACGTGTATTGCAAAATTCAGAGACGTGCGAATTTTGTAAGAGGGTTACATTTTGGTTTGTCTACTGTTCTCGGAGAGGGTAGGTTTGGTACGTTTGCCTTTCAGTGCTAACCAAATTGAGTTTCTCTCCCATCTTCACTCATCACCTTGCAATAGGCTCACCCTTCCATCATTTTTTTCCAGCGGTTTTGCTCGGCAAAGCATGAGGAACCTGCAATTAATGCAGCAAGGCGAGGGCATGGTGGGCAAGTCGGATTTGTGACGAAAAAAAGGGAGTGCTATTTTTCAGAACGATGCTCACAGTTAACGCAGGAGGCTAAGAAGGTGAAACTATCGATTTCAGTTTTCCTCCAGGATTTTGCAACACAAGCAGCAAAGGATACTCTGCTGTAGGGATCAGGGGCGGAGAGGACTGGTTTCAAGTCACATTTTAATGTGAACTTACCTCATCCGCACTTCCTGAAACAATAGCCGGACTGAAATGCAGCTATCCCTTGTTGATTGTGCATATGATTAGTTGGGCTTTTCAGAAAAAAAACCCCCACAATCAGCTCAGGCGTAAGTGGGCACTCGACCTGAGAGGCAGCCTGAGGCGGGCAGCACTTGATCGAGTCAGAAGTGCCAGATCCTGCCACTGAAAGCAGATTCCTCCTCCTTCCCTTTCGGCTCGCCATTTTTCCTTTTATATACCCCCATGCCTTGGTAAAGTTTAGCTGTGCTTAAGCAACTAAAGGTGAAATGATCATTGCGGCATCTGCGCGGATCATCCTCTGCAAGGACTCTAAAGCCAGATGGGTCCTACGGACACCTTTGGAAGAAAAAAGATTCGAAGAGGAAGCTGGTCAGAAAAAAAATCTGTGGGATGAATGTCTGAAGTATCGGGGAGGGGGGAGGGATTGTGGTTTCCCTCCCCACCCTCTTATCGCACATCTTTCAGTGCCTTTATGTAATTTCAGAGGAGTGGTTTGAATGGGCCAGGTGGCCAGGTTGGAAAAAGGCATCCCAGAATGCTGCTGGCCGGCCTACGTGTCCCTGGGACTGTTTTCATCCAGCTCGCCTTACAGAAGAGGCTTTTGTGCCTGTTGCGATGCATTGTTTTTCGGGCCACGCTGCCAATCCAGGATTTCTTTTGTGCCCGGCAATGCAAGGTACCCACAAGTCTCTGCCATTTGCAAGGGTTGCCTTGGGTGCCAAAGGGTGTGTCTTGGCCACAGGCCACGGGATGACCCTCCCTAGAGCTGCCATGTCTTATCAGTTTACAAGGCAATGCAAGTGCTGGATACAATGGCCTGTGGCCCATACCAGTCCTGTGTAGAGTAGACCCATTGAAATGAATGAACATGGCTAACTCCAGTTCATTAATTTCAGTGGGTCTGCTCTGAGGGGAACGTAGGTGGATACAACTCAGCATCTTCCCATTATCATTAACATAGCCAACAAAGTACTACTTTGTGTATACCTATTGAAATTAAAACACCTAAGTGTCCTGTTCAGAGCAGGATTCACAAGGCTGAGACGCAGGTGTTTTATTAAAGTAATGGATACATCAAAAGCACTGCGCTTCATAGAAATCTCTAAGCTAGCTCGCTAGAAGTCCCTAACTGCACTCTAGACATGCTCTGCAACGTGTGTAGAAAGTTGACTCAGCAATGTAACCCAGAGAGCCGCAGTCTTAAGTAAGGAAAGTGTAATTTCTGACTCCTTCGCAAGTCCTGCTTCTGTCCTGTCCACTTCTCGCAGCGTCGGGAGCGGGGTGACGGGGTGTTTGCTTCCAATGGCTCGTCCAAAAGAACCGTCTCCTTGGCAGCCGACTCGAGGTCAGGGGGCGGTGACGCACTCGGGCATCTCGAGAACCGCTTGGTAAAGGGGGAGTCAATGCCCACTCTGTGACATCTTCCAACGGCTCCTCCAACCCATTGGGGGGCGGCGTGCTCTCCGCTTCCGAGACCGCGCCATCCATGGGAACTGGCCTGGAGTCAAACTCACTCCTCCTCCCAAGGTCTTGCTCAGACTCAACAATTCCTTGGTCTTCCACGTCCTCTGACAGCTGGGAAACCTGGAACTCATGTCTCCCCCCCTCCCTGGCCCTCATGGGGCAGCGGAGGCTCAACGCTAAGTTAGTCATATGAATAGGACTACTCTGAGATGACCTAACATTGGATACAACCCTAGGTTGTTTGCAATAAGTTCTACGCAGAGTAGACCTGTTGAATTTAAATGACCTATTAGTAGTAGTTAATCAATATAACATAGGGCAGCCACTTGCACATCACCAAAAAAAAAGATTTGCATGAAATTTGCATATATTGCTATAGACTCGGATTTAGAATGGATGACTACAATTTAAGTAGACATGCAATCCCTCTTTCAGTATAAGTTGCTTGGAGGCCTTTCAGGTAACAAGTGACTTAAAAGAGTCTTAAGTGACTTTAATGACTTGACCAGTGCAGCATAGTGGATTGCGTGTTAGACGAGGACCTGGGAGACCAGAGTTCAAATCCCCGCTCAGCCGTGATGCTCACTGGGTGACCTCCATGTATATATAAATGCAACCAACCAACCAATCACCCAACAATAAATAAACAATCCTTACTACAGGGGGGAAGACCACTGTGGCCGGGTAGCCAGTCCTCACCAGACTCCTGCAGAGACAAGAGACTTCCCAGCAATAACACAGACAAAGGCAACACTGAGGCAGCATCCAGGGCCAGTCCAAAGTCAGAGCCCACAACAACAACAGAGCAGCAAAGTCAGAGCAGTCTAAGGTCAAGTTCCAAGCAGTCCGGGGTCAGAGCAAGCCAAGGGTAAGGCAGGAGGCAGGTCTGGAGTCAAACAAGTGATCAGCAGACAGGTCAGGTACAGAGCTAGTGTATAGACATTGTTCCAGCAGCTCTTCCTGCCTAGCAAAGGGGTTTTTATGCTGCAGCTGCTGGAACCATACCCCAGGCCTCCTATTAATCCCCTTCAAGCAGTCCTTTACTCCCAAGGCGTCCAGGCCTGCAGTCAGGCACTGCTACGGATGGGTGAGATCTCCAGGTGGCTTTTGAGAAAATCTCCTTTGGGCTTGTGACCCATTCAGCCTCAACGTCAGAGGCCGAACTTGTCCTGGTTCCTCAACCTTGTCATAGGAACCTGGCTCCTCACCCCCAAATGGAGCCTTACCCAGGGCTGGATCCAAGTGCAGAGCCACCTGGTCTTCTGATGATGATGACTCCCCCAGCTGAGACCCGACAGGAACTCCGCTTGCTATAAAAGCAGAAGCGGATGCTTCTGATGTCGTCACAACTGCATCAGAGGATGAGTGGGGTGGCATGCTCACTGAGGCCCATTCATATAACACTGGGATCGTCAGCATGGTCCCTATTAATCCGTTCCTCCAAAAGAGTCATAGAATCATAGAGTTGGAAGGGGCCTTGTAGGCCATCGAGTCCAACCCCCTGCTCGCAGCAGGAAATCCACAGCTACAGCATCTCCTGCAGATAGCCGTCCGGCCTCTGCTTGAAGACATCCAGCGAAGGGGATCCCACCACCTCCCTAAGCAGTCGGTTCCATTGCCGAACCGCCCTTACTGTCAAGAAGTTCCTTCTAATGTCCAATCTGAATCTACGCTCCTGCAACTTAAAACCATTAGACCTAGTCCTACCCTCTAGGGCAGCAGTGAACAAATCTGTACCCTCCTCTATGTGACAGCCCTTCAGGTACTTAAAGAGTGCAATCATGTCGCCCCTCAGCCTTCTCTTCACCAGACTGAACATGCCAAGTTCCTTCAACCTTTCCTCATAAGACTTGTTCTCCATACCGGCTACCATCCTTGTCGCTCTCTTCTGAACCCGCTCTAACTTGTCTATATCTTTCTTAAAATGAGGTGCCCAGAACTGAACGCAGTATTCCAGATGAGGCCTGACTAATGCAGAATATAGTGGGACTATTACTTCCCTCGACCTGGAAACTATAGCTCTGTTTATTTATCCCAAAACCGTGTTTGCCTTTTTTGCCGCAGCATCACACTGCTGTGTCATGTTCAACTTGCAATCCTTGCAGTCCAGGCCTGCAGGCTTGGGACCCATTCCGCCTCGATGTCAGAGGTCGAATTCACCCTGGGTGCAGACGGCCCTTTCTCAGCTTTGTCACAGGACCCTGGCGCCTCACCCCCAGATGGACCTGAGTCAGGCTGAATCCAAGACCAGAGCCTACTGAACTTCCCCTGAGGAGAACGGAACTGGTCCCAGGTGACCTGTGCTCACTGATGCTGCGGAATGCCCAGGCCTCGCCTACTCGCCTTTCTTCAGGTTGTTTACCTTGAAACCGGACTCGCTTCTATTTTATATGGTTTGGGGAGCTTCCAGACTAGCTAGAAAGCCAAACTATGATACACATGGAGTCTAAGATAACTAAGAAAAGGCAATAATACTGGGGAAAATAGAAGGGCGTAGAAAAAGAGGAAGGCCAAACAAAAGATGGATTGATTCCATATAGGAAGCCACACAGCTGAACTTACAAGTTAGAACAGGATGGTTCACAACAGATGCTGTTTGGAGGTTGCTGATTCATAGGGTCGCCATAAATTGAAATTGACTTGAAGGCATATAACAACATGTATGGATGTGAAAGTTGGATAGTGAAAAAAGCGGATAAGAGAAAAATCAGCTCATTTGGAATGTGGTGTTGGAGGAGAGCTTTGTGGACACCATGGACCACGAAAAAGACAAATAATTGGGTGTTTAGAACAAATGCAACCAGAACTATCTCTAGAAGCTAAAATGATAAAACTGAGGTTATCATACTTTGGACACATCACGAGAAGACATGAGTCACTAGAAAAGACAATAATGCTAGAAAAAACAGAAGGGAGTAGAAAAAGAGGAAGGCCAAACAAGAGATGGATTAATTCCATAAAGGAAGCCACAGAGCTGAACTTACAAGATCTGAACAGGGTGGTTTACACCAGATGCTATTGGAGGTCACTGATTCATAGGGTCATCGTAAGTTGAAATTGACTTGACAGCACATAACAAAAGTCTTTCTACTCTTAGAGGAAGGCAATGGTTAACCACCTCTGATTGCCTCTTACCATGAAAACCCTATGAATATATCCAAAAAAGATTCATAGGGTCGCCATAAGTCGTAATCGACTTGAAGGCATATAACAACAAGTCTTTCTACACCAGCGATGGGGAACCTATGGCCTAGATGTCATTGGATTCCAACTCCCATCAGCTCCCAGCCAGCATGGCCAATGTTGAAGGGTGATGGGAGTTCGAGTCCAGTTAGGTCTGGAGGGCCAGGGTTGTGCATCCCTGCTGTACAAACTTGAATTAGCCTTGGAGAGAATTTTCATTGGCAGCTGGAAACATTAAAGCGTGCAACATACAAGCTGAATTTACACAATAGTATATTCTGGGGCTGGTGGAAGTAAAATTGGGGGTGGGTGGGCTCTGGCTAACAAACCCCATTGCCTTTTCTGTTTAGGACAAAAAAACTTTTTAAGAAACCTGCAGAATTTGTCTTCTTCACTATTGAGACTCCAAAGATTGCTGATGTCCCAGAAAAGAAAAGAAAATGTATCAAGCTGTTGTCTACTTGGCTTGCCTGTGATTTATGGTTAATTAAGGGATTAATAAATGATGCCTCAGTGACTGTAAAGGCAGGATCAGAATTCTGCCTCTGTCAGCTAACAAGTGATAAATGAGGACACCTTGACCTAGTCTGGGCCTTAATTAAATTACTTATCTCAGAGGAAATGTCCTTCTTATGAGGCCATCCCATACCTGAAGCTCTGTGGAGTAAAGATACTACTTTGGTCTCCAAGTTTGAACAAGCATTAAAGGAAGCCCGGTGCCCTCAGTGGTCGCTCTCAAAGTCTAGGGGTGGGTGAGAATTTCGATTCAGTTCCCATTTCAAGCAGAATTTATCAAATTCACAATTTCCAAAACAATATGAGAATCAAAACACGGCCATCCTTCGAAATTCGCCTTTATTTGAATTTTGGGATGCAGTTTGCCAACTAAACAACATTTCCAAAAATGCATATACTAGAGGATAGTGTGCATAAAAATGAATACATGAGTGAAAAGAACACACAAATGAAGAGCACTGAAACAGACAGATCTTTCCATCCCTGTATTCAAGTCTGATCAAGAATGGGCGTTCCTATGAGCAGGTCACCTATTCAAAACTTCCTCTGGAGGTCCTGTAAGGTCTGAGCCTGTTCCTACTTCCGAGGCAGCATAGAGACTGTTTCAACTGGTGGCATTTTTCCTTTCATGTGATTCTTGCCATGTACAGGATCATGCAGCGAGCCCTTGAACCAGGCGGGTACCTAAGGCGAGATCAGAGCCAATACCTATCACCAGGCTGGCATGTATGAACTGGAGCTAGATTTTGCCGTTTAAGGAAACATTATGAGTTGTAGGCAACTAAGTTCTACTCAGAGTAGCCTCATGGATATCAGTGGATCTAAGTTAGTCATGCTTATTATTTTCAGTGGGTTTACCCTAGGATGGGATACAACCCTCTGTGTGTGTGTGTTGCTCGATATACGTTATGGGCAATCCTATAGCTGCTTGCATCATAATGTGCACCAATTGTGAGCAATCTTGGTGCACACCTGTGGCAGCACAGGATAGCAAGCAAATCAGCCAAAGCGATGCCTCTTTCCTCTGAAGTTTAACATGGCCACCAAATGGATGTCTTTTTTTATTTATTTATGCTTGCTGCCTCCCATAACCAGCCCCTTTAAATTTCTGGGTTTCCAACTGGGTTAACCTATTTCCAATGCTGGTTGGAGTGGTAGGGCTCTTAGGCACAGCTTGAAAAAGAAGGCATATGATCAAATTTCTCCAAAACAAATTATGCTTTTACTTAAGAATCTAGTAAGGTGACGTTTAGCAGTTTTTAAGGAAATGAAATTAGAAATAAAGTTAATTTTATCCATAAGAGCATTTTTTTTAAATCAACAGAGAGAAATGTATCCAGTTATACCAGTTCTAAATTCATTCCAGTGTGTCAACCCTATTCTTGCTCTTGCAGCTGTTTGGAGTCATCTTTCTGACTCCGCTACTTTCAGACAAAATACTTTTCTCTAGCTTGATATATGCAATAGTTTCACCCCTCCCAACCTTGTAGCCAGTCAGTAGACTTCCAGCTAAGTTGATATTTCTCCTTGATTGTCTGCTTCCTAGGGTGAACGTTTGACCCTCCTGTGCCAAACGTCTTGATCAAAAAAGCAGCTCTGAAACTTTTAACCTTCCTGTGAATGTTTGACCCTCCTATGTATGAGAATCTTCAATGTGAAAAGCAACCATTTTATAACTCATTTTACAACAACAACAAGATCTTATCCCAGTCTGCGTTTCTGTTGGAATTGCTTTTTAATATGTTTTTAAACGTTCTTTTTTTAAACAATATGTTTTTAAACTTTTTTAAAGATGTCTTGAAAGCTTTTCAAAAATGTTTTTAAAGATGTTTTGTTTTAATGTATTTTAAAGTCTGTTTTTATGATGTTTTAAAGTGTTTTAGTGGTTTTGTTTGCCGCCCGGGGCTCCTGCTGGGAGGAAGGGCGGGATATAAATCAAATAATAAATAAATAAATAAAACCAAGTCTATTTTTTGTGCATGCACATTTTCACAAAGTTATTTAGGAATTATAATGTGGGGGGAAGGGAAGACAACATGTTGCCTAAGCAACTCTGGGATGTTCCCTTTCTTTCTGTGTATATAATGCCAAGGAGATTGGAGAAGGGAAATTATCATCCTACAAAGAGGAATGGATTTATTTATTTATCTTATTCATTAGATTTATATCCTGCTGTTCCTCCCAGTAGGAGCCCAGGGCGGCAAACAAAAGCAGTAACAGTAATATGTTTATTGCTTAGTCCAAAGACCACTGCAGAACAGAATGAAATGCAAAACATTAAGACATTAAATGACTCTCATGCAATGTCAATAATCACAATTAAAATTAATAAAATCACAAACAAAAGCACTGAAAACATGTTAAAAGATCATAAAAACAGACTTTAAAATATATTAGAACAATATATATATATAAATATGTATAATATACATAAATATATATATAAATGTATATATAAATACATAAAATATTTCTATCCTGCCCTACTACCCTATAATAGAGCACTCAGGGTGGCTTACAAAAATAAAATTAAACATGTACATAATAAAATTGTAAACAGTAAAATCACAAAAACATTAAAATAAAGATACATAAAATACAATTAAAAAACATAAAATACAACACACACACACACACATATATATAGGGATTGATACTAAAGGGACCAGAAAAGTAAAGTTAATGTAGAAGGCATAAAATCAGTGTCAGGCTCTACCTTCAGTCCCTCCCAAAGGCTCTCCGAAACAAGATCATTTTCAGAAGTCTCCGGAAAACCAACAGGGAGGGAGCAGAATGAACTTCTTGGGGTAGGGTATTCCAAAGCTTGGGGGCCACAGCTGAAAAAGCTGTCAATCTAACATCTTTCACTCCAGCCATGCAGACGAGACCAGAGGCAGATGATCTTAAATCCCGGGCAGGTGCATATGGGCGTAAGCAGTCCCTCAGGTACATTGATCCAAGGCCGTTTAGGGCTTTAAAGGTCAGAACCAGCACTTTGAATTGGGCCAGGAAGCAAACTGGGAGCCAGTGGAGTCGATAAAGCACAGGGGTGATATACTCCCTGTGCCGTGCTCCAGTTAACATTCTGGCTGCTGCATTTTGAACCAACCGCAATTTCCGAATCGTTTTCAAAGGCAGCCCCACATAGAGTGCGTTACAGTAATCAAGCCTCAATGTCACCAATGCATGTGTCACTGTGGCCAAATCAACTGCCTCCACGAACGGACGCAGCTAGTAGACCAGTTTGAGTTGGCCAAAAGCACTCCAGGCTACCGCAGCCACCTGATATTCAAGCAGCAGGGCAAGATCCAGAAACTGCAGACTTGCTCCTTCAAGGGGAGTGCAACCCCATCCAGAGCAGGTTGCAACCTTGTCCCTGATGCAGTTTTTCCCTTGACCAGCAGTACTTCCGTCTTGCCTGGATTAAGTTTCAGTTAGCCCACATCCAGCCCACAGCCTCAAGGCACCGCTTTAGGATGTGGATTTAATCATATGCTAGGCAGTGGCTTAGGTGCTCCACTTGGTCTAAAGGATCAGATCAACAAAGACCCAAGTATCTACAAACATGTTCTAAACACATGCACAAAATAAGGAATCTAATCACTGAGCAAAGAGATGCGTGGCATGAGTGTGGCTGATTTTTTTTTTGCCTGTTTCCAGACTACATTACTGTTATTTTGTTTTGTTTATTGAACGTAACCTGGGATGCAAAGAAAGATCCCTGCTGAAATGGCCTTGCAGTCAACCCCAGTTTAGCTGACTGTAAACCCTGCTTTTGGCAGGGCTCAGCTGCGTTTCGGAGGTCCAGTCAGGTACTCCTGAGTGGAATCAATTCCAGTCGGGCTTGCATTTGGCACCAAATCTAAAAGTCACTGAACGCAATCGGGATGGAAAGATCTGTCTGTTTCAGTTCCTCATTTTTCCAAACTTAAATTCAGTTCTCCACATTTCTGCAGCAATTTGTGTTGTTTTTCTTTTTAAAAAAAATCTAAAAATTCTCCAGCGTTTTAGCGCACATTTCCCTTAATAAATGCATTTTTGTAGGCCGTTTTGACTAACGTACACACGTTTGCAAGCCATTTCTTGCCATATGTCTTTGTCATTTTTTCCCTGCTGTTGTCACTCATATATTCACTGATATGCACACATCCCCCTAACGCATACATTTTTGTAAACGTTTGGTGTGCGAACTGCATTGCAAAATTCAGCTTCAGTGCCAGTTTTGAAGGATGGCTGTGTTTTTGGTTCTCGTATTGTTTCAGAAGATGCGAATTTGACAAATTCGGCTTGAAATGCAAACTGAATCGAAATTCCCACCCATCCCTGGAATGGAAGCCCTGGTTGCCAAGGAACAATTGGGAGTGCACTTTATCACTCACTAAAGCTAAGCAGGGTCAGGCCTGGTTAGTACTTGGATGGGAGACCGCCTGGGAATACCGGCTGACATTGGCTCAGAGGAAGGTGATGGTGAACCAGCTCTGAACACCTCTTACCGTGAAAACCCTATGTACATCCAAAAAGATTCATAGGGTCGCCGTAACTCGTAACTGACTTGAAGGCATATAACAACTAAGCCAAATTGCTTCTTTTGTAGTTGCATCTATAAGCCGTCCAGAGAATATATCTTAATGGGTGGCCATACAACTATGTGCAACAAACAAACGTGCTTGAGTACTCCCTCCTCCCTTATCATGCACATTTTCTTGAAGGCTTCCTGTTTTCCCCAAACTATTACAGTGCTCTCCGAATGGCAAACTGTAGTTTTAGCAATCTCTCCAAACCACAGTAATAGACTTGAAGGCATATAACAACAAAGCCAGATTGCTTCTACTGAAGTTGCATCTTTACCTGTCAACACCTGAGGTCATATATGTCTTTCTAGCCACTTTTTCCATATACGCCGTCATATATGCCACATCCATGCCATACATTTAAGGGGCTATGATACCACTGGAACCGTCATAGCTTCCCCCAAAGAATGCTGGGAATTCTTTGTTTGTTAAGGGTGCTGACAGGAGACCCCTTCACAGAGCCCCAGTTCCCAGAGTGGCTTAACAGTCAATCCCTCTTCCCAAGGAACTCTGGGAATTGTAGCTCTGCGAGAGGAATAGGGACTCTCCTAACAACTCTCAGCACCCTTCGCAAACTACAATTCCCAGGATTCTTTGGGGGAAGCCACGACTGTTTCAAGGGACTGGATACTGCTTTAACTATCCGGAGTGGAAGTGGTGATGGGGGTGGGCCACCTCAAGCAGGGTGCAGGCGATGGGGGTGGTGTGGTGGAAGCAGCCCCCCCCACAAATCCCCCTGAGCCCTCTAAGCTAGCCTGTTGCTCTCAGGTGTAGTGGAGCACGTCGTCCTGATGTCAATGATTAAGCATGATTAGGGAGCTGCCTTATACGGTATCAAACCATTGGTCCACCTAACTCAGCACTGTCCACACCAACTGGCAGCAGCTCTCTGGGGTTTTCAAGCCGGAGTCTCTCACCGCCCTACCTGGAGATGCCGGAGACTGAACTTGGGACCTTCTGCACTCAAGGCAGGCGCTCTGTCACTGAGCGACGGCCCTTCCCCTGACTTGCTGGCACTGACCGGCAGCGGCTGTCCAGCGTTGCAGACAGGGATCTTTCCCGATTCGATTATGGCGATGCCGAGGATTGGACTCTGGACCTTTTGCATGCACAGTGTGCGCTCTGAGCTGTGCGCTTCCTCACCCAGGGAAGGAGGCTGGCTTTCTCCACCATGGGGCCTTCTCCATCCCTCCCAGCCTCTCTCTTGCTCGCTCGCTCCTGGTTTGACAGGCGCTCCTTTCCTGCCGTACTTCGAAACTGGAAAAGCAAACACCATCTCCTTGACCCTCCATTGTGAGCCCGTCAAGGAAATTCTCGCTTTGTTTCTTCCATGTGAAGCCGTCGTGACTCGTCGCGCTCCGCTAGGGACGCCGCCTCACCAAGGCCTGGCCTGTCAACAAAGCCTGTGGGCAGGTTGTACCCAAAAGGTGTTGCCCAACCGGGCCTCTGCGATGTAGAAAAGGGCCGGCAAAGCGGAGTTCCAGTTTCAGTGACAAGGGAGGGAGGGAGAGAGAAGTGTGGGGTATGGCTGGCTGTATCAATATCTACAAGTAGTCGACCTTTGTACAGCTGCACATCAACGGGAGCTGGCTTTGTTTGGTGGTGACGGGCTCTGCCAGCTCGCGCTTGCTGTGTTTTCTCCTGCTGAACTCAGGGTCATCCGGCTTGCCCTCTTCTGCCCCCTGGAGGTAAGTGGAGAACTCCCCTACCCCACCCTATGCACATGCACCTTGGGGAACGAAGGCAGATTTCGGGAATGTGGAGAGAGACAGAGAGGGTTCCCACCCCTCTGTCATAATGCTAGAAGTGGGAGTCCCGTCTGATGAAACAGGCAGACAGGAGACTCAGGATAGTTACGCACACACAAAAAGGCCCTGAGTGCTCGGGTCGTGCTTGCGGGCTTCCCGTTAGGGCTGGCCGCTCTGAGAACAGGATGCTGGATTAGATGGGCCGCCGGCTTGATCCAGCAGGGCATTTATGTTCTGCGGAAGGTTAACGTCTGGAACTTGCTGGCACAAAAAGCTTGTTTGCACTCTACGGAACTCGGCGACATGCTGTCTCTGCACATGTGCAAGTGTTTACGTGGAAGAATGCTCCTTTGTCGGCTTATACGGTTTGGTTGTTCCTGAATACGGGTGCGCAGGCTGTACGCTGGTTGAACTTTACATGTGAATGACTGAGTGCACAGCTCAACCATCGGTGCGCACAGATGATACACTCATTGCACAGAATGAGTGGACACCCCAAACTGCGGGGAGGGCCGCTTGGCCATGTGAGCTGAAAAGAAGGTTGGGTTAGGGTTAGGGGGTCTATCCACGACTACTGGTCACAATGGTGAAATGGAACTTAGGTTCAGAGGCAGCGTACCTCTGTTAACACAGAGTGCCAATTGCTAGGGAATAATAATGAGGGGGGTGTTTATTTATTTATTATTGTATTTATATACTGCCCCATAGCTGAAGCTCTCTGGGCGGTTTACAATAACTAAAAACATTGAAAACAAATATACAAATTTAAAAACACATGTTTTAAAAACAATTTAAAACACAATGTAAAACAATTTTAAACTTTTTGCTTTTCTGCCCTGCTTGTTGGCCTCCCTGAGCCACCAGGTTGGTCACTGTGGGGAGCAGGATGCTGGATGAGATATATCTTTGATCCTGTGGGGCTCAACAGCTACTAGCCATGACCGTTAGTGGAGCCTCTACCTTTTGGGGCAGTCTACCTCCAAATGCCAATTGCTCAGGAGCAACAGAGGGATAGAGCCTTCATACCCTGCCTGTGGGCTCCTTGCACGCATATGGCTGGCCACAGTGGGAGATGGCTAGAAGCCATGTTTTCAGTTTAGTGGGCCCAAGCCTGTGGAACTCCCTCCTGACTGAGATCAGACAGGTATCCTCTTTGTTGTACTTCAAGGCATTTTAAGGTAATGTTTGGTTTTATTATGATTTTAGTGTCCTATTATTTCATGTATAGCTCGTTTTTATGTACACTACTTAGAAATGCAAATGATCATAGAATAGTAGAGTTCGAAGGGGCCTGTAAGGCCATCAAGTCCAACCCTCTGCTCATTGCAGGAATCCAATGCACAGATATGTAATGCACTAGGGGCTTTGCCCCTGTGTGCTTCGCACACCAACTCTCTGCCACCCCCACCCCCTGTCAAACCCCCTTGCAATACCCCCCTGGTGTCTCCAGCCGTTGGCACTCATTGGTTGCCATGGGCCCACTTGTACTCCTTGGCTGCGTGCCTCGCCTGTTCCTCTGCCACCACTGCCTTGCTCTGCTACCCCATGCCACTGCTCCCCTGAACAAACAGCACTGCCACGCAGCACACCTAAGCAGCTTACCAGACTTCAGCCCAAGCCGCCGCCATCCCATCTAGGCCATTTACCAGGCTGCCGCCCAAGGCAGTGGCAGCCAAGCGAGTAGCGTGCTGGTGGGGGGGTAGAACTGTTCACACTGGTTTGCAGCGCCACCTGTGTGTGGCTGTGCAAACTGCAGCATGAACTTTTACATTTCTTACATTTGTAATATACATGTATTTATATATGTTTATATATATTAAACAGGATGCTGGACTAGATGGGCTTTTGGCCTGATCCAGCAAACTCATCTTCTGTTCCTATTCATAGAAGGGGGTACTATTTTGTCCCTGATGTGCTTTGTGCAATGCAAAACCCAGGGCATAGATGGTTTCTCTGGGCTCCACCAGATAACGGTTGCGTTTCCTGTTGTAAACTTTCCAAAACGATGGTGCACCCAAGCATGAAGCTGCTATAATTATCATTATCGTTATCTGATTTCTATACTGCGTACATGATACCATAATGGCTTCTAAGCAGTTTGTGTGTGTGTGTGTGTGTGTGTGTGTGTGTGTGAGAGAGAGAGAGAGAGAGAGAGAGAGAGAGAGAGAGAATGGCTCCACCCACTTTGGGCTCTGGCCCCACCCACCAGCAGCTCCAGCCCCACCCACCATCAGAATGACCCCCTCCTTCCCCCTGGAGGGGAGACCTTATCAGAAAAAAAAGATTCCCTTCCCCTGTCATTGTGACTAAAAACTAAGCTACAAATCACAAATTCTCCAGCTGAAAGCTTGACAGGTGGGCTTAGGCAAAGGATCATCACTCAGTCTCCTGTCTGCAATGCAAGGAAGATAATAATGGGAGACCTAAAGCGCAGCTCAATGTCACCCTTATGAGTCAGTGTGGTGTAGTGGTTAATGTGTTGGACTACAACCTGGGAGACCAGGGTTCGAATCCCCACACAGCCACAAAGCTCACTGGGTGACCTTGGGCCAGTCACTGCCTCTCAGCCTCAGAGGAATTAGTAATACTACTAATTATACTACTAATTACAAAAGGGATAGCCAAATAAATCATACTTGAAATAGACCCGCTGAAATCAATGGACTTAAGCATGACTAAGATTGGATATTATCTAACATGATAATGATGATAATAAAGTGATATACAAACACATCATATTCAGAGCAATCATGTAGTGGCAAATCCAGAAGTGCAGGGTCCCTTCATGATAGTCACAGCTACTCCCCCTCAGCCACACCCGCTTCTAAGATTATAGAACAATCTGGCCAAGCCTGAATACTGATTTAGAAGACTCTTCTCAGTGGCTAACACACTCCCCTTTTGTGCTGATTGACTCGTAGGACGCTGGAGACTTAGGGACCCAGCCCCCCAAAATGTAAGGGGTCTAAGACACTCCCCCCAAGAGCCTGGATGACTGTACCACTGATTCAGAGCAGACCTGCTGAAATCACTGGCCTTGACTATGACTAACATTGAATATTAAACAACAATAGCAACAACAATCTAGCAGCAGCAGCAGCCAGAACCACAACCTCAACCATTATATAGGAGCTCTAACGTCCTAGGGTGTTCTCGCCTATTCCTTTCTCTAAATAAAATAACAGGCAATGCCAGCAGAATTGCCCATTTTACTGCCAGGCTCCACTTTTGGAGAGCTGACCCACCAGTTGAAGACTAATAATTGAGCAACTGGGGGGTTGCTATAATATTGAGGCTGCACTCCTATACACACTTAGCTGGGAGTGAACTGTGTTTCAGTGGGGCTTCTTCAGGATGCCAGGAACTGTAGCTCTGTGAGAGGTAAACTACAGTTCCCAGGATTCTTTAGGAGGAAAATGTGCTTTAAATATATGGTGTGTAAATATAAGGTGTGTACATAAGCTAAGATTATACTGGATATGTCCCAGACCTTAAAGGCTTTTCTTGATTGACATCAAAGCAAGGAACACCTTGATCTGTGTGGGATGTGTGTGTGTGTATGTATGTAAGTAATGGTCAGGGCTGCTTTTAGGTAAATGGATGATCTGTCTCAGAACAAGAAGGTTGGACTTGATATTCCATTTTGATCTTGAATGATTATTTATTTATTTATTTAGTATCCTGCCCTTCCTCCCAGCAGGAGCCCAGGGTGGCAAAGATCCTGAATGATCCAGGTCCTATATCCTATACCTACTTTCCTGGGAGTGAGACCCATTGAACTCAGGGATGTACTTATGAGCAGACATGTATAAGATTTTATAGTTAAAATCCTTTGCATGTATACCCAGAAGTAAATTTCATTGCTTCTAGTGAGGGCTACTCCCTATTCAATAAGTTTAGAATTTCAGCCTTAGGGTTTTCTTTTAAACATTGCCTGCCAAGGTCAACATTTGAAAAATTAAATGGGGGGGTATCACATATTTTCTAGCTCTATGTGTCTGCCACTGAACTGATCTAGCTTCCTGGAGTTTTCCAAGTACCTTTGTTCCACGTGAAATGACACGAAAGCCTAAAGAATGAAAGCTTTCGAAAGCGAGACTTGATCATTATCGCACGATCCATCTTCATTAAAAAGGGGGAAAAATAGTGCCAGACCTCAGCTGACAAAATGACTGAGCTCCTCAGGCTCTTAAAGTGCTTTTTCAAATTTCCTGCTTCCGCCAGAGAAAGTCAGTCTATAAACTTGTTCAAACAACAATGTTCTCTGGTTCTTAAAGATGTTGGAGCCACCATGATTGGGGGGGGGGGAGATGCCACACACCGTATCCTGAAGGGTAGGAATATGAAAGAACTACAAATTAATTGATTAATAGTGATGGGGAGAAATTTGATTCCATTCGCACGTAAAGACGAATCTACGTGGCATTTTCTGAAACAATATGCAAAACCGAAACACAGCCATCCTTTGAAATTTGCACTTCTCTGAATTTTGCCAAGCAGCTCACCAGCCAAGTCAAGTGTACAAAAATGCATATGCTAGGGTTAAAGTGTGCATATAAATGCATATATTAGTGAAACCAACACACAATGAGGACTTTGTGATTGCAAACTGATGTGGAAATCGGGAGAGCTGAATTTAAATCAGAAATAGAGAGAAAGCAAAACTGACAGATTTGCCCATCCCTATTGATTAATTGTGTATTTATTTATATTTATTTTTTTACATGTAGATCATGGCAGCGTACACACCATACATTTAAAGCACATTATTTCCCCCAAACAGTCCTGGGAACTGTAGTTTATCCCTCACTGCCTTACCATTCTGAGCACCCTTAAGGACTACAGTTCTCAGGATTCTTTGGGGGAAATAATGTGCTTTAAATGTATGGGGTGTGTGCAGCCCAATATTAAAGGTGGTTTATGATGTAAGGCTTCTCCAGATTACCTATTTAGTCAGCAATTCATCCTGATTTCCTTGCACAAAGGTTATGTGGGGGTTCGACTATGACCAGTCTTGACTGAGCATTCATTCAGATTTGTTTGCAGGGAGGCTATACGACAAATGAACATTTGTCCTACATGCATCCTGATCTGCTTGTGGGGCATCTACATATATTTCCATTATAGTCGTTTGCCTCTCACTTTCCAAAACACACAAAAAAGTCAATTTCTTAAACTAAAAAGCGGCTTTGTTGCGCCAGGGCCACAGAGCATTTCAGTCAGTGGAGACTGGAGGCTCCAACGACAGGGAGGCAGTGAATCTGCTCTGGATACATACAGTACATAGAAATTGAATGCTTGCATAACCAACATGATTTCTCACTCTCATTTGTATTTGAACATGCCACCTACACAAAGGAGTATTGTGAGGACTTTGCCAAAGAGCAATGTACACTATCAAGACAGTCTAATCTTAGACTAAGCCTCTACAAATGCATTTTGCCCTTTATCAAGTCTTCTGCGGTGGAGAATATGAATAGTTATTCACTGTATATTACTTAGCTCTTTTTAGCTCTATATGAGAAATTTGAATTAACCTGAGAGGCTGATTTAAAACATCTATCGACCAGTTCTAGACCAACAGACTGAATAGGATACATACTTGCATATTACACCGTATCGGTCATATTCATGACAATCAAGATCTAAAAGGAGCTAAGTATATATACATTTGTATCGATGATATTTTATTGTGGTTGTTTTAGATTATGCTCAGTTTTGTTATTTATTAGATTTACGTTAAAATTAGGTTAATCATTCCAGTAACTCAAGCTAATATACCACTTAGCCCAATGTTGTAATTCACCATTTCAAACCAAGCAGGCAAAACCAGGTGATTGGATGCCATCATGACGCCAAGTGATTGACAGGTGGGCAACCCCGCCCACATGCCATCATGACGCCAAGTGATTGACAGGTGGGCAACCCCGCCCACATGCCAAACTTGGCCCACGGAGGATGAAAGAATAAAAAATCCAGCCCACCAACCAAAACCAGTTCCCCATCCATGTGTAAAACGGACCCAAATGATCTGACTCAGTATGAGGCAGCTTTCTGTCTTCCTGCCACGTTTTGTGATGGGGAGGTGTGGCTGGTATGAAATCCCACGGATGCCCTTCCCCTCCTCCTGTCCACGGCTGGCTCTTTGGAATGTGCTGATGCTCTTTGAGAAGGATTTATTCTTTGGCAGAAGCCCAGGGGCCTTGTTGAACATGAGGGTGGATCCCTTGGCTTATCTGGATCCGGTTTTCGTGTGTATGTTACAGGCAAGGGATATCTCTAAGGTCAGTTATATATAGCTTCTTTATAAGAGAATGTTAAAGAAACTATACCGGCCACCGCCAATTAGGTGAAAGGCAGGGCACGTAGGTACACAGGAAGCTGTGATCTGCTGAGTCAGACTAGTGGTCAGTATTCTCTATGCAGGGGATGGGGAACCTCTGGCCTCTGGGGCAATCGTGGCCCTTCAGGGGTCCCATTTGGCCCCCAAGGCCATTTTCCAAAACTATGCCCACCCACCCACCAGCTGACATCATTTGTGATGTCAGCAGACGGCTGGGAGGACAGGTTTAATCCTGTCTTGGCTGAGTGATCCTGTTCCCAGCGGGAAACAAGGTTGTGCAGCCACAAGAGCAAGATTTGATCCTCACTCATCAGCTGAGCAGGGATTAAAGTCCTTTGCAAAAGCACCCTTTGAAGCTGCTCTCACACATGAGCTGCTTCAAAGAAGCTTTGGCAAAGGCTTTAAGAGAGCTCCAACACATGTGCTTGCTCAAACTGGGAGAGCGGGAGCTGTCTCAAAGCCTTCTCCAAGTCTCCCCGTGCTACTCTGAAGTCTCCACAATTGGGGAGTTCAGTCTTCAAAAGCGTTTTCCAAGTCTCCCGCGCTTCCCTTTTAAATCTCTGCAATCGAAGACTTAAAGGAGGAGGGAGAAGACTTGGAAAATGCTTTTACATGTCTCCCCCTTCCCTCTTTAACTCACCCAGGCCATACCCCCTTTCCCCAGGCCACACCCCTCCCTGGCTCTGCTTTGCACCCCGAGTGCATCTGCCTGGCTGCAATGTGTCTTTAAACTCTGATAATGACGCTCGGTTGCCTGGGTGGAGAGGGTTGTGCATAGAAACTAGTCTGCTGCACGAAAGTGGAAATGTGCATTCGTTGCTCCTCCCATTTTTGCCTGTGGCCCCATTAACCACAGGCGTGCGGCCCCCAAAAGGCTGCTCAGCAGAGAATGTGGCCCCCAGGCTGAAAAATTAGCAGGAGAGCATGGATCATATTTTGTGCCTCGCTTTTGCAAAGCTGCACTTCCTGATTTCTGATCGAATCCCTGTTGGGGAACCAGACTGAGCCGGTTTCTCTCTCTCTCTCCACTTGGCAACTCTAGTTGTGTGCCGTCCTTGCTGTGTGCCGTCCTGGCATTGTTGCAGACAGATTTACTTCTTGACCCTCACACTTCCCTCCTCTAGTAGGCCCAGTAGACAACATCCTTGACTTTAGGGCAAGGGTAGGCAACTTTAGAAACATTGGAAGTTGTCTTATATTAAGCCTAACCAGGGTTGTAGTGGTTCAGGGCAGAGCTTGGAAAAGTTACTTTTTTTGAACTACAACTCCCATCAGCCCCAGCCAGCATGGCCACTGGATTGGGCTGATGGGAGTTGTAGTTCAAAAAAGTAACTTTTCCAAGCTCTGGTTCAGGGTGGTCTCAGGGGGTCTTAGACCCCTTACTTTTTGGGGGAGCAGGGTCCCAAGGTCTCCAGTGTCCTATGAGCCAATCAGCATGAACGGGGAATGTGTGAGCCACTGAGAAGAGCCTTTTAACATGCTTCCTTGTCCTTTCCTGCTGATTGGAGCCAACTGGAGTGAAAGGAAGTGAGTCAGCCACTGAGAGGCCTCTTCTCAGTAGCTAATACACTCCCCTTTCATGTTGATTGCCTCCTAGGGGCATCTGTTGTTGTGGGAGAAGTTGCATGTGGGAAGAACGTGTTAGAATGTATGAGGTTCAACTCCAACTTGGTGGGTTGAGGCTGCATGGGTTAAAGGGTAGCTAGAGAGCTAGACTTCTTGCTGGTTGAGGCTATACCTATCCCTTTGGTCCTGCCATCTCTCCCCTTCCTGCTAGACTGATAAGCACCAGGATGTTTGATCCCAGTTCCTTCCCGCCTTCCTCTGTGTTCTCTTTCTCTTGAGAGAGGAGCAGACATCTTTGTCTCTCCTCTCAACCAGGATGAGGGCGAGTACTGGGACCAGTGCTCGTTGCTCCAGCATAGCTAGCTAGCTAGATATAGGACTCTTTCCTATCAAGCATGTACTTCCAGAATAAAGTAGTTGTTTCTTATTTTAAAGCTTAAAGTCTCTGTCTGACTAATTTGCAGGGAAGGTAGAATCTTTAGCAAAGATTCAAACACACACACACTAAGCTCACTCCATACTCTCCGTTCCGCAGCGCTACACAACTCTGCTACACATCTCAATAGAGAAATTCCAACAGAACGGAGGCGTGCGACCATACCGGACAGCAAGCCGATGAGCAAGGAGGCGCAGCTGTGAGGGGACCTGGCATGGCTATCATGAAGGAACCCTGCACCTCTGAATTTGTCACTACACTACTGAGCCTGACCTGTTGGTCCCATTACCTCCGTACTGTCTACACTGACTGGCAGCTGCTCTCCAGAGTTTCAGGTCGGGAGCCTCTCCCAGCTCTACCTGCAGAGGACTGGCATTGGGACCTTCTGCATGGGTAGATGCTCTGCCACCAGGCTGCGGCTCTTTTCCCTTTTAGCCTGAGGGCAGCATCCCCTTCCGGGCAACCTTCCTGGGGCCACATGCCAGGGCTGAGCGGGGCCAAGGGGGCAAAAGTGTGTACATTTGACCTTTGTATGGTGGGCTGATTGCTTTGTACCCCTCTCCTCTCTATTCGCCGTCTGGGAAGCAGGAGGCATTATCGGAGCTGAAGGACACATTCTAGCCTCTCACGGAGGGTGCGAAGAAAGGCCAGGGAGGGCTGTAGCCTGGGGAGAGTTCCGAAGGCCAGAAAGGGAGCCCCGGAGGGCCACCTTTGGCCTCCGGGACTGAGGGTCCGCACCCTTGCTTCAGGAATCCAGAAGAAATCTGAGAAAGGGGGTGAAGTCATCATCCCAAAGCAGGGATTGGTATATCTTGCTGATACCGCCTCGCCCTTCTGCCCCACTGTTGATCTTCCCACAGCATACAACATACTTCAAACTCCTTCCCCGCTGAGCCGCGTCAGCAAAGGGCTGCCAAGATCAACACGTTAATCCTCCTTTTCAAAGCCAGTGAGGCATCCCGCATGTCCACAAGGGTTGAATCGCTGCCAGCAGCTCAGGGAAGCAATGACGAAGGCCCTGGCTCCAGGCAGGATTCTCCCCATTTCTGATAGCTCCCCCCCCCGAGAATTAACATTAGAATCGCTACTTAGCTCTTAATACCAGCCCACAAGGAAAGTTTACTTTTAGGATGTGAATGAATACGAATGACTCCTTAGAGTGCCTCTGCATGAATTGCTGTTCTGAGTGGGATTCTCCTGAGGGGAGGTCTGTGCAAAGAATCTTACAGAGAAGCAATGGGCACCCTCTTCTTGAGTGCAATGCTTCTGATTTTAAAGAGGGGAGGTCCATGCAAAGAATCACGCAGAGAAGCAACAGGCCCCACTTCCTGAGAGTGATACTCCTGATTTTAAGGAGGGGAGATCCATGCAGAGAACTGTGCAGAGAAGCAACAGGCACCTTCTTCTGAGTGCGATGCTCCTGATTTTAAGGAGGGGAGGTCCATGCAAAGAATCGTGCAGAGAAGCAATGGGCAGCCTGTTCACAGGGAGGGCAATTCAGATGAGATTCTGCATCAGGAGCAGATGGATAATCCAATTGTGTGTGGAGAATAAGACCATCAATGGCTACTAGCCACTCTGGCTATGTTCTGCTGTCACTGTCGGAGGCAGTGTGCATCTGAATACCAGTTGCTGGGAAACACCAATGGGGAGTGCCTACTTGTGGGCTTCCCATTGGGGCATCGGGTTGGCCACTGTGAGAACAGGATGCTGGACTAGATGGGCCACTGGCCTGATCCTGCAGGCTCTTCACATGTTCTTAGGACTGGCTTCTGTGTAAACATGCCTAGGGGAATGCACTATTAAATGCTGAGTTGGATGGTCACTCGATCAAATGGCACTCCCACCATGAGGGCATTAAGTTACCTTTAAAATGCAGTTATATGCCCTTAGACAACTCGCTCCATTCTCAGTCACAGCGACCATCCAGTGAGAACTGAGCACTTTGTAGGTTCTTGCCAAATCATCTGCAGCGCCAACAGGGTTTGTTTTTTTAAAAAAAGTCCCGTTTCATCTGATAACGTACAGTGTGGGCCTGGGAGATTTCTGTTACGTTTGGAAGTCTTCAGTGATCCATGTAGTTGATTCTGGCACAACATCAAGTGGCAGTGAGGCACATCGGCCAGAGGTTCACATGCCCCAGGCTTTTCAACGGCATCAAATTTCAGGTGGTTTTCATGCTGGAAATTGGGAAATCTTTGTCTGGAATAATAATAATATAATAAATTTTATTTCTGTGTCGCCTATCTGTCCGAGTTAACAGACACTCTAGGCGACGTACAAGCAATATAAAAACACAAAAAAATAGCAGACAACCAAGTTCTCTAGATGTTTCATCACCCCCATGCCCCAGATCCTGTGGCTGGATTATAACAGGCAAGGTTCTCCATAAAATTCCTTCCGTTACCCATGTTCCAACTGTGCGTGCTGTTGGGTATCTAAACCAAATCGGTGCCGCACACCAGAGCGTGGAAAAGTTACTTTTTTGAACTACATCTCCCATCAGCCCAATCCAGTGGCCATGCTGGCTGGGGCTGATGGGAGTTGTAGTTCAAAAAAGTAACTTTTCCAAACTCTGCTGCACATACACACACAGAGCGGGGAGGTATCAGTAGTCTTGGGTGAACCTCAAGATTTGCAAAAGTACAAATAATATTTAGGGGAAAAAACCCTCTAAAGCTGATGTTGGGAATGTCAGGACTGGGGGTTGCCTGTTTGGGCCTCTCCACCAGGCCCTTGACATTCTCCCCAGGCCACACCCCCTTTCATCAGGCCATACCCCTTCTTCCCAGGCCACACCCATCAACAGCCCTGCTATGCACCCTGCGCAAGTGTTTTAACATGGCTGGAAGTTACGCTTTTGCTGTGATAATGCTCTTGCTTGTCTCGGTGGAGGATGGAGAGATGTGGCCGTAGGTGTAGAAATGACAAAGGTAAGAGTCACATCCATTGCTCTGCCCACTGTTGCTCCCAGCGTCATCATGGGGATATGGCCCTTGGAAGGTTCCCCAGGAGCGAATGCAGCCCTCAGGCTGAAAAAGTCCTAAGGGGGGGGAGAAATCCAATGAGGACTGATCGTGCTTGAACGCTGACCAACCAATGCCCGGCTAGGAATGGAATGCAGTGGCAGGAATCCTGAGCAAGGAGCACTTCCTGCCTCAACATTTTGTTGCTGCTGCTGACAAGAGTGCTAGATTAGTCTTTGGTCCAGGTTTTGGTTTGTTTATGCCCTGCCCGTTCAAAATAATCCACACGACAGAAAGATAACAAAAACGTTTTTGTTAAAAAATGCCGTATCGTCATGGCAAGCTATAAACCAGAAGGTAAAACATCTATAAAATAGCTCCAGCAGCAGCGAATCAAATCATGCCATTGTTTTGTAAAAGTCCAGGCAAATAAATAGAGCTATGGGCATTTCTAGGAAGGTATTCCACAGAGGTGCCCATAGTTGGAGCATCACCACCACTATCTGAAGTTAAGGATATGCAGAGGCTGTCCATTAGTATTTACAGAGTGTTTTTTTTTTTTAAAAAAAAAGTCTGTTCTTATGTGATGCACCATTTTGTATTGTTATCAATATCTCTTGCAAGTCACCTTGGAAATGTTTCACATTCCCCACCATACATTTAATGCACATTTAAAGCTTCCCCAAAAGAATCCTGGGAACTGTATTTTGTTACGGGTGCTGAGAATTGTAGCACTGTGAGGCATAAGCTACAGTTCCCAGGATTCTTTGCAGGAAGCCACGTGCTTTTAATGTGCATGAAATATGGACATGTCCTTTGTAAGAAGACTCAGAAATATTTTAATAAATGTGTTTCATGTTACCAACTACTCAATGTGTTTACTATATGAGGCTTATCAACGCATCCACATTGAAATGGGAAATAAATCCACAGAAGTTCCTAGCCTAAAAAATTGTTCTGCTGCCGCATTTGCCCATATACACGTCTCAAACAATCCTTAGTCCGATTGTTTGGCAAAAAGGCTCCCGGAGTGGCTTACAAGATAAGATAGTCTCTGTCCTCAGGCTTACAGTCTAAAAGACATAACACACAAAGAAAGATTGATGGGGAAGGAGGAGGGGGGAGAAAAGCAAGCTCAGGGACCAGTTCACTTGCCCAGATACAACTGGGGCAGACTGCCTCGAAAGGTGGTGATGGATTGTCCTTTGTTGGAGGTATTTAGAGGCTGGTGGGTCATCCATCAAGGATGCTATTACAAGATGGTTCTAAAATTCCTGCACTGACCAGGGGGGTTGGACTACATGACCTCTAAGGTTACTTCAAACTTTAACGATTCTATGATCTTAATGGATGGATATGGGATCTGCAAGGAAATCCTTTTGTTTTTATGTTCTTAGCTATGGGCAACAAATTGAAGAATTGGTACATCCCAGCAGCCCTTCTGCTTCTGGGCACATTTTCCCTCACAGCCCTGATCCTCAGCTTGGTGGGAATCCACAGTGTCTCACAACCTCCTGGGAACAAGGTGAGTGTGCAGCCGCAACTAATACCATACCTTTATTTGAATCAACTAGCATGTGCCTTCAGAAAGTACCCTAGAACCATCTAAAGTCACCCTGAGTAACTGATAAATGTCAAGGAAAGACCAAGCTAATTCTGAAGCTATTCCTGATCTGATGCACAAAGCAGCTGAGGTCTTGCAAAGAGCTTTGATTTGAATTAGCAGCTCAGGTTTTGTAAAGTGTATTTTAACCAGATCTGTTGTTTCTTCCCTCTAGTATGGGCTGGTGTTCGACGCGGGCTCATCCCACACCTCTCTGTTTGTCTACCAGTGGCCAATGGATAAAGAGAACAACACAGGGGTGGTCAGCCAAACCTTCTCCTGTCATGTTAATGGTCAGCTTTTCCTAGTTATGCTACGGGGAGGATAGATTGAGATCTAGAATATTGCCTATCTGGGCCTGGATAGGCAAAGGGTGAGCCTTTCCTAGGAAGGAAGAGAAATTTGATTCAGTTCGCCTTTAATAATAACAACAACAACAACAACAACAACAACAACAACAACAACAACAACAACAATAATAATAATAATAATAATAATAATAATAATTTAATTTATGTGTCGCCTATCTGGCCGATGGCCACTCTAGGTGACGTACAATTCAAATGCAATAATACATCACGATAAAATACACATAAAATACAAAATGACAGTGAAATAGTAACAGATCAGAGTAATAGGCAATTAGTCCTAAAAATTAACCCTCCCCGGAAGTCCCAAAGGCCTGTCTGAAGAGCCAGGTCTTCAAGGCTTTGCGGAATACGTTCAGGGAAGGGGCATGCCGAAGATCGTATGGGAGGGAGTTCCAGAGAGTGGGGGCCGCCACTGAAAATGCCCTCTCCCTAGTCCCCACCAACCTAGCTGATTTAGTTGGTGGGACTGAGAGAAGGTCCTGAGTGGCTGATCTTGTTGGTCGGCATAATTGATGGCGCTGGAGGCGCTCCATCAGGTAAACTGGGCCGAAACCGTGTAGGGATTTAAAGGTTAATACCAACACCTTGAATTGAGCCCAGATCTAATCTGCCTAATTTGTTCTTTCCAAAACAATGTACAAACTGAAACACATCCATTCTTCAAAATCCACACTTCTCCAAATTTTGCAAGGCAGTTCTCCAGCCGAGTCATGTGTACAACAATGCACAAGCTAGGGTAAGGTAGGCATGAAAATGCAAATTTTCCTGAAAATAACATTAAAAAATACAATGCATTAGGGAAAATTGATTTGCAAAAACGTATACCTTAAGCAAAATGGCATAAAACAGGTGCATATCTGGAGAAATTTTGCACTAAAACACTGATGGATTCTCATGAGGACTGATGTGGGCATGTGCAGCATGGAACTTAAAACTGGAAAAATAAGAAAGAGACAAACCAAAATGGATATATTTGGGCACCCTTACCCTTGACTATCCTGTTTGTGTTTCAGGGCCCGGGATATCAAGTTACGCCAGCAACCCGCCGCAAGCAGGTGCTTCCCTCAAGAAATGCCTGGATGCAGCCATGATGGTGATCCCCCCAGAGAGGCAGAAGGAGGCACCGGCTTATCTGGGGGCCACAGCCGGCATGAGGCTCCTCAGGTACGAAGGTCAGGAGTTGGGGCCTGCAGAGTGAAGTGCAACCAGTAACACCAGCAAAATAGGTGTTAACTTTTTTAAAAAGGAATCTCAGCTTAGGAATCTCATCTTGAGTTGTTTTTACAAAGGTGTGTCTAGTCCTTACCATTTTTTAGAAAAGAAATCTCAATGTAAAAAATTCATTTTCATTCCCCCCCGCCCCAAGGAGTATGTTTCTAGCCCTTAAGGATGCCAAAATAGGTTTTAAAGAGCATGGGCAACACTCAGGTAAAACTGAAGAGGAGTTCTAGGGGTACAAGAGCTGAGTATACAGGGTTTGTATACCATGCTAGTCCTATTCACAGTAGACCCATTGACATTGATGGACCTATGTTAGTCATGTCCATTAACTTTCAGTGCTGAAATTGATGGGCCTATGTTAGGCATGTCCATTGACTTCAGAGTTGAAACTGATGGACCTATGTTAGTTATGTTCATTAAAGTCAGTACTGAAATTGATATGTTAGTCATGTCCGTTAAATAAATAAATAATAAATAAAATTTTATTTAATTAGTCGCCCATCTGTCCGCCTAAGCGGACACTCCGGGCGACGTACACAGTATAAAAACAGTATAAAAACATATACATACAGCAAATTACAATATTAACAGCAATTCATCTAACCATCCTTCAGTAATACAATATCAAAACCTAACCCACCCCAGAAATCCCATAGGCCTGCCTGAACAGCCAGGTCTTTAAAGCTTGGCGAAAAGCCATCAGGGAGGAGGCGTGACAAAGGTCAAAAGGAAGCAGGTTCCAGAGGGTGGGGGCCACGATCGAAAAGGCCCTCTCTCTGGTCCGCACCAGTCTAGCTGTTTTCACCAGCGGGACCGAGAGAAGATCCTGTGAGGCTGATCTTGTTTGGCGGCATATTTGATGATACTGGAGGCGTTCCTTCAGATAGACTGGGCCGGAACCGTATAGGGTTTTAAAGGTTAGTACCAACACCTTGAATTGGGCCCGGAACACAACTGGCAGCCAGTGTAACTCCCTCAGCACTGGGGTAATATGGTCCCGGCGACAGCTCTGCTTTATTAAGCGCGCCGCCGCATTCTGTACCAGTTGTAATTTCCGGACCGCCTTCAGGGGTAACCCCACGTAGAGCGCATTACAATAGTCTAATCGAGAGGAGACCAGGGCATGTATCACTCGTGGGAGCAGATGTAAAGGAAGGTAGGGACGCAGCCTTTGTACCAGATGAAGTTGGTACCAAGCTGCCCGGCTCACTGCAGAAACTTGAGCCTCCATAGACGGCTGGGAGTCCAAAATGACCCCTAGGCTGCGGACCTGGTCTTTCAGGGGTAATTTCACCCCATTAAGTACCAGGTCAAAATTTCCCAGCCTATGTTAATGTTAATGTCAGTGCTGAAATTGATGGGCCTATGTTAGTCATGCCCCTTAACTTCAGTGTTGAAATTGATGGACCTATAATCATGTCTGTTCATTGTTGAAATTGATGGACATCTGAGCAGGATTAGCATTGAATACCACCCTCTGACTCTATGGGTTGTGTCCAACATTTAGTTCTACTCAGAGTAGACCCACTGAAAAGAATGGATATGACTAACTTAGGTCTATCAATTTCAATGAGTTTATTCTGAGCAGAATTAACACTGGTTTACAACCCTTAATTTTTTGTTTGTTTCATACACTGCTCAGTAGTATTTGCAATACACAGCTGTGTTTTGATCTAGTTTTTAGGAAACTTTATTGAATATTGTTGATTGCATTTTTGAATTGTTTTTATGTGAACTGCTTAGAGATTTTTACTATATTAAGCAGTATGATTTTTCAAACATCTAGGGTTGTATCCAGGGCTGGTTCTACTCAGAATAGACCCACCGAAATTAACAGACCTCAGTTAATCATGTTTTTCCATTTCAGTGGGTCTACTCTGAGTAGGACCAGCCCTGGATATAATTCCAACTATATATTTTGGAAAGTTGTCTCTTCACTATGCATTTGGATATCTCTGAAGATATCGTAACCTGAAACCAAGGCACAGGTTTTCGTCCGCATTTGGATATATTTGGACACTATTCTGAATCAAAATTTAGTATTATTACCAAGGCCGAACCTTTCGGAACCACATGGATTTTTTTGGTTTCTTAAAATTCCTGAGCAACGCTGGGTACAACACTACTAGTAAATAAATTAATTTAATTTAATGCTTCTTGGATGAAGGATTTTTTAAACTGTAACTGTTTTTTAGAATGGTTTTAACTGTACTTTTAGAATTAGGTTTTAGAATGGGTTTTATTATTGTTACGGCCATACTACCCTGAACACACCCGATCTCGTCCAGTCTCAGAAGCTAAGCAGGGTCAGGCCTGGTTAGTACTTGGATGGGAGACCGCCTGGGAATACCGAGTGCCGTAGGCTTAGAGGAAGGCAATGGTAAACCACCTCTGAATACCTCTTACCATGAAAACCCTACGAATATATCCAAAAAAGATTCATAGGGTCACCATAAGTCGTAATTGACTTGAAGCCATATAACAACAACATGATTATTGTTATTATTATGTATTTCCTGCCCCGGGCTCCTTTGGAAGGAAGGGCAGGATAAAAATTCAATAAATAATAATAATACAAGATCCCAAATTGCCTTCATGCCTCCATGTTCACAATACTTTCTTGGTAAATTATCCTACAGAATGGAGAATGAATCTGTGTCAGCACAAATTCTGGAAGAAGTCTCCAAGACAATCAAGCAATATCCTGTGAGTTTCCAAGGTGCTCGGATCATTTCTGGAGAGGATGAAGGCACTTACGGCTGGATCACTATCAACTATCTGTTGGACTCCTTCACCAAGGTGGGTCTGATGCTATCAGACTGTCAACAGGTTTAGGATACACATATGAACAGGTATGGACAACCTAAAGGTTGTTTCAGTTGCAATGGTGCCTGGCAGCTCCACGTCAGAGGGAACAAGTTTCAGAACCTTAGACAGCTCCTTGAAAGTTCAGACTAAAGCCCGGAGCAGCTTCCACTGCCCCACTGACATGGAGCCAGCAGTGGTGCCCTCCAGAGATTGCTGGACTACAACTCCCATCATCCCTGACCATAGACCATACTGGCTGCTGAGGCTGATGGGAATCCAACAACATCAAGATGTACACTGGCCTGAGCTCCCTCGAGCTAGGGTCTGTTACAGCTGTAATTAATCATCATCATCCTGTTTTGCTGGTAGATGTTTGAGAGATCATGCTCTACCCTTAGCCAGTTCCCTTTCACTCTCTCTGCCTTCCATGGATGCCATTATTTATGTATTGCTTCTGGCCCTACCCATTTCTGTAAGGAGCCAATGGCAGCTGAGGGGTGGGGCTGTCTGCATATTTTCAAGATGGCAGACACCAACCAGCCATTGAAAGGAGAGCTTCCAGCTCATGATGGGCCATTCTAAGAATATTAGCCCTGTTGAATCGGATCAAAGGTCTACCCTTAGGTATGTGGTCCTCCAGATGCTGTTGGACCCTAAATCCCATCAGTCCCAGACTTTCGTGCTGAGGGTTTGTGGGATACAATCAATAAACAGAGTGCTTTCCTCTTGCATGGTCTTTCAAAGTTTGTCTTCATTACCAGCCAACAAACCATAGTTAATAAACCATAGTTAAGGTGCCGGGCTGGGCCCCCATGTAACGTTAAACCATGGTTCCTTAAACTTTGGGTTACTAAACCATGGTTTTGTAAGAACAAGGCCACAGAGAGTTAAGAAACACCACTGACCAACATAAAGGCAAACACTGGGAGTTAGCAGATCTCAAAATGATGTCCCTCTCTGCCCTCAACGGCTTCTTTGGAGTCCGGGGCTAACGTGTTGTGACTTCTCCACAGTATTCAGCTAAAGACAGAGACTGGATCCACCCCCCAACAGCCAATATCTTGGGAGCTTTGGATCTCGGAGGAGCGTCCACTCAAATTAGCTTTGTTCCAGCTGGCCACATCGCCAACCCAGATGAAGCTGCTCAGTTCCGACTCTATGGCTTTGATTACACCATCTATACCCACAGCTACCTGTGCTTTGGCCAGAACCAAGCCCTGCAGCGCCTGATCCAGATTATTGTCGTAAGTCACTCTGTTGTCATTCAGAAGCTAAACCCCAGGCAGGAACTATGGGGCAAGGGGGGTTAACGGAAAAGGATGGGAATGTTATTTGGGCTGTGCTAGAATTGTAGAGTTGGAAGGCACTTTAGAGGTCATCTAGTCCACCCCTCTGCTCCAGTGGAGGATGTGACTGCCTCACCCCAACAAGGATGTTGTAGAGCTGGAAAAGGTTCAGAAATGGGCAGCCAAAATGATCAAGGGGATGAAGCGACTCCCCTATGAGGAAAGGATGCAGCATTGCAAGGAAAAGGTGACATGACAGAAGAGTATAAAATGATGCATGGCATGGATAAAAATGGACAGAGAAACGTTTTTCTCCCTCTCTCATAACACTAGAACACATGGACATCCGATGAAGCAGATTGTTGGAAGTTTCAGGCCAGACAAAAGGAAGTCCTTCACACAGTGCATAGCTAAACTATGGAAATTGCTCCTACAAGATGTAGGATGTCACCACCACATTGGATGGAGGATAAAGCCATGAGGATAAAGCCAGTGGCTACTAGTCCTGCTAGCTATGTTCTGTCTCCACTGTCGGAGCCTCTAAATGCCAGTTGCTGGGAATCTCAAGTTGGGAGAGTTGATGTTGTACTCGGGTCCTTCTTGTCCATTGAGGCATCTGATTGGCCACTGTGAGGACAGGATGCTGGACTGGATGGGCCAATGGCCTCATCCAGCAGCCGGGCCCTTCCTATGATCTTACAAAGGTACAACTGAGCTATTGTTTCCCTCTGTGATTATTGTCTCTAGAATTCAAGCACGTCAGGCGAAGTTGATCACCCTTGCTATCCAGCTGGTTACAAGGATGAGATATTGACAGCATCGCTCTACAGCAGTCCGTGTGCCGAGCAATCAGACCCACCTCCAGCCTTGAAGAATGTGACTCTGATGGGCACAGGCAATGCAAGCCTTTGCCGGGAGACCTTCAAGCAGATCTTCAATTTCTCAAACCGCAGCCATAATGAATCCTGTGGCTTCAATGGGGTCTACCAGCCTAATGTCAACGGAAAATTTCTGGTATGGGACTTTGCTAATTGGTACTGAAATGCCAGGGAACATGGATGTATGTGTGTGTGCGGGGGGATGTTGTGCCCCGTTGGTTTGCACAGAGACTTCAGAATGGGTAAAAATATGGAAAGTAGCTCTGTTGGTCTATTACGGGAGGATCTAAAAAGACACAGAGTCCTACTTAGAGCAGACCTGTTGAACTGATGGATGTTACTTAGGGTTATTAATTTCAATGGGTCTACTCTGAGTCAAACTTCATTGGGTACAACTCACAGTATGGTAATTAGAGGGGGCAAATCTGTCAGTTTTGGTTTCTCATTTTTCCAAACTTAAGTTCATTTCAACGTCAGTTTGTGGGTGCTTTTTTTTTTTTTTTTTAAATCCACCTGAAAATTCACCTGCATTTTAGTATACATTTCTCCTAATACACACACCTTTGCAAAGCCGTTTCCCTAACATAATGCATTTTTGTATTTTATTTGTTTTTACTTATATATGCATTTTTGTACACATCACTTGGCTGGAACACTGCACTGCAAAATTTGGAGAAAGTTTGCAAATGTCAAAGGATGGCCATTTTGCAGTTTGTTTATTGGTTTTGGAAAGTGAAAATTAGGTAGACTGACCTTTAAATGCAAACTGAATCAAATTTCTCCCCCAGGAATGCACCTTTACCAGTGAGAGCTGCAACAAAATGTTGCAGTATATTCTTCACCTCCTGTTCAGGGTTCCCTCCAGTTAGCCAGCTGTGCCTTCTTTCTATTCCCACCCAGGCTTTTTGGTTTTCTTTCTCCACATTCTTTGGCTAATGAGCACACTCAATTCTCTGTTGTCGCTGGTTTCTTATCGATTTTTTCTTTTTTTTAGATAACAAATTTTTAACCAGGCAAGAAAAATTAAAAAAAGCAAGAGGGGAGAGGAAAAAACCCATGCATTTATTTCTCCACATCTTTTAATGTTTCAGGCTTTTTCTGCCTATTACTACACCTTCCACTTCCTGAATTTGACTGAAACCCAGCCACTGGCCACCGTCGAAAAGGATACTCAGGCATTCTGTGCCAGGACATGGGACGATGTAGGTATCCCATCGTCTCAAAGCAGTACTTCTCAAAGCAGCGAGAAGTCCCAGGGGTGCAGCACCCTTTTATGCAGGCTTAGCTTCCTTTGTAAGCATCTTAAGTTGAGCACCCCGCTTTGGAATGCCCAAACTCCCTGCTCCCCTAGGACAGAGATGCCAGGGGAACCTTTTTCAGCCCGAGGGCCACATGCCCTTTTGAGCAAGCTTCCAGGGGCCGCGTGCCAGGGATGGGTGAGGACAGAGGAAAAAATGGGCATGGTCAGAGAGACCAAGGTGGGTGGAGCATCACATGTGAATTTTCCCTTTGTACAATAGGCCAGTTTCTACACACACACCTGCACCTCTCTGTCCTCTATCCAGACAAAGCAAGAGGCGTGATCAGAGTTCGAGGACACTTTCCCCCCAGGCAAAAACACTCAAGGAGGATGTGAAACAGGGCCAGTGAGGGGTGCGGTCTGAGGAGAGGGGGTGTGGCTGGAGAGGGGGCATGGCCTCAAGAGAGTCTGGAGGGCCAGACGGAAAGACCTGGAGGGCCAAATGCAGCCTCTGTGCCTCAGGCTCCCCACCACTGATGTAGGCAAACAGCTGACAAATCTGAGATCCTTCCAAAGCCCACAACTCTGTGCCTGTTCTCAGTCTGCCTCAAAACTGTAGCCTTTCTGTTTAAACACGCAAGGAGGAGGTGTAGCAAGATCATCACTTTTAACTTGGGCCGCACTGTGATATGATTGGCACCCGCCAAAATCCTCTCTCCTACGCAACCATGAAAAACAAGCTGTAGCCCGTGATCGCTTATCCCAGGTGAGGCCTGGTGCTGCCACCAGGGGCTGGCCAGTTGGCATTGACCCACAACAGGGCCTTCTCAGTGCCCCCCCATGTGGACTGTCTTCCCTGGCAAAGGGCATCTGTCTCCCTCATTATTGACTTTTGGAAGGAATGTAAAAGCATTCCTGTTTACCCAGGAACCCTGTTCCTGGCAACCCTGAAATCACTGGCTGAGTGAATGTGATTTTGTAAAAAGTGTTTATAATTATATTGTTTTAACGATGTGTTTGCTGCCTTGGGCTCCTTTGGGAGGAAAGGGGGGGAGCTAAATTGAATAAAGCATCATCATCTCAGGAATAGCCAATGTGATGATGCCCTGCAAATGTCACTGGACTACAGTTCCCATCATTCTTGACCATTGGCTATGTTGGCTTGGCCTGATGGGAGTTGTAGTCCAAAATATCTGCAGGTCACCCTGTTGGCTCCCCCGGATTATGGCACAGCACATTTGTTAAATCTTTAAAAGTACCATGAGACCCTTTGTTGCTTTTGCTGAAACACAGCTACCCCTCTGGAAATTCTTATAATTCTGAAAGGGCACATTACCGGACCCTTTGATCATCTTAATCCAGTGATGGGGAATCTGTGGCCCTGTAGATGCTGCTGGTTGGCCAGTGCCCACTCCCATCAGCCCCAGCCAGCATGGCTAATGGTCAGGGACAATGAGTCCATTAACATTTGGAGGGAACCAGATTTTCCCATCTTTGCCCTAAAAGGATCTAAACTAGCTGAGCCGGTAATGGCCTCTGCCTGAGATCCTGGCCAGAGCAGGGAATCTTGCGAAGATACAACAGGCAAGTCACCTGCTGGTGACAAGGGACAGCAGTCTTCTCTACTCTGGTGCCCTTCAGACGTTTTTGACTACAGCTCCCATTGGTGCCCCAGCCAGCATGGCCAAATGGTCGGGGGTGAAGGGAACTGTACTCTAACAACATCGGGAGGGCCTCAGCTGCTCTCGAAATGCTGCGTCTGACTCCCTCCATGCCTTTCCCCAGCTGAAATCCAGTTACCCCAAGGAGAAGGAGAACTACCTGAAAAACTACTGCGCCAATGCCAACTACATCCTCACCCTCCTCTTGGACGGTTACGGCTTCCGAAACGACACCTGGAACAATATTGCCTTCCGGATGCAGGTGAGGGCAGAGGTGGAGTTCAAGCGTACCCTTGGCTAGGGCCAAAGACCTGGAGGAGAGATTTTCAGAGGGGGGTAGGGGTGTTTGTGCAGCTGTCGGGTACTGAGCCAGACCATTGGTCCTTTGGCTCAGGGATTGGGGAAGGACCTTTATCAGTCGAGGGCTGTAGTCCCTCGAGGCAAATTATCAGGAGCCACACATCAGCAGTGGGTGAGTCCAAGGTCCAAAATTGACAGGCCACCCTTTCTCTATCACCCTCTCTGTCATCCCATTTTCACTGTTTCTGCAACCCCTTCTCTGTCTCTTAACTGCTAGCCCATCTCTCTCGCACACACACTTTTGCACCCTCTCTCTTTCCGGCACCCCTTCCCTCTCCAGAGGTCTGACTGAATCACTTCCAGGGGGCTTTCCTCTCTTCGCAAGGTTCCACCTGCTTCAGCTCTGCCCCCAGTTCCCCTTCCCTCCTTTCTTTTCTCTCTCTGAGCTCCCTGCAGCATGAAACTGGGCAATGGGTGGATTCCCTACACATGCACCCCATTATGCACTGTACTGGCTATGGCTCCCAGGGGTCTCCAGCAGGTCGCTCCTGTTGCCACCTACCTGATCACTGAACTGGCGATGCCAGGGGTTGAACGTGGTACTTTCGTCCAGTGCTCCAGAGATGTGCTAGGATTCCACCCAATATGCATTTGGTTCCGAGTTTCCCATTATTTCGCTTATTCGTTATCATTGCAGATTGGATTTTTATGTAGTGATTTTCCGCGGTTATTTTCAGAAACGGATGTTTCGCATCTAAAATATTGATATTAATATCGATATTTTTATCAATATCTCCTTCCATTTTCTTTCAATGTATCAATATTTTCTTGGAAACATGGGAAGAGTCAGACCATTGGCCCATCTAGCTCAGTATCGCCAACACTGGCTGGCAGCAGCTTTCCGGGGTTTCAGGCAGGGGTCTGTCTCCCAGGCCTGCCGGGAGATGCCAGGGACTGAACCTTCTGCATGCAAAGCGGATGCTCTACTACTGAGCTATTATGGCCATTCCCACCTTCGAGTTGGCTCCCAGTAAGCCTGCTAGCGCTAAGGTGCATTCATTGCCCTCCTTCATGGCACTGTGCTCTCTCTCCCTCCCTCTCCTTCCTGCAGGCTGCCAACACAGACATCGGGTGGACGCTGGGCTACATGCTCAACCTCACCAACCTGATCCCCTCGGAGGCCCCCCGGTCGCTGAGAGGACACGAGGAGGGGGTGTGGGCAGCAAGCGTCTTCTTCATTGCCGCTGCTCTGGCGCTCAGCCTCATCCTGCTGGCCGTGCATTTCCTGCGGTGAGAGAGAGGGAAGGGCGCCATTTTGGACCGTCTGCCCGCCCTTCCGACACAGCAAGGATTTTGGGGCATCCGTGCGGGCAAAAGTGTGGCTCTCAGCTCACCAGCCCCTCCGCGGATTCCCAGGCAAATAAATATCAGAGGGATTGTCACTGGCGGAAGCTACCAAGCCGGACCAAATGCCCCAGCCAACCCCTCGCTGGGACTCAACAGGACCAACACTGGCTACTTGTCCAACAGTCATTGATCATGCATTTAATTTTGGAAAGTACATGCAGAAGATAATTTAATTGCAACCTCGTTTTATTTAACTTTTTGGTAGTGCATGAACCAGAAAGTCCCTAGTTCGAATCATACTCCCGCCAGGAACCGTTGCCAAAGGCAAGCCACTCTCTCAGCTGCCCATCTGCAAAAGGGGGGGGGACAATAATACTGCCCTACCTTACAGGGCTGTTCTTAAGAGTCACTGGGGATAACGGATGAAGTGCACTGACCCTCCCCCCACAAAAGTGCTCTGTCGAGATCATTATTATTAACTAATTAAAATTAATGGTAATGGGAACATAGGAAGCTGCCTTAAACAGAGACAGACCGTTGGTCCATCTAGCTCAGTATTGTCTACACGGACTGGCAGCAGCTCTCCAGGGTTTCAAGCAAGGGATCTCTCCCAGTCCCACCTGGAGGTGCCGGGGACTGAATTTGAGAGTGTCTGCATGGAAGGCAGATGCTGGACCACTGAGCTAATATTAATATTGTTTCTTAACTGCGGTTTTCTTGGGAGGACTGAGGGCTTCTGCCTTCACCCACTGCTGTTCATAATACTGATGTGTTGTTCAGACGACTTTTCCTTTTGGCTTTTGCAATGACATGGCTGTGATTGCATCGTACATCCACGGTTTACCATGCCAATTGGTGGTGCCCGTGCAAGCAGCATGCACGTTCAGAGCGCAAAGGCTAAAAACTGCTCATCAGGCCTAAAAAGCTGGTGTTGGCAGCAAGGAGAGAGAGAAATGTTTTAAAGCAGAACATAAGTTCTCAGCTCCGGACAAGGAATTGCAGGGTGTTGGGGATTTGGTATGTATAGTAGCTACTGTGGGAGGAGGAATTTTAATGCAATACAAATACTGTAAATACTTGGGATAATTGATTCTATAGGGCTGTTCATCCTCTTCCATTTTGATACTCCAGACCTGGTTTTGGTACTCCATTTTCACACAGAGAGATTTTCGTGTGTGAAATAGCCTCTCCTAACCCCATCAGAAGGGATGTGCTCGATTTCTGCCCAATTTGGATTTGATACCAATTTTTCCATTCATTCACTTATTCTCTATCGTTGTGGATTGGATTTTTATATAGCGATTTTCCGTGGCTATTTTTGAAAAGCAGAGGCTAGTGGACAAAGAATGGACTCGAATCGATACCAGCCTGTTAGGTCGACAGAAGGATTTCAAAGCTGCACTAGCCAACGGATTGTTGGTGCGTGTGGAATTGCGTGTCCGGCTCTTTACAGGTGAACAGCAAGACGTTCAAGAAATCCAAGCACAGACAGAAAACTTGTATAAGAGTCCTTTACTTTTGGACATTAAAGTAGCGAAACAGCATACAAGGCTTTTCTCTTCCCCTCACGATTACAACACCTCCCTAGCAAGACTTTTTCCCCACAGAGCTTCTTTCGGTTTCTCTCCAGCCTTTTGTAGATAAGACTGGCCTCGCTGGGCACAGCTGCCTCCCAACGTCCTTGGTGCTCATCCTGGCTGGATTAACCCCATAACTACAGTTTTGCTCTTCTACTCATGTGAGGCACATACGCACATACACACATATCCAACAGCCCCCACCTGTGTCTCACATGTATATAATCAATACATACAGGTATTTACAACTTTACAACTTAACATACCTTTGCCTTTGTACAGTACAGTTTATGTTCACCTTGCACAATTTATTTATTTAAAGCTTTATTTATTCACTGAATTTAGGTTTTACACAAGTCACATATAATGTTTCTGCATCCATTTCATGTTCACTGTATGCACCTGGGCCGCTGACTATACCCACTGTGAATCTGTCCGGCAGCTTCCCTATGTTAGCCCTCTCGGAGCGCCTCAAGGGAACTGGAGCTTCGGCTCCCACTGTACCACCACTATCTGCACTTGTACCTGGCATTGCTTGTTCAGGTGATGTCAGATCATCAGCTTTTCTTTTCTTTGTTTTACGTTTGCCCCATATTAATTCATTTAGAGCATCTTTCAATGGTATTTGAGTCTCTTCTGTTTTCACCCCTTGCGTTGGTGCATTGTCTGACTCATTTAGAACAACAGACTGGTTTTGGTCCCACGGCTTGACTGAGATCTTTATGCTCCTACTCAGCACAACTTGCTGTGTCTTAGGAACCCAAACCCTGTAAAAAGCATGTTGGAAACCCAGCACAAATGCTTCCTGTGCTCTGGGAGCCAGTTTCCCATGCCTTTTTCCCTTTGGAATATGTACCCAGCACCTAGCCCCGAACCGCTCAATGTGTTGCACCCTCGGCTTTCTTCCCGTGAGTTTCTCATAGGGTGACATCCCAATGAGACTGTGTAACACCCTGTTGTGTATGTATGTTGCATACAAGATGCACTTTCCTCAAAATGAGCCTGCTAGGCTGGAATCTCCCAACATGGCTCTCATCGATTCCTGAAGGGCTCTATTTTTTCTCTCTGCAACCCCGTTAGAAAACGGAGAAAATGGAGCTGTGAAGTTTTGTTCTATTCTTTGCTTTCCAGGAATTCATGCAATGTTTTGCCTGTGAATTCCCCCCCCTGATCTGAGCGTATACGTTTCACTGTAATGCCATGCTGTGTTTCGATGCTCCTGATAAACAGACGTAGCTTCTGTTCTGCCTCATCTTTTCTTTTCAGTAAATAAACATGACAGTACCTCGTAAAGTCATCAACCACGACCATGAAGTATTTAGCACCCCCTCGTGAACTTTGTATTGGCCCTGACAGATCAACATGAATCAGTTAGTAGGGAGCGGTTGTGGAGCATTCCGCCTCTTTATTGATGGGTGCAACCGTAGCCTTCGCTTTACAACAGGCATCACAATCCATCAGTTGCCCACACTCTGTCAGTTTCATGTTTTCGCTATGTGTAGGGGTTTTCTTAATTGTCTCATAGTTTGCATGTCCTAACCTTCTGTGCCAATCATGCACACAGCCGTTATGTGTCTGTCTCTCTGCAATCAACGCAGCACACCCTGCATGATTGCTCTGTATGATGAACTGTGAATCTGTTAGGCACCCTTGCATGCAGACCTCACCCTTTCTTTGCACAATACATTTCTCTTTATCAAAGATTACAGTATAACCAATATCAACTAACTTCTTCACAGATAGAATATTACTAGCTAATTGGGGTACATACAAAACGTTTGTCAGAATTCCCAGCTTACTCAACTTCACTGTGCCTCGTGCCAGAACGTCCCTCCTGGATCCGTCAGCCAACAAAACAGAGTCTTTTACAGCTCTCGACGTGTGAAACAAGCTTAGGTCCTTTAAAAGACAATGGGAAGCACCGCTGTCACACACCCATTGCTTATAGATGGTTTGAGGTTTTTCTGCACTGACAAAGTTCACATTTGACTGCTTCCAGCCACAGTCTCTGCTCTTCTGCCTGGCTGCACAGTTCCTTTGTATATGACCCCCTGCTCCACAAAAATAACAGGTTTTCAGCCCCTGCTGCTCCTTGAAGTTAGACTGCTTGCTTTTGACAGCTTCCTTTAGCTCAGTCCTTCTCAACTCCTGTCTTCTTTGCCATTCTTGGTTCAGTTTTTCCTCCACAAAGTCCAAATTCAGACCTCCGTCTGGCATAGCCTCCATTGACATCATGAGATTATTCCAGGTTTCATCAAGTGAAGACAAAACTATGTACACCTTTTGTAGATTGCTATGCTCAATCCCTCTGTCCTCCAATTCTGCAAATAAACGTCTGAACTCTGTTAGATGCTCGGTCATGGTGCTTTCCTCAGTTAGACGCATCTGGTACAGTTTCCTCGCCAAGCAAAGTTTGCTCCCCGCTGTTTGTTGTACATGAACAGTTTGTAACACATCCCACATTCGTTTTGCTGTGGGTTCGTCTCTCACATATAGTAATTGAGAGTCAGAAAGTGCCAAAGTAATAAAAGCCTGTGCCTTCTCATCCTTACGCGTCCAGGCCGCCTGAGGAACTGCCGGTGGGGTGGTGTCGATAACTTCAAACAAGTCTTCTTTAATCAGAAACGCTCTCATCCGTAGCTTCCAGCTGGCATAGTTAGTCTCCGTGAGACGTTCCATAGGCATGCCTGCAGACATATTCACTGCCATTGTTGCTCACCTCTTCAAGGCACGATCAAGCTGCCTTCCGGAGCTCTGACTTGGATCAGAACAGTCTTCACTGTGTTGTAAATTGCGCCGGATCTGGGCCCATAACCCTGTTGGTGCGTGTGGAATTGCGTGTCCGGCTCTTTACAGGTGAACAGCAAGACGTTCAAGAAATCCAAGCACAGACAGAAAACTTGTATAAGAGTCCTTTACTTTTGGACATTAAAGTAGCAAAACAGCATACAAGGCTTTTCTCTTCCCCTCATGATTACAACACCTCCCTAGCAAGACTTTTTCCCCCACAGAGCTTCTTTCGGTTTCTCTCCAGCCTTTTGTAGATAAGACTGGCCTCGCTGGGCACAGCTGCCTCCCAACGTCCTTGGTGCTCATCCTGGCTGGATTAACCCCATAACTACAGTTTTGCTCTTCTACTCATGTGAGGCACATACGTACACACATATCCAACAGGGATCTGTAGTGCCAAATATTTCTGGAAGAATCTAGATGTACAAGGAGGCTTTGTATGGCATGCCCCATGTTCCCTGTCCCATAATTCATCTCATACCCTTGATTTATTGGAGTGCTTATTGCTTTTGCACACTGTCACTGTGTAGTATTGGAAGCTGGAGAGCTCAAAGCACAGGGTTTCTGACATGGTTTCTAATAAGCTAAGAAAGAAGTTTTTCACTCTGCCTATGCTCAAAAACAGGGCTTGGGAAAAGCTGTTCAGTTAACCAAAACAATCAAGATGAGCGCACCTCACACCCCTGCTTGCCCAGGTGGGCTTGTTTATGGCTTTCCCAAGCTGAGAAGGGACAGTGAGCTTTATTGGTTTACAAATGTTCTCATCCTACTTATTTAAACAAGAGTCAGAGAAAGACTCTTGTAAGTCAACCGAAAGCAGCTATTCCCATGGAGGGCAAAGGCTGGGAATAAGTGTGACAACTGTATTCCCAGCCCAGATTGTAGCAAATACAAGCTCAGAAGAGATAAACAAAAGTCACCTGTGTGAGAACCCAGCAACCTGGGTGCTGGGAAGATAATGATCTCATAGATATAAGGTGCTCCCTCCCAGAGGGTCTTTGGGGTATATATAGAGGACCCCTAGATCGGGGAGATTAAGCCTCAAGGGGTCTCAAAAGCCCCAAGATAACATCAGGAAAGGCCAAGCTTCAAGCAGAACCAGGAAGCAGAGTCTCAAGCAAGAATCTTCGCAGTGGCTGATTTGTGAGGCTTCCAGCCAGTGAGACAAACATAGTGGCAAAGACAGGGGAGGAAGGGACCCATTAGCCATTAGTTTAGTTTTAGAGTTTGATTGCCTGCAGACACCAGCAGCTGTATGACAGCCAGATATTTATTTGCTTCAATAAATCATTTAACTTCTTCACCACCAGTGTGTTCATTGCCTTCTGTAATTTCAAACTAATTTGCTTGGTGCCTGCCCGGGCTAGGCATTTGGCAATACAGGATCCCATCCCTACCCATCAGGAAGAAAACCATCACAGGTGTAGGGCATTTCCAGACTATAGTTATTTTGCGGCCGGGATTCCATTGCATACTGGCAAATTCAGCTTGTGAAAATGGATTTGCTGCAACCAACCCACTCCTTAAAAGAAACCTGGACTTTTTTTGCAGCAAGGAAATTGGTAGAAAAATGGACTGGAAAATAATAGGTAACACTTATCGTAGAAAATTCTCACAAACAAATCATAACAAATGCTTAATAAACAGTGGACATCTGTTGAAATGCAAATTTTGAAGGATGGCTGTATTTCGCTTCTCAAATTGTTTCGGAAAGTGCAAATTGGATAAATTCGGCTTGAAATGAGGACTGAATCAAAATTCTCACCCATCCGTAGTATACACCATACATTACAGCACATTGCTTCTGCCAAAGAATCCCGGAAACTGTAGTTTGTTAAGGGTGCTGGGAATCGTAGCTCTGTGAGGGGTGAAAACTGCAGTTCCCAGGATTATTTAAATGTATTGTGTGTAACTCTTAGTTACAGTGCCTAAATGGAACATTCACTTTCAAGAGCAGTGTATCTCTCTGCAGCACAGTTCCTGGGGGATGGTGTCAGCGGAAAAGGTGGTTATCTTTCAACCCTGCTTGTGGGCTTCCAAGAGGCATCTGATCACTGTGAGAAACAGGAGTCCGGACGGGATAGACCTTAGGTCTGATCCGGCAGGGCTCTTATAACGTTCTTACAAAGCATTTTGAGCATGCTGGTAGGGAAATCCAATGCCCAACGGTAGGGAAAGCAAGGTTGTGGCCCAGGGGGCAAGGTCTCCCCTTCTGCTCTAGGCAACAGCGCTCTCCCGCACAGCAAAGCACTTTGGGAAGATGCCAACGGTTCCATTGCAGCATCCCTCCAGCCATTCCTCATTCACTGTGGAAACATAACAAGGCCTTGGGTTAGGGCAGGGAGGTTGTTTACGGCCAAGGGCACAAATTCAGAGGAGGGTAGGGAGTGGGAAAACAAGGTAGGCTTCTGTGCCTTTTGAGATGAGGCTGGGGAACATTTTGTCTGTCAAGGGCCACATCCTCTGTGGGATAATCTATCTAGAGCTGTGCGCCAGCAGAGGGCAGGAGCCAGTGACGGGCAGAGCTGAAGCCAGTGGTGGTTGGGCCACCCCTTCCCTCTTTCTCTCTCTTTCTGATTCCCCTCTATCTCTGACACCCCTTTCTCTCTGTGACACCCCACTATCTCTCTGATGCCCCCTCCCTCTCTCTCTCTGTCTGACACCTCTTCTGTCTCTGACACCCTCTTCTCTCTGTGACATCCCTACTTTCTCTCTGACACCCCTTCCTCTCTCTCTCTCTCCGATAACCCTCTATCTCTGACACCTCTTTCTCTTTGTGATACCTCCTGCTCTCTGTATGATACCCCTACTCTCTCTCTGACCTCCCCTCTCTTTCTCTCTCTCTGACATCCCATTTCCTCTCTCTCTGACACCCCATCTCTCTCTCTCTGACACCCTCTTCTCTCTGTGACACCCCTCCCTCTCTCTCTGACATCCCCTTCCCCCCTCTCTCTCTGACACTCACTCTCTGACCTCTGACACCCCCTCTCTCTCTGACACACACACAGACCCTCTCTCTGACATGCCATTCTCTCTCTCTCTCTCTCTCTCTCTCTCTCTCTCTCTCTCTCTCCCTCTCTCTCTCTCTCTCTGACACCCCGTTCTCTCCACAACACCCCTACTCTCTTTCTCTCTCACCTCCCTCCTTTTTCGTTCCCTCCCAAGAAGCTGTCAGGGGAGTGACAGATGACTCTTGACAGATCTCAAAGAACATGAGAGAAAAAAACCCTGTACATTTACAAGGAGCTGTGAAAGTTTTGACTCCGCACCTTAGGTGGCAGCAGTTTGCTATGAGAGCCAGTGTAGATGGAGCAGCTCACACGTGACTTAAAGCTTTGGCAGAAAACAAACAAAAGAGCAGCTTCACGCTCAGAAAGCTATTTGTTCAGTGGCTGAGCGAACCTTATTGGATAACGATTAATCAATCAATCAATCAATGAAATGTTTATCCCGCCCTTCCTTCCCAAAGGAGCCCAGGCAAACAAAAACACTAAAAACACTCTTTAAAAAACACAAAAGGCTTAAAAAATATATTAAAACATTGTTAACAAAATTTAAATACAGCTTGATTGTTAAAAAAACCCTCTACATTAAAAATTATCAATTAAACAATGAAAAACATTTCTAAAACAATTAAAGCAGCAACTAACCAAAAAGATTAGAACCTTAACACCTATGTGTCTGGATTACAGATGGAATGATCTTTCAATTTCATTTCTCACAGGTCCGCATTTTTCTAATCTTAAATTCAGTTCTCCACATTTCTGCAGCAATTTTAGTGTTGCTGCTTTAAAACAAAATCCTCATGAAAATTCTTCCGCATTTTAGTGGGAATTTCTCCTTATCAATGTATTTTTGTATGCAGTTTTGACTCACGTACACTCTTTTGCAAGCCGTTTCTCAGCACATAATGCATTTTTGTATGATGTTTTCACTCATACATTTTTGTACATGTGTGCATTTTTGTAAACATTGCTTGGTTGGAAAACAGCGCTGCAAAATTCAAGTAAGTGGGAATTTCAAAGGATAGCTGTGTTTCAGTTCTCATAGAGTTAGGAAAGTGCAGATTTGGTCGATTCGGCGCAAACTGCAAATTGAACTCGACTGTCCCTGTATGGTGATATAGTGAAAAGAGTGTATAGTGGAAAGAGGCTGTTCCTCACAAAAGAAATGGGAGAAAGAGGAGGACATTGGCTTCATCTGAAATTGAAGAAAGGGGACCCCAACCCATGGAAAAAAGGGTAGATGGCAAGATAGCATCTCCCCTGATTGACAATCACCACTGATCGCTTGCAGAGATGGTCATGAGGACAACGTAAAATGAATGCCTATGGTCATAAGTTGCTCACCTTTGCTTCAAAATATATGGCACCTTCTCATCCCTACAGGGCAGGCTGCTTTTTCCAAAATTCCCTCTTCAGCACAGCTATTACAAAGATACCTCAGCCTTGTACCCGGGTTTACCCAAGGAAGAAGCTACTGACCATTTTGGCACCACCCTGCCTACCTTCAGAAAGGATCTCCAGCTTGTCGCCTTCTTTAAAAGTCAAGTCCTCTTGCCCCTGAGCAGTATAGGGGTGGCACGCAATCATGTGGTACAGGACTGGTCTGTCTGCAATTTTTTCTTTGCCCTTCAAAACACATGCACTGGAATCATAAAGTTGGAAGGGACCTCAGAGGTCATCTAGCCAACCCCCTATAAAGTCAGGAAACCTTGTTTTTAGATATGTGTTTTAAATTGTATATTTGTTTTAATGTTTTTGATTGCTGTAAACAGCCCAGAGAGCTTCGGCTATGGGGCAGTATACAAGTGCAATAAATAAATAAATATTACAGCATCTGTGATAGGTGGCTATCCAGCCTCTAATAAAGGAGAGTCCATCACCTTATGGGGCAGTTCTCTCCCACTCCTCATCAGCTTCTATGGTCAGGGCTGAGGTGGCAGAGGGGCCTGGAATGAAAGAATGGGCTGTACCACTTCAGATGGAAGGATGCCATCTTTGAATGCTACATTAAATAATATGAATAATATAATGCCCCTGTAAGTAGAAAACTAGCACAGCAAGGTTTTGGCCAAGTTCTGTCCAAGCTATGCTAGTCTTCTGCTTGTAGGGAAGGCTTTTTTTGTTTTTGTCTTTAGAAAATATACACATAAGGAGTATTTGTACCAGGGACCAGAAAAAGACTTCTCATAAACCCCTCCACATATCCTTAAGATGTTGCACTTTTTTGGTAAATTTTAATTGTAAATTGTATTTAGAAGAAGGTCTTGGCTGAGACAGAAGGTTTAAATATTCTAACAGTGACCCCAATTTTCCAAATCCTAGTTCCATGTGAGAAAGGTATCAGCAACCTTGGTGGAATCCCAAGATTTGCAAAAGATCCAAAAGATTTTTAGGGGGGAAATCTTAAGGAGGCAACCCTCTGGGGGGAAAAACAGCTCAGTGACAACTGAGCGTATTCAGTAGGCAAGGAATGCTGGCTGGCTGACTGTGGGGGAGAAGGAATGGAATGGAGTATCCTGGAAGAGGGCAAGGCTGGCTGGCTGGCTGGCAGGCACCTGAACAGGACCATTCCACACTGCAACATTTTGTTGCACTTCTCTAACATTTTTTTTAAAAAACTCAGAATTCAGTGACTCACATAGAAACATAGGAAGCTGCCTCATCCCGAGTCAGACCATTGGTCCATCTAGCTCAATATTGCTGACACTGACCGGCAGTGGTTCTGCACGGTTTCAGGCAGACATTCTCAGCCCTATTTGGAGATGCTGGGGGTTGAACCTGGGATCTTTTGCATGCAGAGCAGACACTCTACCCACTGAGCTATGGCCCTCCCCTGCAACCTGAAATGGAACTGTCCACCTAACTCCTCCAGATGCAGCCGCTCAGTTCCTAATTCATTCTGCTGGATACGCAGATCTATTTTGAGTCAGGACAGAACTAGAGGGAAAACACACACACACACACATCTGAGCTGGAAACCCCAATGCTACTGAACGCATACCTGGCACCAGAGGGTCAGCTGGCCCCCTTGCACATCCCCCCACACGTTCCTCAGCTCCTCATCATCGCTAACGGGGATTAATTCATCACGGCCCGGAGACCTGTACCTGCAATGAGTCAGGGATACAGACAGGCTGCCTTACGTTGAGCTGAGACCATTTGTGCGCCTGGCCAAATATTCGGTGGTGTCTGGTGGCTCCACGCCAGCGGGGCAGTGGAATCTGCTCCAGGTTTTAATCTGAGCTTTCAAGGAGCTGTGCAGGCGACAAGCCTGTTGTGGGATACGTTTCAGCACCTTGGACAGCTCCTCGAAAGCTCAGACTAAAACCTGGAGCGGATGCCTGCTCTCCAGGGACTCAGACAGAGGAAGAATTTTTATAACTGGGGATTTTTCTAAAAAAAACAGGAGCACAGAAGTCTGTGTAGCAGGAATGGGGCGGTTCCCACTGGGGGGTCCAAATGCGGCCCTCCAGCCCTCTTTATCTGGCCCTTGGAACTCTCCCCAGGCCACGCCCACTCCCCCAGGCCACGCCCCTCAATGGCCCTGCCTCGCACCCTCCTTGAGTGTTTTTGCCTGGCTGGGATGCGTCCCTGAACTCCGATCATGCCTTTTGCGTATCTGGATAGAGGGATGGATGTGTTGCGTGTGTAGAAACCAGCCTACTGTACAAAAGAGAAAATTCACATTTGTTGCTCCGCCCACTTTTGCTGCTGACCCTGCTCACGACTGTCATGTGGCCCTCAAAAGATTGTCCAGAAGGAAATGTGGCCCTTGAACTGAAAAGGGTTTCCCATTCCTGTACTAAATCATAGAATCATAGCATTGTGGAGTTGGAAAGGGCCTATAAGGCCATCGAGTCCAACCGTCTGCTCAAATCAAATCAAAGCATTCCCGACAGATGGCTGTCCAGCTGCCTCTTGACCCAGGGTTGCATCCAGCTAAGGTCTACTCAGAGGAAATTAATGTGCCTAAGTTAGTCATAACCATCCATTTCAACGAGTGTAACTAACATTGGATACAACCACCATCTCACATATGCAGTTTGGTGCTTTTCTGAGCCAACTATCATAAAATTTGGAGATGTGCAAAACCCAAGGGATAGTTGCGTTCTGATCCTCGCATTCGCCTGGGGAGTGCAAATCAGGTCAGCTCGCCCAAAAATGCAGAGCAAATGAAATCCTTGAGCATTCCTATCGTTGCTTGGTGCGGGTTGTACATCTGATCTTAGCCAATAGTTCAAGAAGTCAGCCCATAATTTACTGACTGAGCAGACAAGATAAATACACAACTATGAAAACGGCACATTTTCTATCGGCCGTAACTCACGAGAGAAGAAAAATCTTGATAAAGAATGGTGTGTTTTGCCAGGGAGATTCAGGATTTTTAAGTTTACACTGTTTCCACGTACTTTTATTCAAAATTTTTGTAACTTGTATTTTATTTCATTTAAAAAAGGGGCAAGGTGTGACTTGCCATGGAAATACAGCATTTTAAGTTTGTTCATGCTTAGTCTGATTTGCATCCAAGTTAATTTCTATTTCTGCTAGGGATGGAAAGATCTCTCAATTTCCGTTCTTCCATTTCCTCATTTTTCTCAGTTCTCCACCCTTCAGAAGCAATTTGCAATTTTTTTTAAAAAAAGAAAAATCCTCATGAAAATTCTCCAGCATTTTAGTCTGAATTTCTCCTAAAAAACACATTTTTCTAGGCAATTTTGGCAAATGCATGCAATTCCTCATCATATAATGCACTTGTTTGTTATTTTAACTTATATATTCATTGTTATCCACACTTACATGCAATGTTTGTAAACAGTGGTTGGCAAACTGCATTGCAAAATTTGATGAAGTGCGAATTTCAAAGGATGTCTGGTTTTGGGTTCTCATATTGGTTTGGAAAGTACAAATTTGATTCATCTTGAAATGCAAACCGAATCAAACTCCTCACGTACCCCTAGTTTCTGCTGTCTTCTCTTACCCCTGGCATGGGGAACCTTTGGCCCTCCAGATGTTGCTGAACTACGACTCCCATCATCCCTGGTCACTGGCTGTGCTGGGTGCGGCCAATGGGATCTGTAGTTCAGCAACATAAATGAATCTGAATCCGGTGCTGGTTGATGTGTCGGGTATGAAGCGGCGTGTGTGCCACAGAACCAACCTCAGTGACATCTGCGCAGCCTGCCGACAGCACTCTTCCTGCAGCAGGGCGTTGAGCTCAGCCAAGGTTGGGGTGGTGCTCACCTTCATCTGAATGGTGTAGGAAGCGTGGATGTTCAACAGGACAGGCCTGTCACTAGGGATAGAAGGATCTGTCAGATTTGGACCTCTCCCCTTCTCATTTGCCCCATCTTAAATTCAGTTCTCCACATGCCTGCAGCAATTTGCGAATGAAATCCTCACGAAAATTGATCAACATTTCACTGCAAATCTATCCTGCCAAACACATTTTTGTCTGCACGCACAGTTTTGCAAGCAATTTTCTCTAGCGTGATGCACCGTTAAATTGTTATTTTCATAAATATATTCATATTAATGCACAATTTCTCCTAATATATTTGTTTTTGGTGAGCGTTGGTTGGAGAATGGCACTGCAAAATTTGGATAAGTGCAAATTTCAGAGGATGGTTCTCGCGTTGTTTCAGAAAGTGTGCATTAGATGCAGACTGAATCGAACGTCTCCTCACGCCCTACCTCTCACCGATGTGAGCAATCTCCTCTGAAGCCGACAGCCCCTGTTTGAGAGATGGGAAGGCATGCTGAACAAAGGAATAATCTGAAACAGGTTTAAAGCTGTTCATAACTAACACACACCATTTTGCAAAACGGGGATTATCTTATTTCCACGGCAATGACAGGGACTCACCTCCAGGGCTGTCTCTGGGCCAGCGATGTTTGCGTCTCCCTTGTCCACCTCTCCCTCTGCCAGCACTGCAAAGCAAGCGTCATCCAATTTACTAATTCTATTGCACTTAGATCCCACCTTACATTTCCAACCCACTTATCCTCCAAGGAGCTCAAGATGGCGTTCTTTCCCCCATCTCCTGATTCTATCCTCGCAACAACCCTGTGAGGTAGGTCCGGGTGAGAGTGATCACCGAAGGTCACCCACTGAATTTTGTAGGTGAGTGGAGATTTGAACCCTGGTCTCCTAGATCTTAGTCCAGTACTCTAACCACTACACCACACCAGCTCTCTTTCCATCAAGCCTTTGCCTTCATCAATTCTGGGAGAAAGCAGGCAACCGAGATCCTTCTCTCTCGCCCTGTGTTGCCATTGGAAGAAAGGGTGGGAGATAAACGCCTCCTCCAGACATCCTTTTTAATTGAGCATTAGCGATGGCGAGATCCGTCCATTTTGTTTTCTCCTGTCTTCTCATTTTTCCAATCTTAAATTCAGTTCTCCACATTTCTGCAGCAATTTGCAATTTCTTTTTTTTTAAATCCTCATGAAAAATTGTCAGCAGTTCTGCAAATAAAGACTTTTCTTTTTCTTGTGAAATTGTTTTCTTTAGGTCTGCTGCCCTGCCCTCCTTCAGGAGGAAGGGTGGGGTATAAATTCAATCGACAACAGCAGCAGCAACCAATTTTGCATGCAGTTTTCAGTGATGTACACATTCTTGCAAGCAATTTCCCCATATATATTGCAAGTTGTATATTATTTTCATGAATACATTTTCATGCACACTTTCCCCTAGTGTATGCATTTTTGTAAACATTGCTTGGTTGGAGAACTGCATAGTAAAATTCAAAGAATTTTGATTTTTGAAAGATGGCTGCCAGGCCCGGCGTCCAAGAGGTCTTCTGTATTGTTGCGCAGGGGGAAGGAAGAACTCCACCTTGTGGTTTTTCCCATTACAGGGTTGCAAGAACACCTGCACTTGGCTGACCTTCTCAAGATACAGGATCAGTCTCAGGCCAAGAACCTGGCAACCCTAGTCTGGAGGGGCCCTAAGATGTAAGTAGAGAAACAAATAGATCTGAGCTTCTCTTTTCAAAAGGAGAGGTTTGTGGCGCCAACAAGACTGCCTTTGGCCATGTGCAGAGTCCATTTGCTTTTTTTATTTTAAAAATAGTTTATTTCACGCTGAGACCGTGATACTAAAAAGTGTGTCCGTGTGCGCGCGCACCCCTTGATCCAAATTAAACACTGATTTAAATTCTGAAATCTCTGTCATCCTAACCCAACAAAATTTCCATCTTGTGACTGACCTGGTTTTGGAATCTTTTGTCTCTCACGGGGTCGGTTGGGGAGCACTTTCCCAGGTGGTGGGGGAATGCCACTTCTCCCTTTCTGCAAGAACAGAGAAGCAAAAAGGTATGTCAAATTCCCTGCACCCCCCCCCAAAAAAATTGCTATCCTCTCTGGCTTGGGGAAGGAGGTGAGGTGGGAACAGAGGTAGGAGATGCAAGAGACAAGCAAAGAAGAGGCACAGAGGTTCAGGCGCACCTAAGACAGAATTGCCAGCTTTTCAAACCAGCCTTTGTTCCCTGCCCTGTTAATACAGTCATCTCATCGATGGTGGGGGCAGCTTCCATGGGGACTTTAGAGGTTGCCTACCAGGCACTCACCCACTCCCCCTCTTTCTCCTCCTCTAAATTATATTGGATCCTTCCCTCCGCAGTCCTGGGAGAAAGCAAGAGATCTCTTTAATGTAAAGCAAACACAGAGGGTTGTCAGTTTCACCCTCAAAGCAAAGGTACAGGTTTGAAAGTTTCTCCATAGCAAAGCAAAGCAGGTCAGTTTCACTTTTTAAAAAGCCTTCCTTAAAAGCAGCTTCCTTCCTGGAGGATTCCTTAACTGAGGAATTACTGTATCTAAACTCTAATTATCACTGATTGTAATTTTTACATCATTGCAGTTCAGCTCCCATCTTGCAATACATTTCTTTATACACCTGTGGACTACGATTTCGCTTCATGCATTCGATGAAGTGAACCTGAGCCCAGGAAAGCTTGTTTTATTTTTATTTATTTATTATTTGATTTGTATCCCGCCCTTCCTCCCAGCAGGAGCCCATAATAAAGGTGTGGCTGTTGATACATGCCACAGGAAGCTTCACTGTTAGATTTCTGTATGCAAGGCAGTCATGAAAGGCCGAGGAGCCCCGGGGGAGAGGCAGAAAGAAATGACAGCTGTACTCTTCCGCCCTCTTGTTACTATGGGCAGAGTTGCCATGCATGTGCAGAGGTTTTGGAGAGGGAAAAGCTTCACCTATTCATTGTCTGCTTGTTATAAAATGCAGTTGTTAAAGGCAGAGGCACCCTGCCAAGAAAAAGAAGTTGGCGGCTGTTTTCTCTGGGGCAACAGCCTGTGCACTCCTGCATCCCTCCCACACTTCCCCCCATTCACCTGTAGCTGCAGACCGTGAAAGCTGCTGGTGTAATCTCCCTCGAAAGCAGAGGAGATGACCTGTGAATGCAGAGAGTGCAGAACAGCATGAGCTCTGCAAGCCTAGCACATACAGGGTCAAATACTAATGTTTCCTTGGATAGGCTGGAGAAAGTGCCTTTTCTATAGTAGCTTCCTGTCTGTGGGACGCTCTCCCCCACCCCAGCGAGGCCCGCCTGGCATCATTTCGGTGCCAAGCAAAGACGTTTTTGATTTCCCAGACATTTGGACAGCACCAATTATAGGCGAATGTACTGTTAGATTTGTTTTTAATAATGCTCATGTCATTTTATTACTGTATGTATTACTTGGTTGCAAAGTGACATACACAGTTAATTAACCTAACCATAAATAATTATGAAATCTGAGACCAGGTGGGGATGGAAGGTGTTAGTTCAATTTCAGTTCTCTTCATTTCTCATTTTTCCAGTCTTAATTCAGTTCTCCACATTTCTGCGGTAACTTGCAATTTTTAAAAAAATCCTCATGCAAAATCTTCAGCATTTTAGTGCGAATTTCTCCCAATAAACACATGCAATTTTGACTAATGTACCCATTTCCGCAAGCAGTTTCTCCTAACATAACACATTTTGTATGCTATTTTCACTCATATGTTCATTTTCATGCACACTTTCTCCTAAGATATGCATTTCTGTAAACATTATTTAGCTGGCGAACTGCATTGCAAAATGTGGATATGTGCGGATTTCAAAGGATGGTTGTGTTTTGGTTCTCAGATCATTTTGGAAAGTGCAAATTCGATAGATTCAGCTTTAAATGTGAACCAAATCAGATTTCCCCCCCATCCCTAATGTCAGGCTCCTAAATCAGCCTACTTTGTCTTCTCTCCTGCCCTAGCTCATCATTAGCTTAGGTTGATTAAGCATGCTGACCACCTCGAAGAAGACTAGCCCCATGGCAGCAGAATAACATCACCCCTCATCTACAGAAACGGAGGTCCTACCTTGGCCTGGCCCAGAAAATCCTTTTCTTCCAGCTCTTCTACATCCTTCTTCGGGGGCTTGAAGATCTCTCCCTGAGGGACACTTCGGGGTTCCAGAAAGAGATGTTCCTAGGGCAGGGCAGGTTTAGGGTAGACCATTCAAAACAAGGTTATCTTGTCCCATGTATACTTCCCCCTGTTCACCTGAAGCTAAAGAAGGAAAGTTAATCTAGTCTAGGGTGATCATGTGCCTTGCTTTGCTGAGGAAAGTCCTCTTATTCAGAGTGGGGAACCTCAGGCCTTGAGGCCAAATCTGGAACTCTCCCCAGGCCATACCCCTCACTGGCTCTCCTTTGCATCCTGAGTGTTTTCCTGGGGCTGAAATGTAACCAAACATCTAAGTGCGTGTCCATCTCTGCTGAGCAATCTCCTCCTTGGAGGGTGTATCTACTTTTCAGCAAAACGACACTTCCAATTGTTCCGATTTCATTCAGAGAGCAGTCTTACCTGCACTTGCTCCAGAGCAATATCAAGGTGGTGGATTTGGCTCTTCGGGGTCTGTCTGGTAGCCACCTGCAGCACCCGCCGGGCATCCTGCCACTTCCCAAGCCGGCAGTAGACCGTGGCAGTATTGTACAGCACCTGCGGACCGCACAGGAGAGAACAGCTTAGCTGGATGCAAGCCTTTGGGATCACACTGGATTCTTTGATGGGGTGGGGTATTTTATTTATTTATTTATTTACTTTCACAGACACTCAGAGTGGCTTAGTATCCAAAACGAAGGCAAAAAAATCTAGCAGTTGCCCATGATCTTGGTCAGCCAGAGTTACCCTGCAAACATGCATAATATCAGGGCAAATGGCTTTGCAAAAATGTGTGTCTTGGGCAAGATTGCATGCAAAGATATGTGTATTAGGAGAAAATTGTGCTAAAATGTGGTGGTTGTGTTTTTTTAAATTGCAAACTGATGTGGAGAACTGAAATTAGGAGAAACTGCGTAGAACACACTTGCCCATCTTTATGCTCAAAGTGGATACAAGCTACCTCTACACATGTGCAAGGGCTTGTATGAAAGGGTGGGCACTTGTTGATTTGGGTATGCAGGTTCTAGGGGTGGGAGAGAAATTCGATTCAGTTTACATTTCAAGCCAAAACTATCCAATCTACCCTTTCTGAAACAATCTGAGAACCAGAACACAGCATCCTTCGAAATCTGCACTTATTCAACTTTTGGGATGCAGTTCGCCAACCAAGCAATGTTTACAAAAATGCATATGTTAGGGGAAAGGGTGCATAATATGAATGAATATAGGAGCAAAAATAACAGACAAAAATGCATGATGTGACAAGAAAGGGCTTACAAAAATGGGCACATGCGTCAAAACTGCCTACAAAAATGTGTCTATTTGGGGGAAATTCGCACTGAAGTGGGGAGTAGTTTCATGAGGATTTTTTCTTAAGAAAAAATTTCACATTGCTGAAGAAATGTAGAGAAGTGAATTTAAGATTGGAAAATGGAGAGAACCAAAACTGACAGGTCTTTCCATCCCTACCAGGTACACAGAGATGGTAACACTCGTACAATAAACATATAACTGGCATTATGTGCTCTGATGGTAGACGAGCCATTCCTCAGTCATCGTATGATTCTCTGCCACTATGTACCTCCCAGGGATACAGCACAAACTTCAGACCCAGCTGCTTGTAATCGATGAAGGGACCCGTTCTGAGGTGCAACAGGGCCAGCCTGCAGTCATTCAGGGCTTCTTCATATCTGTCATGGGGAAACAGTCATGTTACTGATGGCCACATCCACGCTATACATTTAAAGCCGTATTATACTGCTTGAAACAGGCATGGCTGCTTCCCCCAAAGGATCCTAGGAAGTGTAGTTTGTGAAGGGTGCTGAGACCTGTTTGGAGACCCCAATTCCCCTCGCAGAGCTACAATTCCCCTAGTGGGTTTAACCATCCGTTCCTCTTCCCAGGGAATTCTGGGAATTGTGGGCTCCCACGAAATTTGGGTGAGCTCAGTTCTTGTCCCCTTTATTATTCATTCATGGCTTTTTGTACAGTCAGATGAATGAATATGCCACAGTTAGGTGGCTAAGGGGGTGGTCTGATTTTTGGGGTCTTATGTGAACAGTATTTTTATTATGTACTTGTTGATTTTTATTTTGATGTTGTTTTTGTATTTTTATTCCTTTGTATGTCGCCTAGAGTGACAGGTTGTCCTGCCAGATAGGCATCGAATAAATTTTAGATAATAATAATAATAATAATAATAATTCATTTATGAAATGATTCCCATGAGATATTCCAAAATGATTTACAATATAAGAACACATGTAAAAGCAGTTCAAACAACTGCATATAGAACAGCCATTAAAAAAAACAATTATAAATATACAAACAGTTTAAAACAACAGCACATACTTAAAATCAGTTCAAAGGCAGAGGTCCACCTAGACAATGATTTTAGAAAGCTTGTTGAAAGAGGAAAAGGCAATAGAGTAGGCACCTGTCCGATAGGAAATGGGAGGCACTTCCAAAGGGCAGATGCCCCCCCACCAAATTAATTAATTAAATTTACATCCCGCCCCTCCGTCCAAAGGAGCCCAGAGTGGCAAACACGCCAACGATAAAACAATGAAAAGATCTAAAAATAAAAGTGTCAATAAACTTTTGTGTCGACACACTTGGATGAAACGGATTATTTGGATCCATACCAATCGGGTTTCAGGACTGGACATGGAACTGAAACAGCCTTGGTCGCTCTGGTTGATGATATGAGGAGGGCATTAGATAGGGGAGAATTCACCTTTCTTGTCCTCCTCGATCTCTCAGCGGCTTTTGATACTGTTGACCACAGTATCCTTCTACATCGCCTGGAGGGATTGGGAATAGGAGGCACTGTATTACGGTGGTTCCATTCCTTTCTCTCCGATAGGCATCAACAGGTAGCATTGGGGGAGGAGGTTTCAGACCCTTGGCCTCTCGATTGTGGTGTGCCACAGGGCTCTATCCTCTCTCCCATGCTATTTAATATCTATATGAAGCCGCTGGGGGCAATCATTAGGAGATTTGGGCTGCAGTGTCACCAATATGCGGATGACACTCAGCTCTATCTCTCGTTTAAATCTTCGCCAGAGTTGGCTGTGGAGACCATGTCCAAGTGCCTGGAATCCGTGAGTGGATGGATGGGAAGGAACAGGTTGAAGTTGAATCCCGATAAGACTGAGGTGCTGCTTGTGGGAGACAAGGGAAGGTTGGGTGATGTTGACCTGATGTTCAATGGGGTGAGATTGCCCCTAAAGGACCAGGTCCGCAGCCTTGGGGTTGTGCTTGATTCCAAGCTGTCCATGGAGGCTCAGATTTCGGCAGTGAGCCAGGCAGCTTGGTATCAATTACACCTCATTTGTAGGCTGCAACCCTACCTCCCTGTTCATCAGCTCCCACTGGTAGTACATGCCCTGGTCACCTCTCGTTTAGACTACTGTAATGCGCTCTACGTGGGGTTACCCTTGAAAATGGTCCGGAAATTACAACTTATACAAAATGCTGCGGCTCGACTACTCACAAATTGTCGCCGCCGGGAACATATCACCCCAGTGTTGTTCGATCTACACTGGCTTCCAGTTATTTTCCGGGCTCAATTCAAGGTGTTGGTATTAACCTTTAAATCCCTACACGGTTCTGGCCCAGTTTACCTGATGGAGCGCCTCCAGCGCCACCAATTATGCCGCCCGACAAGATCAGCCACTCAGGGCCTTCTCTCGGTCCCACCAACTAAATCAGCTAGGTTGGTGGGGACTAGGGAGAGGGCATTTTCAGTGGCGGCCCCCACTCTCTGGAACTCCCTCCCATACGATCTTCGGCATGCCCCTTCCCTGAACGTATTCCGCAAAGCCTTGAAGACCTGGCTCTTCAGACAGGCCTTTGGGACTTCTGGGGAGGGTTAATTTTTTAGGACTAATCGCCTTTACTCTGAACTGTTATTGTTCTTTATTCATAGTTTTACTGTTATATGTATTTTATGTGTATTTTATTATGATGCATTTATTGCAACTAAATTGTACGTCGCCTAGAGCGGCCATCGGCCAGATAGGCGACATATAAATAAAAAAAAAAAATTTTTTTTAAAACAATTTCAATATAGATGCAGACTAGGAAAGATCTCTGCTTTAAAAAGGCTTGTTGGAAAAGGAAGGCTTTCAGTAGGACCCGAATACACAACAGAGACTGCACCTGTCTAACATTTAATGAGAGGATATTCTAATGGGTAGGTAAGGCCCACTTCCTATGTTGTGCGGAACGGACCTCTTGATAAGATGGTACCTGCAGGAGGCCCTCACCTGCAGAGCGCAGCAATCGACTGGGTATATAAGGGATAAGACAGTCTGTCAGGTATCCTGGTCCTAAGCTGTATAGGGGTTCATGGAGCAACACTAGCAAATGAAAGGCACTCACCTTTCCAGTTGCAGGTAAACGTACCCTCTCTGGAAGAACCCCACAGCCAAGCAATTGTCTTTGGAAACAGATTGGTCAAATGCCTGAAGGCAGAAAAATAGAAAACTACCAATTATCACTAAGCTAGCCACCTTGATTTGCTTTGTTTACTTTGCCTGCTCCTGAGCTTTTTAACAGCACATTAAACAGGAGACTCTTTTCCTGGCACAGAGATAGAGGGATGAGAGCAACTGTCACCTGTTTACATTTCTGTCTATCAGGCTGCTTACAGGCAGAGGAGCAGAGCCAGTAATGCAAAGGTGGCAACCTTCATTAGCGTAGCTTCCTCGGCATTAGTTAGGATCAGAAATGCAGCTGCATGGTGTTGGCAGGGCTCAGGTCTTGTGAATTGTCCCCATCAGGCTAAGACCTTCGGGCAGAGGTCAGGGCCCCCCTTCAGCAGAATGAATGGGAGGGGGGTGAACACAACAGGACCAGTGAACCACACTTTGAAGTCATTGAAGCAACGTGTATTCCTGCCTCAAGCAGGCTTTCCCAAACCCTGGAGTGCCCCAGAGAGGTTTAAAAATTCATCCTTCTTCTCAGGAAACTCCAGGAATTGTAGCTCTGTGAGAGGAATTTGGTGTGTGTGTGTGCCCTAACAACGCTCAGCACCCTTAGCAAACTACAGTTCCCAGGATGCTGTGAAGTGGGGGGGGGAGGAAGCCATGACTCCTCCTGGTGGTATGCTGTGGCTTTAAATGTATAGCACAGAAGGAGCCAGAAGACATGTCTCTTCCAGAATCTGTGGCCTTAAGCTATTCCTTCATGCTGTTGCACAGCAAGGCCAGCCCTAATCGCAAAGTAGGTCAGAAAGCCTCCCGGGAATAAAGTGTTTAGGAGGAAACCTCTTAAGTCATCGTTCCTTCTGTAAAATGTAGCGTACTTCACTGAGGCTTAACCCAGTAGTATAGTGGCAAATTCAGAAGTGCAGGGTCCCTTCACAGCCACACCACCCCCTTTCTGGCTGCTGGATTGAGAATGAGATCCTTGTTAATGCCTTCTCCCAAGACAGCAGACTTTCCAGGAGCCAATAGTTAGCTCTTCTCAGTTAGCTGCTGTACATGCTTCTTAAATAATGGCTTAAAATGAGGGTGAGATTCTATTCCTACCTGCCTGACACTGTGTAAGTCCGAAATGTGAGGGATGGCATCGACTCATCTATTCCAGGAAATTGTAAATTTATTCAACCCTTGCTTCTTCCTGATACGGTAACCTAGCTCTTCCTTTTCCAGGAAGCGATGAAGGGGATCACTCTCCACCTCAGCTCTCCCCACAACACATTTTATTGTTACATTTCCATCCTACCTTTCCTCCAGGGAGCTCAAGGTGCTGTACAAACGTGGCCTCCTCAATGTTATCCTCACAACAATCCTGTGAGGTAGGTAAGGCTAAGAGACAGTGACTGGCCCAAGGTCACTCAGTGAGCTTCATGGCCGAGCGGGAATTTGAAACCCGGTCTCCCAGGTCATAGTCCGACACTCTAACCACTACACCGGCCTTTCCCTACCTTTGGGTCCCAGATTTTTTTTTTTGCTGGACTACAACTCCCATCAGCCGCAGCCAGCATGGCTAATGGTCAGAAATAATGGGAACTGTAGTCCAGCAATATTTAGGGACCTAAAAGTTAGAAAAGGCTGTTTGGCACCACACTGGTTCTCTTTCTAAACCTGCATTGCACTCCTTAGAAGCACAGTTTAAATGCTCAAGCGTACACCTGCATTTTATTTATTTATTTATATGTTAAACAAAATAGGTATACTGCTGATTCAATTATCAAAAGAAAAACAAAACCACCTCTAAGCAGTTTACAAAAGACAATGTTATTATTATCTGTATCTCTGTTGGAATTGTTTTTAAGTTGTGTTTATTGTTTTACCATTTGTTGCCTGCCAGCCTGGGCTTCTTTTGCATTTATACCCTGCCTTTCTACCAAAAAATCATTAAAATCTAAATATTTTTATCTCAAATCTTCATTAAAAATACCTGTGAAAACAACCATTTTAAAAAAGGGAACATAAAAATTAACTATGAATAAAATCAGCAATCTTAAAACCGTGATTCAGAATAAAATCACAGGTTAGCATTGCATGTTCAAATTGCACGCCTGAGTAGGCTTGCTGAAAAGAAAAGGTTTTTAGCAGACACCAAAAAGATAAATAAAAACAGTGATGGAAGGTGCCTCCTTAGTATACATAGTAGTGTAACATGTGAATGTAACACACGAACAGGTGTAGCTCCGAGGGGTCCCTGGGTAAAGTGCCCTCGGGTGGACTCTACATTCATGACTTTCTTGGTGGGGCCAGGGACAGCACTCAAAGGGTGGCTGGGGAGATTGACATTTAAATTTCCCACAATGCTCTGGAGAGCCCAGTGTAGTGTCACCCCAGAGCATTCTGGGAAATTAAAATGGAGGCTCACAGACCCAACTTTGTGGCACAGAAGGGCTGGGCTACCAGCCTCTGCCAGCCTGGTCTCCTCCAGACAGTTTGGACAACTGCCACCAGCCCCAGCCAGCCAGCCGCATGTTGTGTGCGCACTCTGTGGTGAACCTGGGTTTAAACCTGTTATACGTGAAACGGTCCTGTGGCTTACCTCCAGAGCTCGCTCCAGATCTCCCCTTCCGAGATGCAAGCAGCCAATATTGAAGTCAATTTTGGAGTGAGGGTTTTCAATCCTGCAGAAGATGTTTAAGGCAGATTCCCAGCTGCTGTTCTCTAGAGCCAAAACCCCTTCATTCCAGTCCCTGATCAGGTCTCGGTAAGCCATTTTCCTCTCCATCTAAGAGGAGCCTATCTAGCATGCAAGGCCTGGCTGTTCAGAACTCGCACTTCCTCCACTCCTCTGGGCTTCGCTTCCAGAGGCATGCAGACCAGGAAGTTAAGCATAATTTTTGCCCCAAACCATCCTTTGTTGCTCAAACGAGGAAATGCAGGCAAAGGAGGAGCCATCTTGCCAGCAGAACAGTTCACAGACAAAGCTTTTTCTGTCCAGGGCTTGGACAAAAACAAGCAACCCTCTGTCTCCACCTGTATCTATTTTATCATCAGGTGCACTACCTAATTTTTCTCATCACAATGTCCACGTTTATAGTAAGTACTAGAATGTCTGAAGTAATATTAAACAGGAAGGGGTGAATGTGAGCATGTGCAGAGTATCGTCATCTCACCACACTACAACTTTCACTGCCACTAAAAAGAAATGCAGAGTCTCCATGTTCCATTCGGGCCATGTGAAATGTACTGGTTCTTTGCTTTGAGAAGGCAGGTAACTAGGTAAGCAACAGCAAAGACTCCAGGGACAGGTTGTGTGGGGCCCCTTTCTGGGATATAGGCCTTGGCAGGTGCCCGATGATGCCAGCTCCTGGGCCCTATTTTTGGCCTTTTGTGGATGTCTTCTTAAAAGTTTTATGTGTCCCTATATATGTCAGTGAAATGTTGGGAGGTGTAAAGAACTGTTGTTTCGTTATTCAATTTATATCCCACCCTTCCTCCCAAAGGGCGCCACATGCATGATGAAAAAGATTGGTGAGACCCTGAGGTACCACAGTTTCAGAGGGGGGAGCCTGCTGCATCTCTGCAAGATTTACTGGGGTTTTTCCCCTCTTCCACTTATCATCCATGGGAGATAACTCTTCTGCCACATCTCTGCATCGGCGTGGATGTGACCAAAGTATCCAGTCACTCCCAGTGCTGAGATGCAACAGAAATCAGAGTAATGCTGGAAATCGTTACGGTAACGCCTTATCCCAGATGAGCCTCCCTGTACACTGAGATCATCCGAATGTTCTAATTGCCTTCGTCTCCAAAACTGTGCGATGCTTTGCTTCCCACTGAAATCTCGCTTCCTCCTGGAGCCTCAAAAAGGCTTCAGTTGACCTTTCCTTGCAATACAGAGACATGCTAAAAATGTAGTCCCTGAGGATGTGCAATAGGATGCACACTTACCTGAAAATAAGCCTCACTGAACTCAGTGGGACAAGCACTCGAAAGTAGGGCTGTTAAAGAAATTGTGGTCGGATGATTAGATGAGGTTTTTTGTTTCGTTGCATGTAACAGTTCTACAGCCATGGGCTCAGTCTCTTTGTCTTCAGAGGGTGCATGCATCAGCTTTGCACAGGCATTTCTCTCCTATGTAAGAGAGCAAGGGGGATGCCTTTTCTAAGGCCCCGTCTGTGCTATGCATTTAAAGTAGTCTCATACTACTTTAGTCTTAAAGCCTCCTGGGAAATGTCATTAGCAAAGGGTGCTGAGAGTTGTTTGGAGACCTCTGTCCCCCGCCCAGAGCTACCATTCCCAGAGTGGTTTAACCATCAATCCCTCTTCACAGGGATCTCTGAGAATAGTATGTGAAGTGGGACAACTTGCCACACTCCTGCCATGTGCAGTGTGGGCACCCGTTCAGTTGATGAAAAGTTTTAAATCCATTAATCTCATTCAGATGCGGGGAACCTGTGGCCCTCCAGATGTTGCTGAAATCCCATCATCCCTGGCCATTGCTAATGGACTGAAGAGGATTCTGATTGATCCTGAACAATTCTGACTGCCATTCCTTGTAAGCAGGGGGGGTCACGTAGACAATAGTGAATAGCACTACTGTAATAGAGTGAATATGTGCCAAGGATACTGATATCGCAGGAATGCATCGAGGAGGATGGTTGGTAGAGGGGGCAGCGCATCACTGCAGCACTTTAGCATAGAACAATTGGATGAAATTGTTGCCATGGTCATGACGAATGTGGGAGTATATGTCTGTAACTGACCACCATTTTAGTTGAGTTCTGTACTTTACTCCAGCTAAGCGCTTGGCTGAATAAACGACCTTAAACCAGGCTTTGGCTTCATTCTTAAGTCTCCTCCAAAAAGAACCCAGTCATAAATTCCACGACAGGATCAATGGATTAAATGTTGCAGACCTACTTGAAAACCAATTCAATGGGTTGCATTCACCCAAGTCCAGCTCAGAGTAAACCCACTGAAATTCATGAACTTAAGTTACGAACCTAGGAAACTGTCTTATACCAAGTCAGACTACCGGTCTATCTAGATCAGTGCTGTCTGCACTGACTGGCAGCAGCTGTGCAGGGTTTCAGGCAGGGAGTCCCTCCCAGCCCTACCGGGAGATGCTCGGAGTATGACTAGCATTGGATGCCACCCAACGTGGTTGGCTTTCCAACTTGTTGTCCGCTTGGGAATTGCTGGGAATTAATCACACAAATTGCAGAAACAGAAAAGGAAAAGAAAACCAACAGAATTTATTGGTCATTTGTCAATGTAAAAAAAACAAAAAACAAAAAAGCCTCCATGGCAAAGGTGTGATTGCAGAGGAGCTGCTGGTTAAAATCCATATATATTATTATTATTATTATGTACACATCTGAATGCCATTTCTAAATACAATATGTACACAGCCATACAACAGCCAAAACAAACGACATAAAACCGAGAATGGTTAGCGAAAGAGAGAGGAGTCATGTGCTCTGGGACAAAATGGCCGATGTCTATCCACAGTTTTGAACTTCAAGTAACATGGAAAGAAGGATGTCCCAGGAAGGGCTGCCCTCATAGCCAAGGCAAAAGGTGCATAACTGTCGCATTCTCAATGAAATGCTTCATTCCTGTTCGCCGTTGCTAAGCGACACACTAGGGAGGGCTGGCTGCGGCCTACCTGGTCAACTGCTACATCGTTTGCAGCCCACCCTTTTGGTGTGCAAGCAACCTAGCAACAGGCTACTAGGATGGGCAACTGACCATGGGGGAAAGCCCCACATCCTGGTCTGTTCCTATGCCTTGAGGGGCAAGGGTTGGGAGACCTCCGGCCCTCCAGAAGTTACGGGACTCCAGATCCCATCAGCCCCAGCCAGCATGTCCAAAGCTGAGGGATGATGGGAGCTGGAGTCCTACAACATCTGGTGGGCCAGAATTGCCCCATCCTGCTTTAACACCAGCTTGATCTGGAGAAATCAGCAGCGTAAGGCCTCTCTCTCTGTGAATGTCAGCAGATCAAGCTGCCTTTAAAGGCACAGAAGCAAGGGCCAGAAAGGGAGATGGCAACCTGACCAGTTTCTCACATGACCAGAAACTGAGATAGCCAGTGGTAATATCTCTTCCCCCTGCCCAAATAAATATGTATGACAATCTTCCCTCCATTACCACAGGAGCTGCAGCTTGGTGGAAGAGCACCTGTAAGGCTTGATGTTCAGTCGCTTGAGTCTCCAGTTAGCAATGCTGGGAAATATTTCCTTACTCCTAACCATTGTGGCAATGGTGGCTGGGAGCTCCATGTCAATGGGGCAAGGGAATCCTCACCGGGTTTTACTCCGAGCTTTCAAGGCGCAGTCCAAAGTGCTTTGGACAGCTCAAGGTTTATTCTAATGTGCAGCTAGACACGTTTTGTGCAGCGTCAAAAAAATCTGTACAGCACTGAAGCAAGTTTTTGTGCAGTTGATCATCTGGGATTTAATGGCGAGCTAGGTAGTTTTAAAAAAGAAACAGATGAGGAAAGATGAAAAGAAACAGAAAATGAAGATAAATACCGGTTCCTTTCAACTCTTCATAATTTTATACTACGAGTCAGTACTTGTTCAGTAAAAAACAAGGTGCCGGTAACCATATGTTGATAAAAGCACTGTGGGTGTCTGCACAAAATGGCTGGCATAGGCAACAAAAAAGAGGTGCAGGTGCTCTGTACTGGTGAGGTCTGTCACAAAAAAAGCCCTGCTAACAGTATGTAAAAATGTACTGCCCTCAAGTCGATTCTGACTTATGGCAACCCTCTGAATAGGGTTTTCATGAGGCTGAGAGGCAGTGACTGGCCCAAGGTCACCCAGTCAGCTTCATGGGGATTCGAACCCTGGTCTCCCAGGTCATAGTCCAACACCTTAACCACCACACCACACTGGCTCTCTTGTTAATAGTATAATATGGGGCAAATTACTTGACTAGTTCAGTGGCGGGCAGTGTGCTGGCTGCTTGTGCGGTAGGGAAAAAAACCTTAGAATGAACCCTCGGACAGCTCCTTGAAAATTCAGACTAAAACCCAGAGTGGATTCCACTGCCCCACTGACATGGAGCCACAAGCCGCCACTGCACTGTAGACGTATTTGGCTAGAGCAGGGATGGAGAACCAATGGCCCTCCAGATGTTACTGGACTCGAACTCACACCAGCCTCAGCCACTATAGGTAATAGGAATTATGGGAGCTGTACCCAACAACCTCTGGAGAGCCGCATCTCTGGGCTAGAGAGAGAGAGAGCAGCAGTCAAGCCCAGTATAAGGCAGTTCCTTTATAGCTGTCACTTTCACTATTCTGGGATGAAAAACAGGTCTTCTGACCCACACTAGTATTTTACATGGTAAAAGGATTCAGGGGGGGGGGGTCCAGTGGCTAGAAACTGGATGACTGTAAAAAAAGAAGTCATTATGATTGTAGAAAATTCATCAAAAATCACTCTGCCATGTATTCAGCCATTGAAGTGTTTTGTGTGGGTGAGGGGACCTAAAGCATGCCTGGAATGTTTGCTAACATTCTAACTTCGGAGGGGGAAGGGTCAGTCATGGAATGTTCCAAAAAATAAAAAAGCAGCTGCTGTCAGGGAAGTGGTTTGAGGATTTTCTGAGGAGGAGGGAACCTCACCCAAGAGCTGGGGATAAAAGAGGCTGTGGGGTGAAATCTGGGGAGATAAAGGACTGAAGGCCAAAGAGCCCTTGGAGTAGGGGGAGCTAAGAAGCCGGAAGGGGATGGGGAAACAAACATCACACAGGCCCTAGAAGGGGCACAGAACTTCACATTCAGAGTAATAAGATGAAGCAAATCTTTGGTCTCTAGTTTAAAGCACTGAGATAAAAGAGAGCCTGAGGCAGAAGCAATGAGATTGCCTCAGAGGCTCTAGGAGTCCTGTCCAGAGGGATAGCCGTGATAGCCGTTTGCAGCAGCGACAACAGAGAGTCTTGCTGCGCCTTGAAGACCAACAAATTTATTATGGCACAAGCTTTTGCAGACTGCAGTCTCCTTCATCAGATGTGTGCGGTATTATCCTGAGTGTTAGGTGTATATACATACGGTTTGGGAGGGTAGGATTGAAACCATGAGGTCAGAGGGAAATGAAAAGTGCAGATGGTGATAATTATGTACTTAACAGTAGTAATTCACAAAATAGTTCTTGATGGCACAGATGCCACGACATCGGGAAGCCAGTAAACAAGTATAATGTGCTAACAAGTACATGAAAGGTTGTCACACAGAGGAGGGCCGGGATCTCTTCTCACTCGTCCCAGAGTGCAGGACACGGAATAATGGGCTCAAGTTGCAAGAAGCCAGATTTCGACAGAACATCAGGAAAAACTTCCTAACTGTTAGAGCCATACGACAATGGAATCAATTACCTAGAGAGGTAGTGGGCTCTCCAACACTGGAGGCATTCAAGAGGCAGCTGGACAGTCATCTGTTGGGAAAGCTTTGATTTGGATTCCTGCATTGAGCAGGGGGTTGGGCTTGATGGCCTTATAGGGCCCTTCCAACTCTACTATTCTATGATTCTATGAAATGTCCTTTGTCTGATGCTGTGTGCACACCATATACATTTAAAGCACTTGGCTTCCCCCAAAGAATCCTGGGAACTGTAGTTTGTTAAAGGTGCTGAGAATTGTAGCTCTGTTAGGGATAAACTACAGTTCCCAGGATTCTCGGGCTTTAAAGTCATGGGCTTTAAATATATGGTGTGTACGCAGCTTGAGATCAGCCCGACCTTTCATGCATCTAATGAAGTGGAGTGTGGGACACGAAAGCTTATGCCATGACATATTTGTTCGCCTTTAAGGAATCTTCATTGTTCTAAGATTCATGACAGGGTTGTAGCGGGGGATGTCACGGGCTACTAAGGGCAACAAAGAAAAGTCACTGCTGCTTAGGAAGGACATGCTCCCATAGCCAAATCTGATTGACCACCAAGTGAGTTCCTTAGAGGGTTTTTACTTATTACATACCACCGCTAAGCCAATTTGCATTTGCATATAGGTCTGAACTACTTAAGGCTATAGTCCAGTATACAACAATTTTTTCAATTTATCTGAATTCCAGTTATCCCCATCTTTTTAGCTCCCTGAATATACTATGGTGTGTTCCGAAATATGGTGGCGGCTGGTGGCTTCATATTAGTGGGGCCGTGGAATCCGCTCCTGGTTTTAGTCCAAACTTTCAAGGAGCTAGGTTTCAGCACCCTGGACAGCTCCTTGAAAGTTTGGACTAAAACCCAGAGCAGATTTCACTGTCATGGAGCCATCAGCCACCACTGCCTAAATAATATTTTTTCTAAGGGGGCGGTGGGAGGGGGAGAGAGGCAGGTCTTTACAATGGCCACTTTCTCTACACCCCTTTGCTGGTTGGATCACTGGGGATTTGCTGCCCCCGACACTGTCCCCCACTCAGGCCCCAGCCATGGCTTCCTCCCCCCCAAAGAATCCTGGGAACTGTAGTTTGCTAAGGGCACTGAGGATGATTAGGAGACCTGTATTCCCCTCACAGAGCTACAATTCCCAGAGTTCCCTGGAAAGAGGGATTGATTATTAATCCCATTCTGGCAACTGTAGCTCTGTGTAACTCTCAGCACCAAACAACCAACTACAGTTCCCAGGATTCTTTGGGGGAAGAAGCCGTGACGGTTTAAGTGGCACGATAGTGCTTTCAAAGGATAGTGCAGGTGAGGCCTCCGAAAGGGAGATGTGGCAGAACCCACTCCTCCCTCTGTGATGAACTGTCCTCCCCCCCAATAACCTCAGCTACAGCACCCTTCCCCTTGCACTAGTTCCAATCCAGTGCCCCCCCACATCTGTAATTTTTTAAAACAGTAACCAGCAAACAAAGCCAAGCAACGTGAATAATGCCATGTCTGGTGTGGCTTTTAGTAGATAAAGATGTACAGAAATGCACTGTTAAACTGGCTTAAATATCATTCCCTCTACCCAGTAGTGTAGTGGCAGGTTCAGAAGTGCAGGGTCACTTTATATTAGTCACAGCCACGCCCCCTTCCTCCTGCTTTTTGCTGCTGGGTTGAGAATCAGGTCCTTGTTAATGCCTTCTCCCATATCAACAGATGGCCCTAGGAGCCAACAAGCATGAAAGGGGAGAATGTTAGCTACTGAGAATAATCTTCTGAGTGGCTGACTCGTCTCCTTTTACTCTGATTGGCTCGTAGGATGCTGGAGACATAGGGACGTTGCTAGGGCCCTGCTCCCAAAAAAGTAAGGGGTCTAAGACCCCCTGAGACCCTGGATGACTACACCCCTGCCTCTTCCTCAAAGACCCCTGGGAATTGTAGTTCTGTGGCACAGGGATCTCTAATCGAGAATCCCAAGGACCTCTACCAAACTACAATTCCACAGAGTTGTCTGGGGGGGGGGGACAGGGGAGGGAGATTCAGCTTGCCACGTCATTTGGCTCTGGCATGCTCTTATGCCATTTAAACCAGTACCTTCAGCTGCAACAGACAGGAAAGGACACCTTTTTGCGGTATTACGACAAAAATAAGCCTTCTAAAGTCACAGGGCATCATGGGTTAAAAAGGTGACTGCTTTAAGGCTCCCAGTCTGGACCACAGCAGCAGATAATCTGGTCTGTGTTCACCGGGCATCAAAACCTCACCTCAAATTGCAACCCTGCTCCGCTTTGGTACAATTTCTCTTTCCTTTTGTGCCGATGCACTCTGGGTGATGGAGCAAGAAGAGACATGCAAAGGGCTTACGGTTGGTTTCTTCCCGCCCTTTTGGAGATGTTTGCCTGCGTCCTCTCAGGCTGATCATAAAGGGCTAGAAACTTGGCGGGTTGGTTTAATGAAAGCTGAGCTTCTCCGCTGTACGGTTTCCAGAGCTCAGCACCCAGTTCCGTGACTGTGGAAAATGTAATATACGTTCAGTCTTGGAGGCAGTGTTTGGTGGCCCAGAGAGAATTCTAGAACAGCTTCTGAATTTCAAAGAAATAAAAATTAAAAAAGAGGCAGATTAAGAAAGGGGGGGGTCCTTAAACGAAGAGAAGAAGTGGGGCAAGCGGTGTGAAACTGGTTAAGACAGCGAGAGGCCCCCAAGCCCAATTTTCCTGTCTCTTTTGGAATCTTCTTAAAAGTGGGATCTGGGAACAGAGAGATTTGCATGTCAGTCTGTTTTGGCTCCGAGTTCACAAACACAAGGCATTGGCGTCATGATGACAGTAGTAACAGTGTCAACTATTTCCCCTTAAAAGACCCTCCCCCTGCCCCCCAAAAAACCCACATATTTAGCAGACAGCCCTCAGTGACCTTCCTATGACCAATAACATTATCCACCACCACCCTTTTTGAAAGAATATAAAATCCAGTGTGGAAGAATTCACACACACCCCTCTACAAACAGGCAGTCCCAAGTGTGAATAGCCCCCTCCCAATCCAGAGGATGGGGCTTTGCAAATGGCTGACCTCTCCACCCGCTTTGTTCCGTTCCCCTTGCAGGTTTCCTTCAGTGAGGAGGACATGCCAAGATGGCTTCCAGGAAGAGTCCACGCACCTCCCAAGAACCAAGCTTTTCTGACAGCCGGAATATCATTTCCCCAACTGCGTTGTCCTCTTGAAGACGCTCGTTGCTGGGAATCACAAGCCACGAGAGCCTTGTAATGCTCAGGTCCTTCAGCCTGACCGACCAGCAAGGAGGCTATTTGTGTGTTCTTAAGAGATGGTGTCTTTTGTCGCTTTTTGTGAGGGAAGAGGAGAAGGGCTGAGACGAGGACCCTCTCAGCATTTCCAGGAAGGAAGGCCGTATTATCCCATGAGATGGCGTGTCCTCAGACCGGAGAGTCTCTTGGCCATGGCTGAGGGAGGCAGCAGCTGCCATGGCCACCTCCTTGGAGCGGAGGTCACGGAAAATGGATTCTGACTGAAGCAAAGAAACCCACCGCAAGCGCGGCCGTATTCCTTCATGATGGCAAACGTCCACGCAAGCTCTGTGGTACGATACGCAGTGAAAGGACATCTCGCACCCTGTTTGAAAGGACTCCTCGGTTGTCAGCTCCAAAGGCACCTGGGCTCACGCCCGGCGGCGAAGGAGCCCAGCGGAAAAGTTTTAGGCCGAGACAAGGCCACTCCCAAATTGGTCCCTCACGGCGTCCCTCACGCGTGTCTGGCAGGTCAAATGCTCCCGTCCATCTGCTCCACCAGAAACAGGTGGATGGCCTCGAACGCAGGGCGGTCCTTGATGTCGCGACTCCAGCACTTCATCATCAAGGAGAAGACAGGATTCGGACACAGGGGCGGTTGAGTCAGATAGGCCTAAGTGAGCAGGAAAAGAAGAACGAGGGTGGTGAGGGATTTCTGAACCACAGGTTTCTGGATTCAACTGGAGATGCCTCCAATTTATTTACTTTTTATGGGCTGTTGTTGTTTTACTGTTTTTAAGTTATTAGCCGTTCTGGGAGACCTGTGTTTGACTAGCAGGAGATACTGCATATGTATTTCCTGCACACGTAAAATAAGCCAAGAAGTCATAACCTTGTACCGGGAGCTCTTCCTCCAGTGAGTGGCTGCTGACTGTGATGAGGAAGTCAGAGGAGGAGATGATAGCCAGGTACCATGCACAGCAGCACACACAGAAAAGAGGAGAAACCAACTTCCTGCCCTCAAGGAAACGCAAGGAATCATTGTCTCTGGCTTTGCAGCCCATTCTCCAGAGAGTGGCTCCTGGTTGCAATTAAAGGAAGGAAGAAGATGTGGCAGGCAGACACTACACATAACAGAACACACAGGGAAGAGGAGAAACTAACTTCCTGGCCTCCGTAGTAACCCCAGGGAATTATCGCTTCTGAGTTTGAAGCCCATCCACAAGGCAGAGGCTCCTGGTTGCAAACAGAGACAAAGGAGGTTAAAGAAAGAGGTGGCAGCCAGGTACCATACAGAGCAGAATTCGCAGGAAGAGGAGAACCCAGCTTCCCGCCCTCTTGAGCAACCCAGGGAATCGTAGCTGATTTCAGAGCCATTCCTCCAGGGAATAGTTCTTGGCTGTGAGTAAAAGCTAAGTAAGAGGAGAAGGTGGCAGCCAGCCCTCCCCCCACAGCAGCAGAAGAAACCAACTTCCTGTCCTCTTCAGTATCCCAGGCAAGAGTCATCAAGACCAATGTGTAAAGCGTCAGTGATGAAGCGGCGCCTGGGGGCCACCACCTTGCAGTATCCGCTGTACCTGTCGGCCCTGGTCTCGGAAGAACTCCCCAGTGTTCTCGATGACCTGCTCATCTGAGAGCCAGCTATAGGGCTGCTCCTTGCACAGTGTGAACATCTCCCACAGCGTCACACCAAAAGCCCACACGTCGCTGGCCGTGGTGAACTTGCCCTACGGAGAGTGAGAAAAAGGCCACAGAGTGTCAGAAGATCACGATCAAGGCTTAGGCCACATCCACACCGTACATTTAAAGCACTTTCATATCACTTGAAGAGTCATGGCTTCCCCCAAAGAATCCTGGGAGCTGTCACTGGTTAAGTGTCTCCTAACAAATCTCAGCAGCCTTAACAAACTACAGTTCCCAGAATTCTTTGGAGGGAAGCCATGAGATGAAAGTGCTTTAAATATAGGATTTAATACCTTGTCTAAATAAAAGCATTATTTTCTTTCCCTAAAATTTAGGAGCAGAGAACCTTTTTTAAGCCCGAGGGCCGCATTCCCTTTTAGGCAGCCTTTCAGGGGCCACATGAGAGGCTTAGGTGGGCCCAGAGGCAAAAGTGGGCAGAGCAGCAAATGTAAATTTTACCTTTTGTACAGCAGGTTGGTTTCTACACACATCCATCCACTCCTCTCTGTTCTCCATCCAGACACGCAAGAGGCATTATCAGAGTTTAGGGCCACATCCCGGCCAGGCAAAAACACTCAAGGAGGGTGTGAGGCTGGGCCATTGGGGGGGCGTGGCCTGGGGAGAGTTCTGAGGGCCAGACAGAGTGCCTTGGAGGGCCACATTTGGCCCCCTGGCTTGAAGTTCCCCACCCTTTCCTTCAATAGATCTTCAACAACAACCAAAAAGCATCGTCGTCAGCTAACAGAGTAGATCCACGGAAGTTCACGGGCCTTAGTTAGTCATGGTTATCAGTTTCAATAGGTCTACTTTGAGTAGGGCCGGACTGGAAGCCTCCCACGGCCTCACGCCCATTCTCCCACCCTCTTACCAGCAGGATGCTCTCCCAGGCCATCCAGCGGATCGGCAGCACGGCTCTGCCCTGGATCCGGTAGTAATCGCCGCTGTACAGGTTCCTGCTCATGCCGAAATCGGCAATCTTGATGGTGTAATTGTTCCCGACCAGGCAGTTGCGCGTGGCCAGATCCCGGTGCACAAAGTTCAGGGATGCCAAGTACTTCATGCCAGAGGCAATTTGGGTAGCCATGAGTAGGAGGTGAAGGCAACTGAGAGAAGACAAACAAGACACAAAGCAATCAAGGGACGGTCCTTCATGGTCCCACCAACCTCTGGCATGACTGCAGGAGGACCACGACTGGCCAGCAGGCAGATCTGGTCATAGTATGGATGGAACGGACCTGGTTCCTTGCACCAACGAAACCTCTTTTCTGCAACACCTTGCCACGTAGCTGCTGCCTGAGACAGCTGCCTTGTTCTGCCTAATGGTAGGGCCGGCCCCTGTTGCTTGTGAGGGCCAGATGCAACCTTCACGTCCAGAATCAGTATGCTACTAAACACCAGTACCTAGAGAGCAACAGTGGGAGAGGGCTCTTGTGTGCTTCCCACAGGCATTTTGTCAGCCGCTACAGGAAACAGGATGGTGGCCATGATAGGCCTTTGTCTGATCCAGCAGGGCTCTTATATTCAGAAAAGGGCAACCAAAATGATCAAGAGGATGGAGCAACTCCCCAGTGAGGAATGCAGTTGCAGCATTTGGGGCTCCTTAGAGAAAAGGCGAGTAAAAGGTGACATGATAGAAGTGTGTAAAATTATGCGCGGCATGGAGAAAGAGGATAGAGGAAAAGTCTCCCTCTTTCATAACACTAGGACTTGTAGACATCTAAAAGAACGGGCTTCTTCATGCAGCACATAGTTAAACTATGGAATTCGCTCCCACAAGAGGGGGTGATGGATACCATCTTGGATGGCTTTAAACGAGAATGAGACAAATTCACGGAGAAGGCTATCAATGGCTACTAGCCACCATAGTCAGAGGCAGCATGCTTCCGAATACCAGTTGCTAGAAACCGCCGGAGGGGAGAGTGCTGTTGCACTCCCGTCCTGCTTGCGGACTTTCCATGAGCATCTGGTTGGCCACTGTGAGACCAGGAGGCTGGACTAGATGGGCCACTGGCCTGATCCAGCAGCAGAGCGCTGATTTTTTTATTCTTTATTTTATGACCCAGTGTATAGCTACTACCAGCTCTTCTCTCTACCGTGGCCCCAATCCCTTTTCCACCGTCACCTGACACAGGGAATGTTGTTGGACAGCGTGAAGGCGCTTCTGCTCTGGCGCTGCAACAGGAACTGATTGAGATCTCCGTTCTCCATGTACTCTGTGATCATGCACAGCGGGTCATCCCGCACGCACACGCCCAGCAGGCGGATGATGTTCGGGTCCTTCAGGCGGGACATGATCTTGATCTCCTTCAGGAAATCGTTCCTTGGAATGGGAGAAAAAAAATATGTAAATAGAATAAGCTGGTCACCTGATGAAAGAAATCTTGAGTCGACTGATTGATGTGCGTTAGCTAATCAGGAGGTGGCTTAACCATACGCAAACCAGTCTTATTTGTGGGACATCAGGCTAGGGTGATTAATTGAATACAGCCCCCTGGGCCTCCCTGTCTGGCCTCCATAACTCTCCTCTAGGCCGCCCCCCGCTTTGCACCGTGCCATGTGTCCTTGGACTTCTGATAAATGCCTCTTGCTTGTCTGGACAGAAAGGGCGAGCGAGCGTATAAATTAGCCTACTATACAAGGGTAAAAGGAACATTTGTCACTCTGCTGCTAATTCGGCTCTACCGTCCTTGGGCAACATTGTGATTGGTCTCTCAAAACAACTCCATCACACGTAGGTCATGACTGTTCCAGTTTTATGCATCAGGAAAAGAAGCCGTCAATCAAACATCAGTTAATGCTACTTGAGTTTTTGGCAAATAGCGCCAGTGCGAGGCAGGGACGAGCAAATCTTTCAGTTCCGTTTTTCCTCTGTTTCTCGTATTCCCAAGCCATTTCCCCTCATTTCCGCATCAGTTCGTAGATTTGCTTCAAACTCTCTCAGCATACACCTTTGGGCACACCATTTTGCCTAATACTGGGATTTTTGCAGGCAGCTTTCCCTAATAGGATATACTGTTGCACACTATTTTCACTAATACAGGCATTTTGGTGTGCACTTACCCCCTAATATGTACTCTTTTGCACACCTTTTTTTAGTTGGAGAACTGCATGGCGAGATTAAAAGAAGTGCAAAATTGGAAGGATAGCCACGTTTCAGTTCAGTTCTTGGTTTGGGAAGTGCAAATTAGATGGGTTGCATTAAAACGCAAACGGAGCGGATTTCTCCCCCGTCCTGTAGCCGAGAGCAGAGTCTCTCTCTGGACTGACACCATTGCTCGCGCTCACCTGGCCGTCTTGGTGACATTGGCTCTCAGCATCTTTACGGCCACCAGAACCGCCCGGCTGGAGGCTTCTGGAGAACTGCGGCCTAAGAATTCCAGGAGACCATCTGCTTCGCACAGGTGGACCTGCAGAAGAGAGGGGCCAAACCTTCATAGAGTGACAGTCAAGCTGATCTGCGGTGAAAGAGATTCCTCTCAATGCCCCCACCCCACCATCCTTTTCACACGCTAGGAACCTGCAAGCAGGGGTGGCTGGTGCCCACTGGAACTGGTGGGGCGGAAGGCAGGGAGAGCAGCAGTAGGTGGAGCCAGAGCCAATGACAGGCTGAGCCGCCCCCAGATTGGTTGTAAGTAAGATGGCAGGCAGACTGAGGTTGGTGGGGCGGTGCCCCATTTGTCCTATGATAGACTAGCTTCCAGTCTGCAAAAATATTAGGTGCATTGGGAGGCGTAATTCACTCACTCTCAATCTACCCGAAGAATAATTTGGAGACTATCTGGAGAATAATGCAAAAGGCTGGATCTAGGTAGAAGGATCCCAGGGGCGCAAGAGCTCAGTAGGAGCTCACAACCTTTTTCTCAGGTATTTTCTAGAGCCTTGTTCTTTAATGTCATGTGTGTACTCTAAGGATGTAAGGAGGCACTGGTTTGCATCCCATCTCGTGTTCGTCACCATCAGCGCTGTTTCCGTTCCACTACAGTTCAGCTTCTGCTAAAACCTACATTATTCGTCTCGCAATCCACGGTGGCCAAAACTAATGTAATTAGTTGTGGAATTCATTTCAGTGCCATTCAGTGAAAGGGAAACATCAAAAACAATGCAAAAAATAATGTGTTTTTTTATGTAACGCTTGCAGACTAAAAAAAAAAGATGATAGTAAATACCGCTCGTATTCACTTGTGTGATTTCCATTCCTGACCTCGGAAGAACATCCAAATTGCAGCAACTTCTGTTCCCATTTCTGTTCCCGACAGAATTCTGACATTCCTAGTGTACCCTACATTAATTCTGCAAGCAAGCAAGTGACCCAAATCCTGCGCCAAGAAAATCTGGACTGTGAGACATGAATAAATGATGTAAACGGAGCAGATTTGCATATATATACTTTTCCTTATTCTGCGTACGCTGGTGATGAGGAGGGAAGGGCAGGGATCAATGCAGGATGTTGAAAACACTGGTCATCACGATCAGGTTCCCCCTCCTGGCTTCTGAGATTTCAGCAGGCATCACTCACATGTTTATATTGTTTTAAATTTTTAAATTGTGCTTTAAACTGTTTTTAAAAGATGTGTTTTTAAATTTGTATCTTTATTTTAATGTTTTTAGTTACTGTAAACCGCCCAGAGAGCTTCGGCTATGGGGCGGTATATAAGTACAATAAATAAATAAATAAAATGTTTCTGAACTTTTTTCCCCCCTCACCCTCATAAGGGCTAGAAAGCTGATTTCCCTTTTAAGGAGAGCTGACATTTTTGGGGAAGATGGATTCTGAGCACTGCTATAACTTGCAGGATTCTCCCCCACCTCCTTTTGGGGGAAATGGCAACTTACACAGCCTTGTCAATAGGCAGCCCTCAAGACAAGGTACATCAGCTCCCTCAGGCCTGGCTTGAAGCATTATTGCTCACCTCCCCAAACTGTCCTTCTCCCAGCTTCTCCTTGAGCCGCAGCTGCTGCCTTGGGAACTCGGCCACGGTGATGTCCTTCTTGGTTAACGAGTCAACGGTGATTGCCGGCACGGCGTAGGTGTTGTTGCCCGTCACGCCTTGCAGGCTGACAATGTCCGTCTCAGCGTAGTGAGGGACATTGTTCTGGAACCCTTGGTGCGGAGTGCACTTGGTGAGGTCTGGCTCGGCATAGTCACCGCTACAGGCTGAAAAGAGCACATGCAAACGAAAGGAAAGGTTGCCTCCAACAAGCACCGAGTGCGACAGCCTGTTTTTGCATTTATTTGGAGGGCTGCTGATATCCTGCTTTTTCGGTTGGTAAGGCTCACCAAAATGGCTTAGGGAGCCTCAGGACCAGGAGCTAAGGGTAGGCCTCTCTGTCCACCCGTTATCTTTCCTTGGCCAGAGGCCTGCAGTTCAGTGGTAAGAACTCACACTCTGCCTGCAGACATTCCCACCCAGGTTTTCTTGCATTCATATCCTGCCTTTCCTCGTGTTAAGAGTTTTTGGTAGGTATATACTGCAGTTGGGTGCAGAAGTAGCTGGTCTGTTCAGATGGGTAGATGAAAGAATAAAGAAACGTAAGGTTTATTGCTACAAATAGGTAAAGCTGTACCCGCGGCCTGCACTCAGGAAGCCATTACTAACTAACTGAGAACAAAGACAGGAAGAGAAGGGAGGAGGGGGAGGAGCAAAGCCTGCACAAGCAACAAAGACTTTAGAGGAGGAATCAGCAGAAGGGAAAAACAGATCGCCTTTCTGTCTATTGTCCCTCCACTGGTTCAGGTCACTTGTAACATGTTGGTGCTTTACTCCCAACACCTCCAAGGAGCTCCGGGTGGTGTACTTGCTTCTCCCCACCACATACACATTTTACATTTTATCCTCACACAACAACCCTGTGAGGTAGGTTAGGCCAAGAGATAGCGACTGCTCCGAGGACACCCAGTAAGCTCCGAGGGATTTGAATGTGGGTCTCTCCCCAGTCCTAGTCCCACACTTTAACCACTACACCACCCTGTCACATCCGTTCATTCTTTGGTCTCTCCAGTTAAAAGGTCTCAAATAGAAAGCTGGGAAAGCCCCCCCCCTTCTGAAGCAGACAGCATAAGTAGAGATGTGCTAGAATTCCGCCCAATTCAGATTTGGTACCGAATTTTCCATTAATTCACTTATTTGTTACAGGTTGGATTTTTGTGTACCAATTTCCCACAGCTATTTTTGAAAATGGAGTTTTTTAATATCAAGAACTATAATTGTATCAATATTTCCTTTCACTGATCAATATTTCCTTTCATGTATAGATATTTCCTTTAAAATTATTTCCTTTCAACATATTGTTATTAATACCAATATTTTTGGGGAGGGGAAAAGCAGATTGGTAAAAGCAACGACCAGTGGACAAAGAATACCGGCCTGTTAGGTCAACAGAATGCTTTCGAACCGGCACCGGCCAACGGATCCCATCCCTAAGCATAAGAGTCTGCTTCACTTTGCCTACTAGCAGGGTCAGTCTTGGTGCAGAGTCCATGCAGGCCTGTCGGTATTCTTTCAAACGCATGGGTTGTATCCAATCAGCTCAGCAGTCTCAGCAAAAATAATGGGCACGCCTAACTCACATCCATTGAGTTCAATGGGGCTCCTCTAAGTAGAACTTAGTGGCCATAGTGGAGGTGGTCCTACCTGAGTCTTCAGCGCTTTGGGAGAGTTCGGGGAGTTTCTGAAGAAGGGTGATTGGCTGGTGATATTCCAGGTCCAGCGGGAAGACCCTCTCGTAGGTGGGATTGGTCTGGTGGATCTGTGTCTGGCCACTGACAATTCTGGAGCTGTAGAAGGAGAGCCGGACGGTGGCGTCCTCTTCCAGGATCCTCCGGGGAGCCTAGAGGAAGGGGGGGGAAGCTGGTGAGCTCCCTGCACGCAGAGAACAAAAACACAGCACCCCATCCTAGGGGGGAGTCGAAGCAATAGGAAGCACCAGATTCAGCTTTCTGAGGACCCTTAGGTTTCATTTCAGACAAACAAACAAAAAATGCAAGATTCTAGCCCTCATGACTGCCAAAATCATGCTCGGAAGTGTAACACCTGATCAAATCTCAGAAGCCAAAGGGGCATGCACGTTAAGGCTCGCCTTTCTGCACAAGCCTTTGGTTAAATGCTCTTTGGTTGTTCGGGATCGGCTAATGCTCTTTGGTTGTGAAGAGAACATAAGGAGACCCCTAAAGGATCGGACCAAGAACCATGTAGCCTGGCATCCTGCTTCCCGCTGTGGCCACCCAGAATCCACTGATGCGCCCATAAGCAGAGTGTGCAGGCAATAGCCCTCTCCCATTGCTGCTTCCTAGTGGCTGGTATTCACTGATACACTGCCACTGGAGAGGGAGGCTACATTTAAGCCACCAAGGCTAGAAATTAGGGATGGGGTAGAATTCCAATTCAGTTTGCATTAAAATCAACCGCATCTCGCACTTTCCAAAACACTACGCGAACAGAAACCCGACCGTCTTTCAGAATTCTCACTTCTCTGGATTTCGCAATGTAGTTCTCCAGCCCAGTCACGTGCACAAAAATGGGCATACTGGGCTAAAGCGTGCATAAAAATTCATAAACTAATGAAAATAACAAAAATTGCATTCTGTTAGGGAGATATGCATTGCAAAAATGTGTATATTAGGCAGAACTGCATACAAACGTGTAAATTAGGAGATATTCACACTAGACCAGAGACCTTTCCTCCGCCACGAAAGTGTCACATCCACTTGAAAAGCCACTCTCACTGCCTCTCTGTGGCAGCAAATCCCACAAATTCCTTCTGTGTCACAAGAAGTCATTCCTTTCACCCATCTTGAATCTCCTGCCCACGAATTTCATTGGATGACCTTCTCCACCCACCATGGACTAGTTCTGGAATACTCGAGATGGGAGATGCTCAAGCGATTCCACCCCATCCCCAAGAAAAGCCAATGTGCACCACCAATGTGGTTGGCCCCTCCCCTTCCTGTAGGATGGGGGCGGAGCTTGAGCTGCTAGGACAGCCTTGTATTTAAGCACTAGCCTGGTAGCCACTGGCGAGGAAAGAGTTCCCTGCTGGCGAGTCTTGAGTGGGCCGGTGAAGGTAGGGAGCGCTTCGTCCTCTCTTCTGCCAGCCCAGGAAACTGATTTGCAGGCTAGTAACTTTTATGGGCTTATTTACAAGGCTGTGCTAGGAGGTTTTCCCCAGCCATCCAATGTACTGCGGGACGCACGATACCGTCTCCAGGCGCTTCTGGGCGTGCTGCCTCCACAGAATGGCGACAATGATAACGAGGAGTAGGAGAATGATGGCCACGAGGCAGCTGACCAAACTGGAGGTGTCGGAGTCCTCTGCTTTCGGAGCAACCCAAGGAATTGTTGAAGGCAGCAAGGTGGTCCCTGCAGCAGCAGGTAGGTGGGAAATCAATTGGTCAGTCAGTCAATCAATGCAGTAATGGTGCTTTTAGCAGATTTCACGGTGGCCCTTGCAAGGGAAGGTGGCAGTGATGAAAATAATGGGTTATATCCAATCCTAGTCTTACTCAGACCCGTTGGAACTAATGGATCTAACTTAGTCATGCCATTATTTGCAATGGGTCTACTCTGAGGACTAGCAACCTAGTTGCTGATGGCACTGCTTGTCCCCTGGAGGTGGCGCACTCCGCCTCGTACTTACCCCAAGTCCCATCCGTTGCGTTGGCTTCTTCCGAGGGGAGCATCGCCAAGGTTGTGCTTGAGGCCAGAGTGACCGTAATGGGGTCGATGGCATCCATGTCTGCTGGAGAAGCAATGATACAGGGGGTAGGGAGAAGACATCAGCCTGTCAATAGGCTCACAGCCTGGGCATTTCACAGTGGGGTGGTTAGGGAGAAGAGCTTGGCCATCTGGGCTGGATAACTGCAAGATCTTGGCTCGAAGGGGTTCTCCTTACAGGATTCCTGCATTGAGCAGGGGGTTGGACTCTAGTATTCTATGACTCTATGATTCTAGCACTTTTTTTCTTTAGCCAGCAGAACACCGACATGCGTATGAACCTACACGGACCCTTAGATCTTCACTGGAGGCCTTTCGACAGGTTCCCCCCTCTGAGGGAGGCTCTGCAGGTGGTGACAAGGGAAAGGGCCTTCTCACTCGTGGGCCCCCATCTGTGGCAGCCGCTCCCCAGCAAGGTCTGTCCGGCAGCTTCGCTGGCATCTTTTCGGCAGCCGGTCAGGACTTACTTTTCCCCCTCAAACTTTCGATAGACTTAGGGGATATTGTATATTATTAGTGGGCTGCCAAACTTCCTGTGGCTGTTTTGGTTTGTTGTTGTTGTTGTTGTTCGTTCTGTTTTATGGTCTTATATATTTATTTGTGTGTTTTAACCTTGTTGGAGACCTTCAGGCAACAAGCGACTAACAATCTAGTAAAGAAGAAGGGAAGAACTCCTCGGAGGAAGGGTAGGATAAAACCGCAACAAATAATATGAATGTTTGTAGATTGATGCCATTAGCTGCCTTGAGGTGCATCTGACAGAAACACTGGATCTAACAGGTAAAGGATTAACCCCACCCTTTCCCCCTGCACTCGCGAATCATCCTGTTCCCTGGGCCAGGAGATTCACCTGATTGGAAGGAAATTTCACTAATCATCATCCAGGTGTCAGCGAAGTGGAAGTGGCAGAGGATGGCTTTCCCCACGCGCTGGCTGAGGGGGACGGTCACAAACCGCGCGCTGGGGTTCTTGTCATCGAGGACTGTGTCCACGCCCACGGGGTCCGGCTCCCACTCGGCGATCAGCCGCGGCTTGAAGAAGCATTCCACCCTCTCAAAGATCTTCACGCCCTTGGAAAACATGTTGTTGCAGTGCACCTGGAGTCGGAAACGGCAGGCAGCCACGCTGAACATTGAACCTAGGGAGCTTCCTTATACCAAGTCAGACCATCTAGCTCAGTATCGGCTACACTGACTGGCAGCTACACTTTCAGGCAGGGTTCTCTCTTAGCGCTACCTGGAGACGCCATAGGGGATTGAACCTGGGGCTGTCTGCATGCGAGGCCGGTGCTTTGCCACTCAGCTATGTCTCTTGCCCCAGGAGCGTTCTTTTCTCTTGTAAAGAGCAGCCAAGGCCTTACCTTCATGGAGGTGAAGTTCCGTTGCCGGTCGAACTGGAACTCCATCTCGACAGCGCCGCTGCTAAAGCTGCCGTTCCTCCAGCCCACGTAGTCGTAGCCCGGCCAGACGCGGTACTGGTGGCTCTTGGTGAAATCATCTAAGCCCAGGACGCCGTCTGTCAGCTGGCCCAACCCACCGTGCAGGAGCCTGACGAGAGAGCATTTGTGGTTACACACCACCGAGAAGAGGAATCCCTAGACTGAGAGGGGCCATCTGGGCAGGGGTGGGGATGGAAGTCGGACTCTTCCAAGGCATCCCAGGCCTTTTTGCAGAGCGTTTGAGCTTTTGTTGAAAGGAGGGGAGATAAAAGGGTTACGGAGACAGTCATAACACTTAGAGAGAGGCCGCAGGATAAAGGCCAAGCCAGATGTGTTGCCAATTCCATCAATGTACAACGCATGTGCATGTTTTTTGTTACGCGAATAGCGGCTGATGGGCAGCCTTGGTGCGGAAAGGGGAATTTAAATCCCAACAAAAATCCCTTCTCAGAAACTCTGTTGGTGCCAACAGCAGGGATGGGGGAGAGATGGGATGAAGTTTACATTTCAAGGCGAATCTGGCTAATTTGCACTTTCCAAAACAGGCACACGAACCAAAACAGAGTTGTCCCTTTAAACTTGCAGGTCTCCTCTTGCAACAAGCAGCCAGCGTGCAAAATGGCCACCAAGGCCCTACCTTCATGGAGGTGAAGTTCCGTTGCTGGCCGAACTGGAACCAGAACTCCATGAACTTTCATGAAAACTTAAAAAAAAAAAAATCACAAACTGATGTGGAAATTCATTCTTCCATCCCTAGCCACAGGGAGCATCTCTTGAAATGAAAAGTAGTCACTTCCAAGAAGAGATCTCTGTTTGGCCTCTCGGTAACAGGGAGAGAAAAAGCTAACTCCCCACCCACCCCTGGGGCTGCTCAGGCTTTTCCCTGGGGTGCTGTTTACATGACAAAAAGAGTGGTTGTTAATTGCATACACGCCATTCGCGGGGCACACCCAGTTTGGCCCTAAGATTTCCCGCAGTCCCCCTGCCTGACTCATTTCCTCTCCCTGTGACTAGCAGGGAGAGAATGCTTTACGTACACATGCAAATTGCCTGAATTTGTTATGCAAATTGTGGAATGCAGCTCTTTTGGGTTACAGAATTTATGTGTTTTTTTTAATGCAGACCACATGAATAGTCCAGCAATTTGGCATCTGTTGAGCACCCACAAAATGCCAGGCCCTGATATTCATTAACCCATTAATATCATTCATTAATGATATTCATTAATCTGTTCACCTGTCTGTCTGTCCTCCATCTAATGTATTCCCTGGTCACAGCAATGCGAAGAATTTTGCGGGTTTCTCTCTCTCTCTCTCTCTCTGTGTGTGTGTGTGTGTGTGTGCATGAGCATGCATGTGAATTACCTGATATTTGAGATCAAGCAGGAGGAGCCTAGCATATGTTTAGAGCAGAGTTGGAGAACCTCAGGTCCTCAGACCTAATGTGGCCCTCTCTATTTGGCCCTTAGAACTCTTCTCAAGCCACACTCCTCGCCAACCCTGGTTTGTACCCTTCTGGAGTGTAATGTGTTCTTGAACTCAAGGTTCAAGAGTCTAGTTTTGGTGTACAGAACCCTATACAGCTTGGGACCAGGATACCTGAAAGACCATCTTATCCCTTATATACCCAGTCGATCACTATGCTCTGCAGGTGAGGGCCTCCTGCAGATACCATCTTATTAGGATGTCCGTTCCGCACAACATAGGAAGCGGACCTTTAGTGTGGTGGCACTTTCTTTTTGGAATTCCCTGCCTTTAAATATTAGACAGGCGCTGTCTCTGTTGTCTCCCTCTTTCAACAAGCCTTTTAAGTAGAGACCTTATCCCCATCTGCGTCTGTGCTGGAACTGCTTTTAAAGATGTTTTTAAACCTTTTCTTTTTTTAAAGATTTTTTTAAAACTTTAAAAAAAAATGTTTTTAAAGATGTTTTGTTTTAATATTTATTTATTTTATTTATTACGTTTGTATACCGCCCCATAGCCGAAGCTCTGTGGGTAGTTTACAACAAATTAATATGTTTTAAAGTCTGCTTTATCGTGTTTTAAAGTGTTTTTAGTGCTTTTGTTTGCCTACCTGGGCTCCTACTGGGAGGAAGGGTGGGATATAAATTAAACAATAAATAAATAAATAAATAAAATAAAACTCTGAAAATGCCTCTTGCCTGGATGGAGGGTAGAGAAGGTGGGGGTGACCGTACATAGAAACAAGCCTACTGTATGAAGGTAAAATTTACATGTATTACTTGGTCCGCTTTTGCATTTGGTTCTGCCCACCAATGGCCCTCAGAAGGTTGCCCAGAACAGAATGTGACCCTTTGACTATAAAAGGTTTCCAACTCCATCTTTTACAGTAACGAGGGCGGGGAGGGAGATGTCCCACCCACCTAGGGCCCATCTTACCTGCACTCCTGGTAACCATCATAGGTTGAGTCGTTCAAGTAGACAACAGGATGGCCAGGAGCTGCAATCATCTCCCCCTCAGGCATGCTATAGGACTCCAAACCATCTAGGAAAGGAGACAGCTGAGGGTCAGCTGGAGGTTTGTGGTCCCTCTGCCCATATGACCTACCTGAGCAAGAGGAGCAGTTTCTCCTCCCCATCTCGTCCAAATCGCATCAAGGCTGTCAGTCTGGCGGCAAGCAGATACAGGCCACATTCACACCGTTCATTTATTCCACTATTATTCCACTTTAAACAGTCATAGCTTCCCCCAAAGAATCCTGGGAAGTGTAGTTTGTGAAGGGTGCTGAGAGTTGTTAGGAGACCCCTATTCCCCTCAGATAGTTACAATTCTTTGAGTGGTTTAACGATCAATCCCCCTTTCCAGGGAACTCTGGGAACTGTAGGTCTGAGAGGGGAACTGGGGTCTCCTAACAACTCTCAGCACCGTTCACAAACAACACTTCCCAGAATTCTTTGGGGGAAGCCATGACTGTTTAAAGTGGAATAATAGTGGAATAAATGAATGGTGTGAATGCAGCCACAGGCTGATCTGCAGACAGAATGATCGTTCTTGGTGATAGGTTTGAAGGCCTGTCTGCTTCCCACCATGGACACCTGGCAGATGGACAAGTTGAGAAGCAAGCAGGCATTCAAAGCCATCAGCAGGAATGAGTGTTCTGACAGCAGCTCAACCCATATCTGAGCTGCAGTTTGCCCATTATGGATCCACACCACAACCAGCAGCTTTCTAGGACCAGATGGAATCCTCATTGGCGCATTTATGTCACCTGACCCCTGTTGAGTGGGTAGCTGTGATACTATCTTCTGGCCAGCAGTGGTGGTGAAGAGCAGCAAATCAGAACTCCCCAATTCTCTCTGCCAGCAAGATGCAACATACCATATAGGGCCGCCTTCTCAAAGCTGGTGCCTTCCAGATGGTTTTGGACTACCACCATCCCCATTGGCAATGCTGGCCAGGGCTGATGGGAGTTGTAGCGCAAAACCATCTGGAGGGCACCAGGTTACGGAAGGCGGATAAAGAGAGTTCAGGAACCCTGGGTCCTGCTGCCAGAATTCCTGGATTCCTTACCAGACCAGACACAACCATAAAGCTCCACTCGCATGCAGACGGTCATGGGCTGCTCAGTCACTGGGATGACTCGGATGTAGCGGGCAATGACAGGTGGGCGAAGATCTTTCAGGACGACGTCGTAGGTGTCAATGTTGCCTTGAATCACCTGGAATAGAGAAGAGGCCGCAAGATCCCTCCAGTCAAAATGTGCTCAGAAGCAGACGCCAGAACAGGTGTGGAACCTCAGGCCCAGGAGCCAAATGCACCCCTTCAGGCCTCTCCATTTGGCCCCCAGCACTGTCTCCAGGCCACACCCCTCCCTAGGCCGGAACGTCTCCCAGAACTCTGTCAATGCCTCTTGTGTTGCCTGGGTGACAGGTAAAGAGGCATCTGTGTGTGGAAACTAGCCTGCAGTATGTTTCACAGATTTTTAATTTAAAAAAAAATGTTTCTAGGTTTTAAACGCTCGCAACGGATTCCTGCAAGAGGCAGTCTCCTTTCTTCCCTGCCGCCGCCAGCTGATAAGCTAGTAATTCTAAGATACGTCAGTGGAACTGCAGTAGCTCAGTGGTAGAATATCTGTTTGGCGTGCAGAAGGTCCCAGGTTCCGTCCCCGAAATCTCCAGGTAGGGCTGGGAGAGACTCCCTGCCTGAAAACCTGGAGAGCTGCTGCTAGTCAGTGTAGACAGCACTGAGTTGGAGGGGTTAATGGGTCAGACGCAGTATGAAGCAGCTTCCTATCAAGAGCTTGGGAACTCCGCATAAGGGATTTTGACAGGTGGGCAGGACAATCCACCTGCCACTCATGTGACATCATAACGACATCACGTGATTGACAAGTGGGTTGTCCTGACCACCGGTCAAAGCTGGCCCACGGGGCGAAAAAGGTTCCTCCACTCCTGCTTTAAGCAATCCCTGGAGATTCGCTCCAAATTCCTTGGTGTCAACCAACAAACTCTCAGCCGGAAACAGACCCAGAGGACAGTCTGAATCAAACATGACGATGAGTTCATGGGGCTGAAGGTAAACATCCTGGATGGACGGACTTCTGTTTTTTTATTTAATGAGGTCTAGTAACTTTTGTTCATGGGACTGAAGGTCAACATCCTGGATGGACGGACTTCTGTTTTTTATTTAATGTGGTCTAGTAACTTTTGTTGATTTCTTTGCAAGGGCTCCAACCCCTTCTTCCTCAGAGATGTCCTGACCACTTCGCACCCACCTGCCTGTTTTGGCGATCTTTCCAAGAGAGCCAACGCTCCCCGTTGCGACTGTAGTCGATCCGGTAGGCACGGGCAAACTCCTTCCCGGTCGCCCGGGCATGCCTCCCTTGCGTCCCCACCAGGGTGATGAAGTAGAGCTTGTGTAGGTCTATCTGGAGAAACTGTACGTCTTCGGGTTGCAGGAGACCAGCTGGACACCAGGCCCCATCACCCTCCTCCCTCAGCAACCTGAGTGCATGCATGAGAGAGGGGGGGAGAGAGGGAAAAAAACCACATTTCAAAGATCAGGGATCAAAGGGAGAACCTGCAAGGCAACCTAACCTGGAAAGGCTATAGAAGGTATCAATGCATGGCACGAACTAGTTCAGCTTTTTAACCAAGTCAACTGAATCATGGACAGTGAAAAAAGCAGATAAGAGAAAAATCAATGCATTTGAAATGTGGTGTTGGAGGAGAGCTTTGCTAATACCATGGACAGTGAAAAGGGCAAAAAATGGGGTGTTAGAACAAATTAAGCCAGAACTATCACTAGAAGCTAAAATTATGAAACTGAGATTATCATACTTTGGACACATAATGAGAAGACATGATTCACTAGAAAAGACAATGATGCTGGGAAAAACAGAATAGGGTCGCCATAAGTCGAAATTGACTTGAAGTCACATAACAACAACAGCAACAACAACTGAATCAATTCCAAAACCTCAGAACTGCACCTGAAAGTAGTTCCCATAATTGTGGAGTGAACTGAAGTAAAGATAAAATCTAGTGCGCACTTACCTAGGGATAAGTCCCATTGACCCCAATGGAGCTTACTTTTTTTAAAAAAGTTTAAATTAAAATTTAACAGACTGCACGTAAAATACAAAGTGCTAAGCATTCGCAGAAGTAAAAATTGGTAATAAAGCTGTTTACAAGAAAGAGGGAAAAGAAAAGATGTCTAGCGTCTGTTACATTTGTTATCTCCCTAGTATAGATCTCCATAGTTGATCATGAGAGGCTGGAGGGTTATGCATGCGATCAGAGGAATTAACAGATTGAATAATGGGTTGCCAGGTAACATCAGATTGACTTTTACATGCTCGACCTTGCGCTATCCTTATTTATGACATCAGATTCTCAGCAGGAGCTATCGGAGCTTACTTCTGAGTAGACATGTAGTGGATTGCAGTCAAAGGATGGAGGAGCACTTCAATTCCATTTGCATTTCAAGCCGAATGTATCCAATCCGCACTTTCCAGAACAATATGAGGACCGAAACACAGTCATCCTTTAAAATGTGCACTTATCCGAATTCTGTGATGCAGTTCTCCAGCCAAGCAACATTCCCAAAAGTGCATATGTTGGGGGAAAGTGTGCACAATTGGTGAAAATAATATACAAAAACATATTGTATTAGGATAGATTGCTTGCCAAAAAATGTGTACATCAGTCAAAACTGCACACAAAAATGTATTTATTAGGAGAAATTCATACTAAAATGGTAAAGAATTTCCATGAGCATTTTTCTTTTTAAAAAGCATTGCAAATTGCGGCAGAAATGTGGAGAACTGCATTTAAGGTTAGAAAAATGAGAAACGGAGAGAACCAAACTAGATCATTCCATCCCTACCTCAGGGGTAGAATTTTGAATGATTTCTACTTGACCTCCAAGTTCATTCTCTTGCATGTGCTTTTTACTCTTTAGACTCTTTGCACTAAAAGCTTAAAGATTGCAATTGCTAGGCAAAATAAATTAAAACGTTCACATTCCACTGTGTGTGCTTTGACGTTTTCTTAGTCTTGTTTTATAATATGCTATAGTTTGTGAAGGGCGTTGAGACCCTCCTTCCTCACACCGAGCTACAGTTCTCAAGAGTGATTTAACAATCAATCCCTCTGAAACTCAGAATTGCAGCCCTTGGAGGGGAAGCGGGGTCTCCTAACAATTCTCAGCACTTTAACAGACAAACCCGCTGTCCTTCAGTCAGCAGGTGAAAACTATCCTATTCCAACAGGCTTTTGGGAACTGACTGCGAGGGCTATTAATAAGATGTGGTTTCACTCTGTGTGTGTGTGTTTAATCACTATGTTTTAAATGGTTTTAATTCTATAGATAGTTTAATTACACTTTAATTCTACTTTTCTGAACGTTTTACCTATATGATTGTAACTGCATTTGTTTTACAGTTTTGTAATCCACCCCAGGTTCCAGTCCTGGGGAAAAGGCAGGATATAAATGAATAAAATGATAACATTCATGGTTCCCAGGATTCTTTGGGGGTTGTGGAGACTGCTGGCTCTGGCATCAGTGGGACAGTGAATCTGCTTCAGGTTGTTGCCTGACATTTCAAGGAGCTGTCCAAGGTGCTGAACCTATTTTGGGACCAGGTTTAAACACCTTGGACAGCACATTGAAAGTTTGGATGAAAACCTGGAGGGGATTCACTTTCCCACTGACATTGGAGCTGCCAGTCTCCACTGTTGGGGGGAAGCCGTAGCTGTTCAAGTGGTACCATAGTGCTTTAAATGTAAGGTGAGGACATGGCCTAGTAGCCATAGATGTCCAAAGCGTTCTGCTGAAGCAAAGTCCCAGAAGTAGTCCTGCTCACCGTGCGTACTGAGGCCCCGTAGAGTCGTACCACTGGCTGGAAGCGGTGATGTCCTCATCTCGGATTGTTCCTTCGTGCATCCCCAGAGGGTATCGACATATGGCTGAAGGGGAAGAGAGGCAGAGGCAACAATGTTCACATCAGCATAAAGATGGAGACCAGCAAAGAGCTTTTAAAAAAAAAACAGGGAGAGGCCCTGTGATCAGCCTGCAGGACCCATTTTCATTTTATCGCTGCTCAGGATAGATTCCTTTTGGGTGTTACATCTGTGCATATGGTGCGGATGGATGAATGAATCTATCCATTCCAGTTCCTCTCAGTGTCTCTTTTTCCCACTCGTAAATTCAGTTCTCCAAATTGCTGTAGCGATGTGGGATTTTTTTTAAAAAAAAACACCCTCATGAACATTCATCAGCGTTTCAGTGCAAATTTCTCCTTAACAAATACATTTTTGCATGCAGCTCTGACTCTGACAGACACATTTTTCCAAGCCATTTTCTCAAATATAATGCATTTTGCATGTTCCTTTCATTAATATGTGCATTGATATGCACTACCATAGTATATACATATTTCTACATTACTTAGAGGGAGGTCTACATTGCAAAATTTAGAGAACTGCAAATTTCGAAGGATGGCTGTGTTTCAGTTGGGATATTGTTTTGCATACCTAATTGCAAAGTGCAGATTAGGTATGCCTTTAAATGCAAAGAGAACTGAATTTCTGCCCCATCCCTCATGTGCGGTGACAGGCTAATGTTGACGCTGGGAGTAGCACTGCTTGAATTTTGAATCCGAATGTTGCAAGGCAGTTTTCCAGACAACCAATGTGTACAAAAATGCATATACTAGAGCAGCCTTTCCCAACCAGTGTGCCTCCAGATGTTGTTGGACCACAATTCCCATCTTTCCTGAGCATTGGCAATGCTGGCTGAGACTGATGGGAGTTGTGGTCCAACAACATCTGGAGGCACACTGGTTGGGAAAGGCTGTACTAGAGGAAAGTGTGCATATATGAGTGGAAATAACATATAAAATTCAGGGAAATTGCTTGATAAAATTATATATATTGGGCAAAATTGTATTGGCTGCCCATTAGCTACTGTGCCAAGTTCAAGGTTCTGGGTTTGGTCTACAAAGTCCTGTGCAGTTTGGGACTGGGATACCTGAAAGACCGTCTTACCCCTTATATACCCAGTTGATCACTGTGCTCTGCAGGTCAGGGCCTCCTGCAGATACCATCTTATTGGGAGGTCTGTTCTGCACAAGATAGGAAGAGGATCTTTAGTGTAGTGGCACCAACCCTTTGGAACTCCCTCCCCTTAAATGTTAGACAGGTGCCATCTCTTGTTATCTTTTCGGCACCTATTGAAGACCTTCCTTTATCAACAAGCCTTTGAAGCAGAGACCTTATCCCAGCCTGTGTCTGTGATGGAATTGCTTTTTGATTAGAGACGTTTTGTTTTAATAAGTTTTTAAAGATGTTTTGTTTTAATATGTTTTAAAGTTTAATTTAAAGTGGTGTTTAGTTTAATTATTGACTGTGGTTTTACTGATTTTATATTGTATTTTATTGTATCAATGTACGTCGCCTAGAGTGGCTGCAATTCGGCCAGATAGGCAACTCACAAATAAAATTTTATTATTATTAATATTATTATTATTTTGTTTTCAAAATGTTTCAGAGTCTTTTTAGTGTTTTTGGTCGTCGCCCTGGGCTCCTTCTGGGAGGAAGGGCAGAATATAAATGCAATTAATAATTAAATACAAAAATGTGTACGTTAGGAAGTATAGATGTCACGGTGTTGTCTCAGGCAATATTTCTTTCCGCTCTGAAAGAGGTGTTATTGTTGCAACAATGCACTCTTGACTATTATTCCCTTCAGTCTGTTCCTTTGTTCTTTCTTATTTTGTCTTATTTGCATTAATAAAAATGCAAAAATTAAAAAAAAACACAATGTGTACAATAGGAGGAATTTGCACTAAAATGCTGGTGAATTTTCATGAGGACTTTAAAAAAATCACACAGTGATGTGGAAATGTGCAGAACCAAACTTAAGGCTTGGACAAATGAGAAACCTAGAGAAAATAAATGGACAGATTTGCACTTCTTGAACTGAGGGCCATTGTGGGCATTGGGAGGTCCAGGAACCCAGAAGCCTCTGGTCAGTGAGGTATAGAGATAGCTCACTCAACAATTTGACAAAACGCAGCGCCGAAAGCTTCCTACCAGGATTGACTTCAGAGCAGGAGCAACAGGAGAAGGCGGCGATCAGTAGGAGTGGGAAGCCGAGCATGCTTGGAGATGTGGGAGCGATTCCCACAGCTCCCGGGTCAGTCGGGCGGTCCTCCCTGGCTGTCGGTCACTGCCATTCACATCTCTGAGAAAACAAGAGGCAAAAAGATGACTGGCTTGGAGCTAGCTCTCCAGGCTGTGTGTGGGCCCATGGCTTTATAAGACGGGTACCTAACCTCATTTTGGTCCAAGGGCTGCATTCACCCCCGGCCAGTGCTCCAAGAGCCGCATGCCACTGGAGAGTGGGACTGAGACTGCAGGTGGACTCTCTCACACACACATCCACACACATGTACAGATACAGCATACACAGGCACATAGGTTCCACACACCCTCCCCACAGCTGATCTGTACAGGGAACCTCCCCATTCATCAAACGATTGATCAGATGAGCAAGGAGGGGCAATTTGCATCACCATCAGGGAGGTAAGGAGACTTCGTTTTCCATTCCACCTTGCATTTGTCGCATGCAGCACTGTTTCCATCCTGCTGCAGTTCGTCTTCCGCCTACATTATTCATCCTGCTGTCCACTGTGGCAAAATTGTATAGCTTACCTAACTTGTGTAACTTATGTCATTAATTACATAAATTATGTTATTCCATTCCATTCATTTCAATGCAAAGGAAACATAATGCAAAGGGTAGGGATAATCAATTATGCATCATTTGTGGACTGAGAGCCACAACAACAGTGAATACCAATAATATTTGCTGGATTGATTTCTGCTCCAGACATGGAACCAGAAAGCAAACATGGGCAATTTATGTTCCCATTTCTGTCGGAATCCCTAGCTCTTTGTACTTAAATGTTTCTTTCTGCTGCCAAAATTGGTGAGGTTAGGCACCCAACCAGGGATCAACCACTCAGGGCAGAGTAAGCCATTCCTGCTTTATAAGATTCAGAACACAGTTTGTTAGGCCCTGATTTAAGGGTGGAAGTCCCAAGTGACCGCCAGTGCGCTCAGTGGGTACCTGCCAAGGGCTAGCTAGGATTCATTGCATTATTGGCAGTGCTGTCTAAGATCCATCTCATTGCTCATGAGTTTCATCGCACTGCTCCGCTTTGCTGTTTCACTGATGGATTTCTGGTGGCTTTTTAAAACTGATCCACTTCTTTTGTATTTTTGGTTCTAATATTGTCATCAGGGGTGAAGAGAAATATGTTTCAGTTCACCTTTAAAGGCGAACCGACCTCATTTGCACTTCCCCAAACAATATGAGAGCTGAAACACAGCCGCTCTTTGAAATGCATGCTTCTCTGAATTTTGCAGTGCAATTCCTCAAACAGGTAATGCATACAGACATGCATATACCAGGATAAAGTGTGCATTGCTGCTGTTTGGAGGCGCACTCTTTCCATCACAGCAGAACAAAAGCAGGACAAAAATAAACATCAACAGGAACATTGGTGGTATGAAAAGTTACACAATTTCAGCAGGACCTGCACTGGTTCGAAATGAAGCGGTATGTTTGCCCCAAAACCTTTGCAGCTGGAAACGGCATTGAAAGAGGAGTCATGTATAACTGCACCATCCATCCATCCATCCATCCATCCCATTTGTATTCCACCTTTCCCCCAAGGAGCTCGAGATGGCTTACATAGTTCTCCCCTCCCTATTTTATCCTCACAACAACCCTGTGAGGTAGGTTAGGCTGAGAGACAGTGACTGGCCCAAGATCACCCAGTGAGCTTCATGGCCAAGTGGGGATTTGAACCCTGGTCTCCCAGGTGCCAGTCCAACACCTTAACCATTATACCACATCACATTATGAATGCACAATAGAAAGGATGTCCAGAAGGACCCACAGAGACCCTTCCAGCCATTGTGGCTTGGAGCGGACAGTTAATTATTCTTGCTTTTGTTGTCTGCAAATAATGCTATTTAAATATGTATTTGCATTGTTTTGTCTTTCACTGTAATTTGGACGTGTTTGTTTGATTGAGTCAGCTGCATTCCACACATTTTGTAGAAGCAGGACAAATAATTAAAGCCATAACCCCCTTGGCAGCTACAACTTGTTGAGGGAGCATTGGCTAAGAGTCTGCACTGGCTGGGGCTGATGGGAGTTGTAGTCCAAAATATCTGGAGGGCCCTAGGTTGGGGAAGGCCAATATAATGGATCCCCTTAGACAACATGGCTCCAACCGATTCCAACCCCAGTGCACAGCGATTGCAAAAGTGATGCTGGGGTTGAAATTGGCTGACCCGATTCCTCTCTTTATACTTCTTAACACAATCGGATTCCTTTACCTCGCTTTCGAGGTTTCTATCCCTAAGCCCAAGCTTCGATAGCAAGGTGAAACCAAAACAATCCAAATTGTCCTGACAGAGAAAGCACGAAAACGTTAAACTCTCCTTGACGGGGGCCCAGGGAGGATCCAGTTGCTAATTGCTAACAGCTGGCAAACTGTACATTAATTTTTTTAAAAAAAACCATGACAGCCATTGGAGAAGCAGAAACATTGCGAGGTATCCACTCTGAAAGCAAGAGGCGGGCTGGGAGGAAAAGAGACAGAACAGCTGCCTTGAACCTTGGGTGAAAAAAAAGAGCACCCATTCCCTGCTGGAGAATCTCTTTCCGCCCCCCTCCTCTCTTTCTGTTGCACCCGTGTGCACTGTCAGTCATGTTCCCTTGCACAATGACAGCGCAAGGGCTCTGCTGCTCACGCTCTTGCACACTGAAACATCATTCCATGCCCACCACTCTCGACGGCACCCCCACCTCCCCCTTCCTCCAAGCGAAGACCTCGGCAGAGAGCTGTTTCGAAGAGGACGTGGGCCCCCAGCATCTGTCAGCCTCCTGCTCTCATCTCAAAACCTTTGTTGGATTTATTTATTTATTATTTGATTTATATTGCACCCTCCCTCCCAGCAGGAGCCCAAGGTGGCAAACAAAAGCACTAAAAACACATCAAAACGTCATAAAAACAGACCTTAAAATACACCACAACAAAACAACTTTAAAAAAAATCATTTAAAAAGGGTTAAAACATATATTTTTAAAAAACATGTTAAACATGTTAAAAAGCAAGCAAAAAGCAATGATGACAAGCCCCTGCTGGCTTCCCCCACCCTGGTGACACCCCCACAAGAGCTGCTTGTTATTCTTTCTGCTTCGCCCTGCTCCGCTCCTTCGCCCACATCTCTAGATTTCTTCCCAGTCTTGACTGACACATGCACATTCTAAAAGGAGCGTGGGTGGAGACCCTGTCTCAGCCCGAGGGCCACATTTCCTTCTCGGCACCCTTCCGAGGGCCATATGCCAGTGGTGGGCAGGGCCGGAAGGAAAAGTGGGCGGGGCCACAAATGTGAATTTCCTCGCCTATCCTACCTTAGACACATCAGGAGAAGACAGGAGTCCCTAGAAAAGACGATAATGCTGGGAAAAACAGCAGGGAGTAGAAAGAGAGGAAGGCCAAACAAGAGAGGGATCGATTCCATAAAGGAAGCCACAGACCTGAACTGACAAGATCTGAACAGGGTGGTTCAGGACAGATGCTCTTGGAGGTCACTGATTCATAGGATCACCATAAGTCGTGGTCGACTTGGAGGCACATAACAACAACAATCCCTCTCTACCCCCCATCCAGGCAACCAAGAAGCATTTATCAGAGTTAAGGGACAGAGTCCAGCTGGGCAAAAACCCATAAAGAGGATGCACAGCAAGCCCAGTAAGGGGTGTGGGCCTAGGGAGAGTCCCAAGGGTCAGATAGAGAAGCCTGGAGGGCATCATCCAACTCCTGGGCTGGAGTTTCCCATCCTGATTCTAAAATGTGGAGATCAAGGTCTGCAGGGTGGTGGCCAGGAGTGTAGTCCTCCAGGGTCGCCCTGGGTCGTAGTCCCTTTCCTTTTTTGGGAGTGGGGTCCCAGCATGAAAGGGGCCCTCACCACCACCAGCACCGAGCCTGGTCACCTCCTCCCACCACTCATCTTCATTTCTGCACCTCTATTGTGATGTCCGTGAGGCGAAGGTTCCCATGCCATGGAGGCCCAACACGCTTCTGGGGTTGGTGGCTGCGGAAAGGCTTGCTGCTGAACACCCGGCGCCTCCAGATGCTGAAGGGATGGGCAAGGCACTGAGGAGGAGGAGGTGGTAGTGGAACCGTGGGGGCCCTGCAACAACAAAGATGGGCGGTGGAAGGAAATGACCAGGCCCAGCTCTGATGATGGGTCTAACAGTGCCCAAGGTTACCCCAAACCCTGGAACTGGCCCTGCAAACATCTGATGGACTGTCGCAGGGGTTAGGAAGCTTTTTCATCCCGAAGGCCACATTCCCTTCTGGGCAACCTTCCAGGAGCCAGATGCCAATAGTGGGTGAGGCCAGAGGCAAAAGTAGGTGGAGCAACTCATGTTGGTACAGGACAGTGTCAACACACCCTCACACACCCTTCCGTATCCTCCATCCAGAAAAGCAAGAGGCAGGGTCAGAATTCAAGGACCCATCCTAGCCAATCAAAAATGCTCAAGGAGAGGGTGGGGCAGGGCCAGTGAGGGGTGTGGCCTGGAGACAGTTACAAGGGCCAGAGGGGCAGCCCTGGGGGGCCAAGCCCCATGCCTGAGGTTGGTAAGCCAGTGTAGGCATGTGGAGAGAGGGACATCAATTTGGGTCAGAAGGTGGGTAGGCAAGTATGTCAGCTCCATCTCCCAGCCCAAAGAAGCCCCACTCCAAGGCAGGCTCTACCATTATTTATTTACTTATTAAATTTATATCCCACCCTTCCTCCCAGTAGGAGTCCAGGGAGGCAAACAAAAACACTAAAAGCACTCTAAAACACCTTAAAAATAAAAGACTTTAAAATGTATTAAAACAAAACATCTTTAAAAGACAGATTAAAACAAAACATTTTTTAAAAGAAACATATTTTAAAAAAAACTTGAAAAAGATCTGAAAAAGCAATCCCAGCACAGAGGCAGACTGGGATAAGGTCTCTACTTAAAAGGCTTGTTGAAAGAGGACGGTCTTCAGTAGACACCGAAAAGATAAAAGAGAATGGCGCCTGTCTGATATTTAAGGGGAGGGAATTACAAAGGGTCGGTGCCACTACACTAAAGGTCTGTTTCCTGTGTTGTGCGGAATGGACCTCCTGATAAGATGGTACCTGCAGGAGGCCCTGACCTGCAGAGCACAGGGATCCTCTGGGTATATAAGGGAGGTAGATTGAAGCAGCCTAAGTCAAGGGGATGGTTTGGGAATACCATTGAAAATGGACTGCCTTCAAGTCAATCCCGACTTATGGCGAACCTATCTATGAATAGGGTTTTCATAGTAAGCGGCATTCAGAGGTGGTTTACCATTGCCTTCCTCTGGGGATACCATTAATGAGCCGCAAATGGCCAGTTACTGACTTTGCTGCTATATTCTTACCACTATGACAGGAGGGGATTGGCAGCTTGATTTGCCACCTCAGGAATGAAAACGTCTTGTCTTTCCTCTGCCCACCCACCACCAATGCAAAAGGCTTGATTGCTCATACGAGGCTTGGAGGGTGACTTCAGATATGGGTAGCCACTCTAAGAACATAAAAAGATCAGTGTCCCCTCTAGTCCTGCTTCTGTTTTCACAGTGGCCAACCAGATGCCTGTGAGAAACCCATAAGCAGGACCGGAGCGACCAGCTCATGTTTCCCAACAACTGGCATTCAGAAGCACACTGCCTCCAAGAGGGGAGGCAGAGCTTAGCCGTCATGGCTAGTGGCCACTGATAGTCGTATCCTCAGTGCGTTTATCTAATCCTCTTTTAGAGCCATCCAAATTGGTGGCCATCACTGCCTCCTATGGGAGCCAATTCCAGAGCTGAACTATGCACTTTGTCTGTTCCAAATCTTCCATAATTACACCCATAATTGGTGGGTTTATGACAGTGTGTGTCGCCCATGTGACTATAGCAGCGTGCACACCAATAACAGCATTAGAGATGGAAAGACCACTCTGAAATTCTGTTCTCCACATCGCTGCAGCAATTTGAGATTTTATTTTGGTTTTTTTTATAAATCCTTACGAAAATTCTCCAGCCTTTGAGTGAGAATTTCTCCTGCTCAGCACATTTTTGCATGCAGTTTGGTCCAACGTACACATTCTGCAAGCAGTTCCTCCTAAAATAAATGCAGTGTTGTATCTTATTTTCACAAACAGGTTTGTGTTTAAGGCACACTTTCCCTCTTACATTTCTGTGAACATGGTTTGGCTGGGGAACTGCATTGCAAAAATCTGGTAAGTGCAAATTTCGACGGGTGGCTGTGTTTCGGCTCTCATATTGTTTTGGAAAATGCAAATTTAATAGATGTGGCTTTAAATGCAAACTGAATTGAATTTCTCTCCCATCCCTAGACCCCATTCATTTAAAGAACATTCTTCCTGCCCCCCCCCCGCAAGAATCTTGGGAACTGTAGCTTACCCCTCGCAGAGCTCCAACGCTCAGATTCCAGTTCCCCGGATTCCTGCGGGGATGGGATGTGCTTTAAATGTGCATTAAATGTATGGTGTGTTGCAGTCTTAGATCTTTGCTATCCAGCCTCTGAAGGCGCACTGTTTCCAAAAAGCAAGACAGGGCATCATGATGATTGCCGACACATGTGCTGCACATTGATTTCCCAACAGTTGCAGATGGTTCTGCATATCTTTGCGCAAGAGCCTGCTTTTGTCACGACAGAACATTGTGCATGTTCACCGAGGGAATGTTGCGCATTGCCTCTTCTCCTGCAAGAGCCTATCCCGCATTTCCTGCTCCGGTTTGACTGCCGCGCATCTCCCATGCACTCCAAGTGCAACCTTCCTGCTGTTCAGAAAAAGAAAGATCCTTTCCCCTCTTGCCGAACTGAGCCAACCCCCCTTCCCTCCTCCCAGGCCACAGGGGAGGGAGAGGCCTCCTTGCCCCCCCCGGCCTCCGCACTGCCCACGCTTGCTCCCTGTCGCCAGGGCGCCCAGCCGTGTCCCCCCTCTCCATGACAAGGAAGCACAAGAGAGCACTGCAGGCCGCAGTGGTTTGAGAAAGAGGGCAAGCTGCCAACATTGTCTGCACAGCAAAACAAAAGCATGCAAGAGAACTGCAAAAGAAAATGGGGGGGGGACATTGGCCAAAGTAGCAGAAAGCAAGGAAAGGCCCTACCTGCCCGGCCTAGCCTTTTTGCCGCCACCGCCACTGCCGCCACAGCGATCCCAGCCTCCTTATCGCCATGGATCCAGCTGCGCTTGGCTCCCCCACATCTCTTTTTCTCCCTCGCAAAGCAACTTTTCCAGCAGTTTTGGAGATCCGCTCAAACTTGTGGCTCAGACTCCTCCTCCTTGCTCTCCCCTCCGTCCCTCCAAACACAGGCCCTGGAGACTTCCCTCGCCTTTGTCACTACAGTTCCTATGGCAACCCCCTGACGGAGGCCATGGAAAAGAGGAGATTTGGTGTGCGAGGGAGAAAGGAAGAGGCGGAAAGAAAAAGAAAAGAAAAGCTCCTGTCTCCCTCCTTCCTCTCCTCTCCCTCCTTCCTCCTCTTTCTTCTTCTCCGCCCCCCCCCAAGCCTGGCTGGGAGTTGCTTCCATTGGTGGTGGGACCAGGCCAGGCCTGGAGTTAAGCCAAGCATTGCATGCAAACCAGGAAAGCCACAACGCAAAGGGAAGAGGGGTTTGTCCCCCGCCTCAGTAAAACAGGGGCTGTGTGTACGTTTCAAGTCTTCTTTTTCCCTTCGCCTCCCCCCTCCCCGATCCGCAACCCGGCTTTATTTCCATGTTGTCCCTACAAGAAAAAGAAAGAAAACAAAAACTGGGAACTCGCAGGCCGAGCCTGGCTGGAGCCTCCCCAAACAGCTCCTCCTTCTCCGGGATCAAATCTCAGTTCGGCAAGATCGAACTTTTGCCCTTTGCGAGCGCTGCGGTTCGTTGAGAGGGTTTGGTCTGTGGGAGTCTGGAGCCTCCTCCAACACATGCGCGGCCGAGCGAGCATGGATGGGCAGGGCCAGGGGAACATCAGAGGCGAGGGCATTGGGTGACGTGAAGAGAGGTCCAAACGGAAAGACCAGTTTGTCAAGCATTTCATCTGGATTGGCTTGGCACAGCCGAAGGGCAGGTTAGATGGCACCCGCTCTGTACTGAGCATTTGTTGTGATTCGTTTGCAGGGAGGTTAGACGACAATAAGCATTCATCATGATTAAAGGCCCCGTCTGCACTAGGCACTTAAAGCACGGCAGTACCACTTTGAACACTCACAGCTTCTTCCCCCAAAGAATCCTGGGAACTGCCAAGTTTGTGAAGGGTGCTGAGAGCTGTTAGGAGACCCCTACTGCCCTCACAGAGTGACAACCCCCAGAGTGGTTTAACAGTCAACAGCTGCAGTGATTGAGGCTGGTAGGAGTTGCAGTCCAAAACATAAGAACATACCTGCTGGATCAGGCCAAAAGCCCATCTAGTCCAGCATCCTCTTCTATTTTTATTCACTAACAGGCAAGAAAACCCCTTCTGGTTTAAGAATGTGCCTATAGCCAACAGATATTTCTATCAAACTTTAAAAAGTAGGGAAATTGGGCAGCTATAGTGAATATGCACCAGGGGAGAAGGAGACCTGACCTCCTCTCTGAGATATTGTACTGCCCTACAAATTTGTCAAAATGCCAAGACAATTTGGGCCGGTCTTTTACAGTCCAATCCTCTTCCTGTGTAGCTTGGAAGAATTGGGTAACGTGTGCCTCTGAGCATATGGTGAGTGGTGGCAACACCTGCAATCAGCTGAAATAACAAAAACAAGACATGTGCTGTGCTGATCTTGTTTTAGCAGGGAGGAAGCAACCATATTAAGGCAGTTGATAGAGTTCAGACTCTCGTGGCTCTATAATTACTACATTTGCATCCCGCCCTTCCTCCCAGTAGGAACACAGGGCGGCATAGTGACCAGCCAGATGCCTCAATGGGATGCCACCAAGCAGGACATAACAGCACTCTCCCCATTATGATTCCAATCCCACTGACTGGTATTCAGAGACATACTGCCTCCCACAGTGGAGATAGAGTATAGCAAGTAGCCACTGCTAGCCTTATCCTCCATGAATCTGTCTAATCCTCCTTTAAAGTCATCGAAGTTGGTGGCCATCACAGCCTCCGGTGGCAGCGAGTTCCATAGGTTAACTCTGCGCTGTGTGAAGAAGTCCTGCCTTTTGCCTGTCCTGAATCTTCCAACATTCAGTTTCAATAGATGTCTGCGAGTCGTAGTGTTATGAGAGAGGGAGAAAAGTTGTTTTATCTATCGGCTTTCTCCACCTTATAAATAATCTTATACACCTCTCCCTTATTCCCCTTTTCCTCTAAATTAAAAAGCCGCCATAGGCAAGTAACTACAACCCTTTTATCATTTTAGTGGCCTTTTTCTGAGCCTTTTCCAGCTCTTCAATATCCCTTTTGAGGTGAAGCGACCTGAACGGTACCCCAGTAAGAACTCTCCTCTCTGTTCTGATGAGTCTTCTCACTGGAGAGGAGAGAGAACCAGTGTGCTCACAGAGATCTGCCAGAGTCTCTGCTTCCTTCGTTGCACAATTATAAATTACAACGGCTACCAGTTTTTTCGCAACTCTCGCTGGCCTCGTTTACTTGAGCCCTCCGCCGTTCAAATTGGACGCAGCATCCGAAAGGGGCACGGCACGCGGAGAGACCACTTCAAACGGTTCCGGGTAGAGGGCCGAACCAGAGGAACTGAAAATGCTAGCCTGTCATGCACACCAAAAACATTTTAACGAGGAGATCCCCAAAGGCAGAAACATGGGCAATGATTTACCAGGTGTGTACTGTGTGCAGGACAGCTAAAGTAATTTCAGGCCCTGGACTTAATGGTCTAACTGGGAGCATGGGAACCTTTACAGACAGGCCGTTACTTCAGTCACGGAGCACACAATTAACATTTCTCCCTGCCTGACCCCCCGACAGTCCTGGTCACCACACTGTGCTTTACCCCAGGCCTGGGGTTTGAATGCGGCCCTCCAGCCCTCTCTATGTGGCCCACAGAAATGTCTCCAGGACACACTGCTAACTAGCCCTGCTTTGCCTCTGAATACGTTTGCCTTGATTTATTCTAAGCTTTTTTCCCCCCGACTGCGCAAGCAGCCAGCACACTGCCTGCCCCCAAACCAGTCAGATATTTTGTCCCATAATACACTATCAGCAGCGCTTTTGTGTGTGTGTGTGGCAGTACTCACCTGTACAGAGTACCAACACCTCTTTTTTTATTTACGTCCATGCTAGCTATTTTGTGATGGCAGCCACAGTACATTTATCAAAATATGAGCAGACACCTCCTCTTTTTTTTTACCAAAAAAGCCCTAACTGGTAGTATAAGGTTATGAAGATTTAAAAGATTTGAAAATTTCTTTGTATCTTCTCTCATCTATTTCTTTTTTAAGAAACTACCCAGCTCCTTATTAAATCTCATATACTCGGCTGCACAAAAACCTATTTCTTTTACTGCATTTTTTTTTACAACGCACAAAATGTGTCTAGCTGCAAGTTAGAATAAACCCTGCTTAAACTCCGATAATGTTGGCTTGTGTGTGTTGTTGTGTGAAACAGCATACATTACGTTGGAGTTAAGTTGAGCAAGAAACATCCTCAGAGCATGTTAAGAGTCTTTATTGAAAGACATTAAGGCCATAGGCTTAAGAGTAAATACATGTAGAGATTCTTCTCACCCCCCTTCTGGTACATCTCTCTCCATAGATAAACACAAAAACACAACCTCTCAGCTCAGAGGCATAATTCAGAAGAACAACAACTCACATAGACTCTGTTACAACTTTCCCAGCTGTTATCAGATGGCTACCATAGCAACGGCCCTGGCCGACCATTCCCAGACAGATCATAGACATAACTCCCCCTTAACCACAGTTACATCTTCACACTTGCAGGCTTCATGGAAAACTACTAGAGACAGTAATGCCTACTGGTCACCAGCCCAACAGCCTCCCTTTTTTCCATTAAGACTGCAAAATACACATGAAATACATCTCCACAATACATAGTCATACAGTCATACATTTCTACAATACCTCTTGCAATACATTTCAGTACATTGCATTTTCAGTTCAGTACAGTTCAAACTTACATCTCAGTACATAGCAGTACATTTCAGAAACTCAATCAAACTTTGGTTCAACACATGTCAAATAAAGTGTTTCAGGATCCATTTCTACAACTTTATTCATTCCAGGACTTGTTATCAATCCCACAGTAAATCTGTCAGGCGGTGTGCCTAAATTCGCTCTTGTGGAGCGTCTTAAAGGAACCAGAGCCTCGGCTCTCTCTGCCCCCCCATTTGTGCTTGTACTTGGCACAACCTGTGCAGGAGCTTCCATTTCCTCTGCTTTTCGTTTCTTTGATCTGCGTTTTCCAGAAATGAGCTCATGCAAAGCATCTCTGAGAGGAATTTGTGTACCTTCCACTTTAATGTCAACATCTGGCCTAAATTTCTGTGATTGTGTTCGTGTGTCATTTGTTCCTGTAAGAAGAACTGTCTCTCTTTGATCCCAAGGCTTTTCTGAGACTTTAATGCTTCTGCTCAGAATTAACTGCTGTGTTTCTGGACACCAAACTTTGAAATATGCATTCTCTTGTGCTCTAGGTGCACGTTTGCCACGTCTCTTACCCTGTGGCTTGTAAACTCGGCTGCGATGCACTCTTTCAGGCATCAGCCTGACTGCATTACATGAATACTGTGGCTGTGTGCTTTTAACAGCTGTCTTCTTACAGCTCTGGCAGTCATTCCCTTTCCGCCCCATTAAACTCAAGGCATCAGCACACTTCACACCCACGGTCATTTTAAACTGCCCTGGTGTCATAAAACCCTGACAGACAACATTTTCTCCTCTTTGCACCCAACATTTTCCTTTATCAAACCAGACTGAAAATTGACAACTCACCAGTTTGCCCACTGATAAAATATTATGAGCCAAATCTGGAACAAACAAACAGTTTGTCATAATTCCAAGCTTGTCAAATTTAATCAGACCTTTAGCTTGCACAGATTTCCGTGATCCATCAGCAAGTAAAACAAAGTCCTGCTCATCTGTAGACGTGTAAAACAGACTCCTGTCTTTAATTAATATATGGCTTGCTCCGCTGTCGACAATACAGTTAATTTGTTCCAAGTCTTTAGACTTCTGTTTACAAACAAAGTTCACACTTCCTTGCTTCAAGCCTCCGTCCCTGGAGTTTCGTTTGACTGCACAATCTTTACGGAGATGCCCACGGGCCCCACAGGCAAAACAAGACTTCAGCCGCTGCTGCTCCCGCTTGTTTCCCTGTCTGCTTTCGGCAGCCTGCTCCGGTTCGGCACATTTCTCCGCCTTGCTTCTGACAGCTTCCACCGGCTGGGCTCTCAGCGCCTCCTGCCTCCGCTGCCATTCCTGGGACAATTCCTGCAACGCGTCCCACATCTTTTTAGCCGACGGCTCATCTCTCACACACATCAGTTGAGAATCCGATAGAGCCAAGATTATAAAGCCTGCGCCCTCTGGTCTCGACGCTTCCAGGCCGCGGTCAGTACCGCCGGGGGTTTTTCTTCAATCACGTCCCATAAATCCTCTGTTATCAGCAAAGCCCGCATCCTCGGCTTCCAGCTGCCAAAATTCTTTTCATTAAGACGTTCCATCGGCAAGCCTCTCCCAGACAGGTTTACAGCCATGTTGCTCACCTCCGTCTGGTTCAATCAATCAAGCTGCCCTCTCTGGAACTCCGTCTGCCGTTCAGACCAGCAACTTACTCCGGTGTAATGCGCTGTGGAGCGTAACCATCCTCTGCTACCACTGTTGGCTTGTGTGTGTTGTTGTGTGAAACAGCATACATTACGTTGGAGTTAAGTTGAGCAAGAAACATCCTCAGAGCATGTTAAGAGTCTTTATTGAAAGACATTAAGGCCATAGGCTTAAGAGTAAATACATGTAGAGATTCTTCTCACCCCCCTTCTGGTACATCTCTCTCCATAGATAAACACAAAAACACAACCTCTCAGCTCAGAGGCATAATTCAGAAGAACAACAACTCACATAGACTCTGTTACAACTTTCCCAGCTGTTATCAGATGGCTACCATAGCAACGGCCCTGGCCGACCGTTCCCAGACAGATCATAGACATAACTCCCCCTTAACCACAGTTACGTCTTCACACTTGCAGGCTTCATGGAAAACTACTAGAGACAGTAATGCCTACTGGTCACCAGCCCAACAGATAATGCCTCTCGCTTATCTAGATGGAGATGTGCCTGTCTAGAATCTAGCCTCCTGTACAAAGGTAAAATTTATATTAGTGGCAACAGATTTATATAAATAAATATATTAATTATATTTGTCTCTGGTCCTGCTAGGGATGGGATCCATTGACCAGTGCCGGCTCGAAAGCATTCCATCGACCTAACAGGCCAGTATTGATTCCAATTTGTTCTGCTTTTACCAATCTGTTTTTTTTCCATCACAAAAAAATGTTGATATTAACCTTGATATTTTGAAAAGAAATATGAATAATTTGAAAGGAAATATCGATGTTTTGAAAGGAAATATTAATACATGAAAGGACATATTGATAAAATTATCATTCTTAATAATGATATTTTAGAGGTGGATTTTTAACAAAATAAAAATCAATTTTCAAAAATAGCTGTGGGAAATCGCCACATAAAAATCCCATCTGCAAGGACAGAGAATAAGCAAATTAATGGAAAATTCAGTTCCCAATGTGAACTGGGCGGAATGCTAGCACCTCTCTAGGCCCCGCCCACCCCTGGCATCTGGCCCCTGGAAGGCTGCCCAGGATGGAATGCGGTCCTCATGATGACGTTTCCCCTCCCTTGCTTAGCACATGAGATCTCCATCCTTTTGCTTCCAAGTAGTTTGTCCACAGCCAACAGAATTGCTCCTAGTTTTCCAGCGCTGCATTTTCTGGATGTTTCACTAAGGGAGTGCGGCTACATGAGGCAAATCCCCCAAATCTTTGGAGAGAGCAATCTGATGACATCAACTGACATATATATATTTTACAAGCTGGTCAGCAGTGAAGTCTAATGAGCCAGTTCTTACATAAGACAGATGGAGGTGAGTGGAGAGATAGGGGGAAAGACTTTCCATTCAGTTCACATTCAAAGGTGAACCCACCTAATTTGTGCTTTCCGAAGCAAGATGTGAAGTGAAACACCTACCATCCTTTGAAATTTCCACTTCTCCAAATGCAATGCAGTTCTGTAGCCGTCACGTGTACAAAAATGCATAGACTAAGATATAGCGTGCATAAAAATCCACCTATTTCTAAAAACAGCATACCAAAAAATGCATTCTATTAGAGGAAAACAGTCTTGCTAAAATGATTTCATTTATATTTATTTATTAAATTTATATCCCGCCTCTCTCCTCCCAAAAGGAGCTCAGGGCAGCAAACAAAAACACTAAAAGCACATCTTAAAAACAAAAGACTTTAAAACATCTTAAAACAAAACATCTTTCAAAACATCTTAAACAAAACATCTTTCAAAACATCTTTTAAAAAAACTTTATAAACATCTATAAAAGTAATTCCAACACAAACGCAGACTGGGATAAGGATAATGTGTATATCAGACAAAATTGCATAAAAATATGTGTGTATTTGGAGAAATTCACACTACGATGCTGGATGTGGGGACTTCGAAAAAAAACTCAAATTGATGTGAGAAATGTGAAGAAGTGGACTTAAGACTGGAAAAACAAGACACTGGGAGATACTGAAATTGACATATTTTGTTCATTTCTACTGGAGAGTGACTGAGGTTAGATGCATGCAACCAACTGCCAAGGATACATCCTCTGACCTTTTGTTTCTCTTCTCTTGTACCCCAAAGGGGAGCAGGCGATGTGGGGCACTGATGGAAAGAGGCTGGCAGGAAAAGAAAACAAATAACAATCATACACTGACTGGCAGCGACTTCTCCAGGGCTTAGGATTGGGGACCTTCCCAGGTCCGGCTGAAGATGCTGTGGATTGAACCATGGGCCTTCTGCATGGAAAACAAATGATCTCTCACAAAGGCCCTTCCATTGAAAGGAACATGGGAAGCTGCCTTAGACCGAGTCAGACCATTGGTCCATGTAGGTCAATACAGTCTACACTGACTGGCAGCAGCTCTCCCGGGATTCAGGCAGAGGTGATTCTCAGCCCTCCCTGTCATTTATCAAGGCCGAGCCTTTAGTGTGGCTGGCCCTGTGGAACTCCTTGACAAAAGAGGTTCAGCAGGACTCATCCCCACTCAATCTTTTTTTTTAAAGACATCTTCTCAAAATGCTTTCAGGATGGGTTCGATATTTTGAGGGGGGTAGCTTGCTTTTTAGTTTGTATTCCACCTTGTGATCGTTTCTATGATGATACAGTTTAGGAATCGTTTAGATAGATAGACAGACAGACAGATAGATAGACAGATGATAGACAGACAGATAGAAAAGAGCTGAAGAACAAGCTCAATGCGTGGACAATGCACCAAATATCTCCTTTCTTCCGTGCCTTTCCTCCGTAGCCATGTGCTGATGACTAGACAAAGAAAAAGAAGCAGTGCTCACCCATCAGGAAGCTGGCGCTATTTTGTGCATCTCAACAGGGAAACTCCTGTCTCTGGGCCTCAAATTAGGCTCATTATAAGGCTAACTGGGAGGCAGAAATAGCTCTTGCTCAAGAGGTCTTTCGGGGAAAACACCTGGAGACACAGGCCGTGTGTGCAAAGCTCTTCTCCCACGCAAGGACTGGCAAAGCCTTCCGCCCTGGCACAATGGGGACTTTTGCTCAGGGTTGGGTTGGCCAGCACTTGGCAATCAACATTGGGGGCCCACATGTGGCAATGGGGTTGAAGGTTGCCTGCCCAAGATATAGGGCAGCTGTGGCAGGAGAAAAATGAGGTGTAGCAGACCAGTGCAAGGTTTTGAAATGCTACAGAAGTACCTCAATAAACCTTAGGATTATCCTTTCAAAACGGGACTGCAACCTCAGAGATTGCCTAGGAACCCTGTGGCTATATTCAGACATCACATTTCCATAGTTCAGAGGATGGGTAACAACTTTGATGTGCTCCTCTCCCCTTGCACACTCAGCTTAATGGGATAGTTGTAGTTTGAGCAGACCACAGGCTGCTGTTACGTCCAAACTGGCAAACTGTGGTTTGAATGAACTCTCCAAACCAGGACTGCAAAACAAAAACAAAACCACAGAATAATATGTACTAATATTTATTAAGCATCTAAATCACTCAATGCTGTAGAATCAATAAAATACTTCAGCCTTCTCCAACCTGGTGCCCAGTAGTGTACTGACAAATTCAGAAGTGCAGGGTTCCTTCATGTTAGTCACAGCCACACCCCTCCCCTCCCCCTCCTTTTTTGCTGCTGGGTTGAGAATAAATTCCTTGTTAATGCCTTCACCCACCGCAACAGATGTCCCTAGGAGCCAATGAGCATGGAAGAGGAGCGTGTTAGCTACTGAGAAAAGTCTTCTAAGTGGCTGACTCACCTCCTTTCACTCTGATTGGCTCCAATCAGCAGGAAAGGGCAAAGAAGCATGTTAGAAGACTCATCTCAGTAGCTAACACTTTCCCCTTTCCTGCTGATTGGCTCATAGGATGCTGGAGACATAGAGACCCTGCCGAGACCCTGCTCCTAAAATAGTAAGGGGTCTAAGACCCCCTGAGACCCTGGATGACTACACCCCTGTCAATGCCCTCAAGACTACAATTCTTACCAGCGTCAGCCAACATAGTCCAAAACTCATGGAGGGCACCAGGTTGGGGACAGCTGAAGACTTCCAATTGTCTTTACAGTTGGAAGGAGAAAAGGCAAGATGAGTACATAAGACAAGAGAAGAGAGAGACATCCAAAGTTGCTCATGTAAGACACAAAAATTATTTATTAAAAAATGCATTATCCTGTTTTTTCTTGTAAAAGAGATCTGAGACAGCTCACAGCATCACATTAATGTTAATTTCATAAAAAGTGTAGAATTTAACAAAAGATACAGTCAAACCACAGAAAACAATAAAAAATAAAAAATAGAGGCCATCCCTTGAAATAGTGACAGGCAGTGGTATAAGATGCCAGAGCTCAGCCTTGGTACCATCTTGAAAGGACTTTAGGGCAAAGGTCGGGGGGCCTTTCAACAGAATAAGCAGGAGGGTCCCCAAAGGCAACAGGGCTGGCAATCCCATTTT